>NC_086071.1:14158368-14763187 GCF_948474715.1 Cydia amplana | reverse complement strand
GGTTCAAATTTAATGTCACTGATATTCTAGATATTACGTTTTGGTAGTGTAGGACGATAAACCGCCCCGAAGCGATACGGCGCTCATATTATTTTGATACTTAGTGTGGTGTTAAAAATGAAACGTGGTTATTTATTATATTGTTTTATTTAAATTATTAGGTTGCGGTGGTAAATGTAATAATTTACAAAGGTGCAGCTGCAAGGATTGTTATTTTTTCTTATCTTTAAAATAATGATACTGTGAAATTAGCACCTCTGATGTGATGCCGACGCATAGTAACAATAAAAACACTGATAAGGCAAACGTGGAGCTTTGAAGCGTACAGCTTTTCTAACAAAACGTCACGTGTCAACGGTCAGAAGAAAGGTCGGTTATAATATAAGAAAGCAATTGATTATATCTGATTTTTTATGACACGATTTTATCTAGTAGTACGTATAACTGTTTATATACCTACACGGAAAAATGTTGATTATACCTATGTTAAACTTATTAATCTTAAATTTACATTGTTACCTTAGATTTTGTAATATAACAAATATACAACGCTTTATCATAAATAACCGTGTTTCATTTTTAACACCACACTAAGTATCAAAATAATATGAGTGCCGTATCGCTTCGGGGCGGTCTATCGTCCTACACTACCAAAACGTAATATATAGAATATCAGTGACATTAAATTTGAACCTTAATACTATGACGATACCGGTTGTTTTTCAATATGAATGTTGTACTGGCACGTGCTAAGTCGGGAGCAAGCGGTTTTGCGATAATAGAGACAATGGCCTTTGTTTGAAAGATTAAGGTTCGAAGCGAAAAGTTCACCTCAGAAGAGCCGTACTATACACACAAATAGACAGCAGCGGCGGGGGACTTTGTGTTATAAGGTGTAGTGATACTAGTGATATAATATTTTAATAGTAAATTTGTTGTAATGTTGCCTACGGACTCTGAAAGCACTTATGATTTGCATGTAGACAAATATGATGTCATACTTTAAGGTTAACAGCAATATTGGAACTTTAAGATACGCCAAATATTATATGATATACTGATCGGATATGTCAGTGTCAAACAAGTGTCAAAAGTGAAGTTTTTGTTTGAAGAAACTGACATATCCGATCCATATCGTATAGGTATCTAATAGTTGACGTATCTTAAAGATCGAATATGGCTGAAAGTCAAATAACTATAAGAGATGTAATATAAAATTTATATTATGTAGAGTACAGGTACAAGCATTTCAAATATTATTTCAAACTAACTTCAGAGTTCGCCTCAAAAGTCTGAAAGTGTCACTTTGACAGACAGATGAAGCTAATTTAATCTGTTAAAAGCATGACTTCTCGAACTCACCTAATTACAAGTAGGTACCTATAATAATTGTTTGAATTTAAGAACGGCTTAAGGAATTTAATTATACGAGTTTGAATATTTATTTAACTACGTATTACATACAATTAAGTAACACAGCCCGGTGATTAGATAATAAATAAATAATGATTTCACCCGAAGAATTAACAGGCCGCAATATGGCTAACTGAATGCTTATAAATTTAAACAAAATAAAATACAATTAACTTAATAATATGCATTGTACATAATAAAAATAAAATAATGACAATTCTAACTCGCTATAAACCAGAATTATGACTAATAGAATTTAATTTACTGGATAATTTAATCTCCCACTGATATAAACGATGTACATACCCATTGACAAATGCCTATTAAATCGGATTGATGTTTATTTACACGCTCGAAAAGGTTGAGCTTAGATGGAAATTGGAAAGGTCTAAAAGTTAGCAAAATCCATATCCCCAATTTTTACGGTGAAGTATTTTTGTGGATGTATATCGAGAGTGACCGAACGGAAGTTGGTTCGCAGCTGGCGGACTCTCCGGATGTATCCGGCCCGCCCATTGTCACCCTGTATCGTGGGTATTTTAAAAAGTTTTCGGACATTTTGGACTGCACAAAGGGTTTATTGTACTGTTGGTATTGATGGATATAATAGAACGAGGTTGAATGGTGTATATTTTGCGTTGGAATTTCACGCATCAATTTGTATATTAGGGGAGAGTCAGCTATATTATACCGCCGGTTAAATCGTTACATCTCTAGATTTTCCCTTAAACGATCTAGTTGCTAATTCTCCAGCCATCAGCCCTAACAAGACACATGTGCTAGTAACTAGTATAGGAGTTCCATACTACGGTAATTCTGGGGCGCTCCAGGGGTTAAATCGTACTACGAGTTTATTTTATGGTTTAGTATGGCTACGATTGAAACGACCGTGTTTATAATTGCATCAGTACAATTTCGGTGTCTAGTAGTTAGTGATAATGTTCTATATTGTTTTAGTCCTTTCTTTTGTGTTGAGTCAAGTCAAGACCAATACTTTACGAGTTCCTTATATTCAAACTGGTTTTACAATGGCTGTTACGGTTGTTACGCGTGGTGGGTTGTGGGAGATTTGCCCTTTAAATATGGTCGCGTAGATCTGTAAGTTCAAATTGCATAGGTAGCGTCGCGTAGTTCAGCGAGTCACCTATAACAAAGTACGTTGCCTCTCCTGATTGACTCGGTGCAAAATAAATTCGCCGCGATGATGCTGGGGGCCGAATCAGCCGTTTGATCTCCGGTCGGCGCGTGACTGAAATGCAAAGACGAACTCATTTCAGCGCCGTGCTAACGGTTTCCTGTGGATTTACCTGCATGGATACTGCGTGCCTTGCAGATTTTATACTTAGTTATGTCACGTCGATTGTTTCTGGAACGTTATAGCAACGTTACGCACGTAACGTTAAAGTGAGCATATGTGAACTGCTTTATTCGTATGTATACCTCTCCTGCGCCGATCCTCGTCGATCCTTGTGTGAAGTTTAATAACTGGCTGAGAAAGTGACTTAACTTAATATCTATGAACATAGTGCGTATTCGTGCATTCAACACTGCACTTTAACATATTTGAAATTTTGCATAAATAAAGCTCCTTACATCCATTTTGCTTTTGGTTGCGTCTCGTGGTACTAAAGAGCTCCCCCTCATAGACATGAACATTTGCCAGTGGATAGACTATAAGAAGGCCTATGATTCGGTGCCTCACTCAAGGCTAACAAGGGTATTGAAGCCATATAAACTTGAAGCGGCTTTAATGTCCTTCTTACCATGCGTATGAGGCCGTGGACCACAGTCCTCCATCAACCAGGAGGTATAGGGATGACCGCCCTGGCCCGTAAGACTTTACAAGTGCGCGGATCGAGCGAGGAATACTTCAGGGTGATAGCACAGATTAAGTATATAATAGTTCTTACGAACAGATACTTATCTCTCAAAGAAAACGCAAATACCTACCCTTTTGATACCTACACAAAAATACAATGGAATGACCTTCAACGCGCCACTCCCCACACCGCGCGCACCGGCACAAAGCTAGGGTTGCCGAATGCCGACGCGACGATTAGAAATGATTTTACAAAAAAGTACCTACCTACTTACCTAAACTATAGATTTCGTAAGTTCATACCACCTACATAGCTTGCAACTATCGTAAAAAAAATATTTATACCTATTGAGAATGTCTACTTACTTTTCCTAGCTATCGGAAGAGCAAAAACGGATTTTATTATTAGTTTTGTTGTTTTTGCATCCATTCACATTACTGTGTTATTTTGTTCGTGACGAAGACATTTCTTTCGCATACATTTTGATATATTCGAGCAGCAGAGATGCGATTTATTTGAAATACTTCTATTTAAAATGCAAATACAAAATGCAAAATACCTATTTTGTATTTTGCATTTAAATGCCTTTTAGTAAAAAACATTTTGTATTTTATTTGAAATACTTTTCGAGATGTATTTTGCATTTTTAATATTCATTTCAAAATGCAAAATACTTTGTGATTAAGTTTAGCCAACATTACCAGTCAAACAAAATGAAATGAACGAATGACGCTTGTATTGCCGAATTTGACCGATAGAGGCGTCTGCTAGCCATGCGCGCCTTATAGCCGTTTATAGGCGAATTAGACTCTCGCGCGAGCCACGAGACGAGCCGCGAGCCGCGCCACGAGACGCGAGTCCACCGCTTAGAGCTCGTTCCCACTATGTCGGATGTCGTGGCGATTTTTAATCGTACGTTCCACTGGCAGAACATTTTATATGAAGCTGTTCACACTCGTCCGACAACGATTTTGTGTCGGATACGACATAAAATGTCGTGCGTTTTGCCAGCCCTCCCAGCCCGGAAAAAAATCGTGTCGTGTCTCGCTCGCGTACGAGTGAATATAGCGCTGTTCACATTTTGTCGGATGTCGGAACGATTTCGCCCGCGTTTTGTGTAGTTTATGCATCCTGATATCCGAGATAGTAGATCGTTGAATGTACTTATAGACATTCTAAAATAATTGAAAAATTTCACTTCATCACTTCTTAATTCAGCTATCAAATTCTGAAATATTCCTAAGGTAAATCTTTCCCTGAGAATTGGGTGTACCCAATATCTCCTTTTTTTAACTGCTTCTAATCGTTTCTTTCGCAAATAATACAAAACCACAAACATTTCGTCGACGTTCATCTTGTACTAAGCCTCGCTACCCACTCGAAAAATACACGCCAGCTGCGATCGTGCACGACAGACGACTAGTGGGAACGGTACCGCCGACACCCGATTGAAATCCGGATCCGACATCCGACATGTGAGAACAGCGGCAACGACACACGATTAAAAATCGCCACGACATCCGACATAGTGGGAACGAGCTCTTACACTCTCGTTCGGCTTGTCATTCGGTTATAAACCTTATGCCGTGCCGTTAGTGTTTAAATTATATTAGCTCGACGAGCTTGCGAGCCACGAGACGAGCCACGAGCCCACCGCTTACACTCGCGTCTCGTGGCGCGGCTCGCGGCTTGTCTCGTGGCTCGCGCGAGAGTCTAAATTGGGGGTTAGACTCACGGCTCGGCTCGCTATTATGTCTGATTAGTGTCAATGTGAAACGAAAATGACGAACATTATCTATTCTATGGCTATTCTCATGATAAATATATACCTAAAATAAATAAAAATATCTGAGATTTGGTCAAAAGGTATTTTATTTTGAAAAAGTATTTTGAAAATACCTATTTTGCATTTAGCATTTGAAATACAAAACGCAAAACTATTTGGTATTTTGCATTTGAAATAGTAAATCTGAAAAGTATTTTGCATTTTGTATTTAAATGCTTTTTTAAAACCATTTTGTACATCTCTGTCGAGCAGGCGGCGACGCGACGTGCGTGCGTGAGCGCGTGTGGCAACCAACTGGCAGTGGCTTGCTTTTCTACCGTGAACGGGAAGAGTTTCGTAGGTATAAATCCGAGCTCACGCGGAGAGTTCCATAGGCCTGGTGATAGTCTGAATCCCTTATGATTTATTTATTTAGTCGTAGGGCATTAACAAAATTCATAGACGCTTTAAAAAATTACAAATTAATATCTAGGTTCTTCGCCCAATGGGTTGCATTTTCAAATGATTATAATTTCAATAAAAAAGTGAACATCGTGCATATACGTGCATTCAACATTGCAATTTAAACGGATTTGTAATTTTGCATATAATATACCTTATTTTATTATTTTTATTTAAGTTACATAATTGGGTTACTTACAAGGCGGTCTTCTTTTTTTGCCAAAGATCTAACATAAAGTAACGTGTACTCAGCGAATTACGAGCTGTCCAATTTAGGCTGTATGGATTAGCAAACAGAGGCCTACTATCATGTAAATGTGTGCCAATCATGGCCGATTCAGACACGACAGCCGACGGCTGGACTTAATTGCTCCGCTTCGTTGGTAAGACGATTAAAATACTTTGAAGATTTGGCGTACTAGGTACAATATTTGATACAACGTACTCGTTGGTATGTGTTTATTGGTATTGTGTTTCGGGTGCAATACTAGGCATTAGTACTGTACCTAGTTGTTACACCTTGTAGAACAAAAAGTGCTGTCAAAATCGGTATGTTTTGCAGCAGAATGTTCATGTAGCATTCAACAAATAATATAAAAACCCAAGCTCACAAAGTCGCAGGCAGTATTTCATACTTCCTAGTATGAATAAATACCTATTATTTTCTGAAATGCCTTCCTTTGCAAACAATAGCCCCTCAAGTCTCTTCTAAGAGTCAACTGCCGTGCACTGCTGGTTGGTCTCTCATTGTTGGTGCGAGTGAGCGAGACAGGTGCATTGTGCGATTTACCATTCATGCGTCAGGATCTCAAATCTCTTTTATGAAATCGTACAGTAACAATCGTACACGTAACCAACAACAGTTCGCAATGTAACTAAAATCGCATGAGAGTTCGCGCGCGCGTGATGTCTAAATGTGGGATCATCTATGTAAAGGGACCTTATTGTCGATGGCGCTTCCGCCATTATAAACGATGCTCCGATACAAATACAACGCTGCGCGTCGCGTGCGGCGTAAACGCCATTGACAATAAGGTCCCTTTAAGAATCCCACATTTAGACATCACGCGCGCGCGAACTCTCATGCGATTTTAGTTACATTGGGAACTGTTGGTTACGTGCATTTCAACCAGCCGATCAAAACCCGCAATGTAATGAAAGTCGCATGCGAGTACGCGCGCCGTCTAAATCAGCCCTTAGGTTCACCTTTTTTAATCATGACAGCGATTTTTGCAGTACCACTGACACATTTTGATGTGCTTGTAGATAGTACAATTTGAGTACATTTGTTTTGTATTCATTTGACCATTAAATTAACCATAAATATAGTGTGGTCGTGCCAGGGAGTATCTACTCAGCACGACCACGACCTGTATGTCGCTATGCCAAAACCGTGCGAGTACATTTTTTAAAAACATAAGTACATAAAAGTACATTTCTTTTCATGAATATGTACCGCAAAACAAATAATATTATCATCCGTGGACGTGCTGTATAGTACCACACGTTAAAATAGTGATCTCAATTTAATATTGCTTATACGAGTATACCTACTTACTTATAGTTACAACTAATTTGTGTGTGCAAGAAACTTTTAAAATGTAATGAAATAACTTGTCTGATAATTAACTTATAAGCGGCAAGCACCAATTTAGACTGAAATAGACTGAAATTTTCAATTATTTTGAAAGTTTTCCAACACCAAGGAGGCCGACTCCGATTTAATAATTTGTTATTGATGTGTCATTAGGTTTCTCAATACAAGAGATATGCCTCATTGACACAACTTTGTTGGAGTATTACCGGGTTGATGATGAAAACTGATACTTATACTAATATTTTAACTTTATTCGTCTGCTACAAACATAATAACAACCATTTTACAATAAATATTACAAGAC
Source organism: Cydia amplana (assembly GCF_948474715.1). Lineage (NCBI taxonomy): Eukaryota > Metazoa > Arthropoda > Insecta > Lepidoptera > Tortricidae > Cydia > Cydia amplana. Next base: position 14,755,826 of record NC_086071.1, on the reverse strand, counting down.
GTCTTCACTGTAACTTGTCCGTACGTAGGGCAAACCTTGGCTTATCGGTGATACTTGGTAATTCGGTGATGATGCGTTGTTATCTTACGCTGAGCTTACAATGCTGAAATGTAAGCAATTAAATCGCTGCCAACCCAATTGCAAGCATCAAAACTAACAGCTGCCAACAATTTTATAACTCGCATTTCCTCATGGTGAGAACTGTGTAAGATTATAACGCAGTATCACCGAATTACCAAGTATCACCGATAAGCCAAGGTTTGCCCTACTCGAACTGCCCACTTGTCACTGCATTACCGCCTTTTTATAACAATTTATAATGGCGGGAACCAGTGACAAGTAAGAGTCAATTGATACCCTTTTATAAGCTAATCAGAGATGAAAGTAAGAGTGATCAAAATACAAGCATTTTATAAATAATGATCCTTAAAGGTAGAACAAATCACGATGATCAGTGGTTTGAATAATCTTTAATAGAAAAAAACCGACTTCTCTAACTACTAGCCTAACCCACTTAACGGTGCTTATACTTTATTTGGTAATATGTATACATTTTATGGTAATCATAGTGGTTGATTTAGTTTAGGTATCATAGTGGTTTTCCGGGTCAAGGTCCGGGTCTGGGTCCGAGTCCGAGTACGGGTCCGAGTCCGGAGTCCGGGGCCCAATCCAAGTCAAAATCGAAATTGAAAATCACAAAACGTGTACTATGCGTCGTTGAGGAGTTCTGTTCTGATCATCATCAGCAGTTCCACTTCATCAAATGCCACAGTTTTTAATGTAAATGCTTGATTTTCTGATGAAAATATATAAAATTCTATACGGATGCCTTTAAGATTTGAGAAGTTCCCTCGATTCCTCATGGATACCATGTTCAGGACTTGAGATTGACATAAATGTGCCTAAAAACCTAACTTGCTTAACAAACATAACGAAAAGGACAAATCGCCAAATGCGAGCTATGCGTCGTTGAAGAGTTCCGTTATGATCATCATCAGCAGTTCCACTTCATCAAATGCGACAGTTTTTAATGAAAATGCTCGATTTTCTGATGAAAATACAAAAATCTCTATACGCATGCCTTTAAGATTGGAGGAGTTCCCTCGATTCCTCGTGGATCCCATCATCAGAACTCGAGCTTGACAAAATTATGGCTTAAAAACTTAACTTGCTTAACAAACATAACGAAGAGGACAAATCGCCAAACGTGAACTATGCGTCGTTGAAGAGTTCTGTTCTGATCATCATCAGCAGTTCCACTTCATCAAATGTCACTTTTTTTATGTATATGCTTGGTTTGTTGATGAAAATACAAAAATCTCTATACGCATGCCTTTAAGATTTGAGGAGTTCCCTCGATTCCTCATGGATCCCATCATCAGCACTCGAGCTTGACAAAAATGTAGCTTAGAAACTTAACTTGCGTAACAAACATAACGAAGAGGACAAATCGTCAGACGTGTGCTATGCATCGTTGAAGAGTTCCGTTCTGATCATCATCAGCAGTTCCACTTCATCAAATGTCACTTTTTTGAATGTATATGCTTGATTTGTTGATAAAAATTCAAAAATCACTATATGTGTGCCTTTAAGATTTGAGGAGTTCCCTCGATTCCTCATGGATCCCATCATCAGAACTGGGTTTTGACAAAAACGGGACTAATCTGTATGCATATACATACAATCAAAAAAATAATTTTCAAAATCGGTCCAGTAATGACGGAGATATGGAGTAACAAACATAAAAAAAAAAAACATACAACCGAATTGATAACCTCCTCCTTTTAGATTTGGAAGTCGGTTAAAAACTTAAGGAGCGTCGTCTAAAGAGATAACAACTGGCACCTCGAGCTAACGCCAAATTTACTTGTGACCGTTGTGGGAAGCAGTGCAGAGAGGCTACCGCGAACCACGTACGACGTGTTGCATCTCTGTCGCACTTGTAATTTCGTACGTAAGTGTGACAGGGAGGCAACACGTCGAACGTGGTTCGCGGTAGGCCTTCAGGGCCCGCATCGGTTTGTTCAGTCACAAGAAAAGATGCGACTCGGAATACACAGCAGCTGTAATAAACATCTGAAAAGGATGCAAAGGCCAATGATGAACCTTACAGTATCAAAACTATACCAAATTTTTACGAGTAAATCAAAATCAGTTTCAAGGTTACGCTCAAAGCGCTACGTTGTAGCGTCGTAGCTAGTAGCTCGGGTATGTAGCGAAAGTGCTTCGTAGATGTCATTATTAGCGCTGTATGGGTTAACAGTTTCAAGCCACGTATAAACTGTAGAATAATTAGCTGCGGTCGATTCTCGCCGCGTGTCGATAATCAAGAAAGTTGCGGCACGTGACACCAACCCACATGGGCACGTGACATACGGGTAAATGATGACCTACATCCCACGGCTTTAGGAGACAGATTGTAATTTAAGAAATCGTTAAGGTTCTGATCTTGTTTTAATACGACTTTGACGATCGCTCAGGCCAAGCGTGCACCACGATTTTAATTTTTGCGACACGATTTTAAAATCGCGCTGTAATACATATTTTCTTGTCGCATGTGCGCGCACTGGCATATCTGCATTTCTGCGACAAAATAATCGCGCGACAAAAAATCGTGGTGCGTGCTCGGCCTCACGCTTATTGTTGTGCGCGAAATATCTAATGACATCAACAAAAAAATGTAAAGTCTAAATCGATCTCCCAAAAACAATTTCACTATTACGCTGGTTGGAAATGTATGAGCTCTGAAAGAAAAGCACCAAAATTATACCTAATATCTGGGTGACCGAGCTTCGCTCGGAAAACATAAAAATCGAAACTGCGCGTCTTCCCAGAGATAAGACCTAGCTAGATCGATTTTTCGCCCCCGAAAACCCCCATATAGCAAATTTCATCGAAATCGTTAGAGCCGTTTCCGAGATCCCCGAAATATATATATATATATATATATATATATATATATATAAACAAGAATTGCTCGTTTAAAGGTATTAGATTAGATTATTTCAACTACAACGTTCACCTTATGTAAAGTGAAACAGTAAATAATTTTGTAAAGTAAGTAAATAATGAAACAGTAAAATAGTCCAAAGTAAAAAATAAATTTGGTTGTACTTGGTTGGTATTGGTAGTGCATTGATAAGTTGGTGGTGGTTGGCTAACCTAACCTAAACCAAAACGACTTTTTATACTTTGGCAAGACATACGCTATTGAGGCATCTTGTTTACAGTAGAAAGTGCTTCAGATAACCCTAAAACTAAAAAATCATACCCCTGGATTTTATATGATTTTTCTATATATTAACAAGTAGCATGAATTCTATAGTAATTTAAATTGTATTTTTTTCCTTATTTTCTCGATGTAACTTTTTTGAAAAGATGTGTCCCGCCGAGTTTGTTGCCGGTCCCATATATTTAAATCTTCCCGGGGCAGAGGTGTAGGGTTGGAGCCGGTGTAACTTTATTTGACGTCCATAAGCGCATTGTAATTATGCCTACTTGAATAAACTATCTTTTATCTTATCTTATCTTAGCCACCACAAAAAACCCAAAAAAATAATGCGGTGTTATAAGTAATTTTCAAAATTACCCCTTTTCAAAGTCACCCCAATGTATCTTACTTTAATTTTAATGAAGTAGGTGCGCGTTAGTTGGCGGTCTGTGCCTCTCGGCTATCAACAAGTCAGGGTTGTCCACAAGTCTGACAAAAGCGTTCGCTGCGCTAGTTAACGTCTGCGGGACTTTCATTTGCATCCCTAATGAGCTGCTGAGGACTCTGTGCTCGCTACTTAACTTGTCTTATATATCGGTTCCGCGAGCGCGAAGTCGGGTTTCCAAGAGAACCAGTATGCTAAGATCTGAGGAACCACAACAATGGTATGTGATCTGAGACTGTACTGAGCCTTGTATTTCCCGTTCTCGGTAAATGATCGGAATACATGCCCACGTGACGCCTTCACAATGAAAGTCGTTGTTTCACAGACAGTTAATAGACCCCGAGCCATGTAGGTATACAAACTGCATGTCTTTTCATCCCGGGAGAGCATAACTCCAACAACTTGACAGCCGTCCGTTAACTTTATCATAGCAAAGATATAATACACCGTGGGCGTTAATAACCCGAAAGATTTAAACCAACGATTTTAGAGCCTAATTAAAGTATATAAAATTATATAACATATAGTCCAAAAACCCATAATTTAAGAGATATTAATTATTTAAAACAAATCACAAGTTAAAAAATCTCAATTCTAACACACCCTTACGCGTGACGTAGCCACCAACTAATTTTACACGCAGACGCACTAACTGCATGGTTATTAGTTGGTATCGGTCCTACAAAAAGGTTTCACTACCGAAATTTTTCTGTTCTCAATCGCGAGAGTGCAAACTATTTACCTTCACGACAACTGGCTGATAGTTTGAAATTGATGTCAATAAAATGACATATTTCTTATTATTATTGATTGTAACGCAAGATAAAATCTTAAAAATGTGATTGACTGTAATAAATAAAATTCGCCATGCCGCATTATCCTCCGGCTCATTTAGCGAATATTCACATTGTGTACGGATTTGGAAACCCGAAGAACTATGTGGTTCCGGCACGACGGACCCACTTCAGCCTAGAAGTTTGTAAATTGGCTAGACGTACAATACCCTGAGAGCTGGATTGGCAACGTCCTAACCTGGCCCGCCCGGTCATCCGACTTATCACCATTGGTTTTTTTTCTATGTGGAACTCTGAAGGATAAGGAATACTCAACACCAGTGAACTCTAGAGAAGAAATTATTCATAAGAATACGAACGGCTTCCGAAGAAATAAAGAACACTTTTGTAAACCTAAATAATGAAATCCGTTTAAAATTGAATCTTTGTGCTGAAAACGGTGGTACACACTTCGAAAACCTAATTCATTAAATTAATAAAAAAGCTTAATTATTTAACATAGTTGTTTATTTTACTTTACTCAGTATATAAATCAACACATCGAGAATTTAAAATACGTACTAATAGGCATGATCGATATTTTAACAAAAGGTCATTGATTTTAACAAAGTAATCATCCCTTTCCAGCTGTAGTATGAGTTAAAACAATAAGAGGCATGATTACTTTCGGATAGAATCATAGTTAATGGCTTTGGTTAACTCAGTCAAAGGAAAAGATTTTATCGCAAAATTTCAACAATAATAACTGCACTGTACTGTTGTAGTATCTAATAAAGTTTTGATACAATTTGTGGTATTTTGAGGTGCCAATAAATTGAAATAATTTCAACGTAACGTAAACATCATCCTAGAGTATCCTAGACTGTCCTAGACATAACTTGACACTTCTTGTCATGGAACACAAGTCACTGCATTCGTCGTGCATCGTATGATATCGGAGTGATTCGTGAAATGTCATACTCGCTCTCTGAGCGTCTACCGCGAACCACGTTCGACGTGTTGCCTCTCTGTCGCACTTGTAAATTCGTACGTAAGTGTTGTCACACCTGTGTTGTAACACGTCGAACGTGGTTCGCGGTAGGCCCTCAGTTTCTCTACTTGAGATTAATTAAACTCGCTCACTCTCTGAAGTAAAGGTTTGTTCACAAAGAAGCGGTAAATTAATATGATTTAATTTGTACTGAAATAGTAGTTTAGTTAAAACACATAATTGGACCCATGTTGATATAACATTATTTACTCGTACTGTCGTCAAAAATACGTGGTTTAAATCTTTAGGGTTATTAAATCCCGCGGTGTATATACAAATAAATATATAAATAAATAAATATGCAAGAATTGCTCGTTTAAAGGTATTAGATTATATTTTAAATAAATATTGTTAACCCTAAGTTCACAAGGAAAGAAAATTAAAAAAGTCGTGAACTAACAAAAAATGTGATGTGGGTATTAAATTCTAAGAAAAAAACGTACCTCTGCAAATCAAGAAAAAATTATGCTCAAAAGATGGCGCGAAAGGCTGTTAATATAATATTATTCGTGTATTTAGACGTATATGGCAGATATCAGTGAAAGAACAAGGTTCAAAGTCAAATGGCGTTCTAAAAGTTTTTTTGGCGTCCGTTGGCTCGTTGGGTGGATGATGTTCGAAGTATACTCTATACTAAATTCTCTTTGATCAGGTTTATTCGCAAGACAACACTAATAAACTCACGGAATCACTTTAAGCCTGTAAAAACAATTTCGCATTAGTTCCGTGACGTACTCTTCAAAACAAAGCTTACCATCCATAATAAGGCCAGGCGACGTAAACACGCTCCAGAATATCACCCATGATAACTACCTGTGGCACGTACGTATATACGTATACGTACCTACGTATCTATACGTATTCCAACTGACATTTTGGGGATCACAGGAAACCGACGAATTATAGTACCTAACTGCATAGCGCGCAACCTGTTTGTGGAGATCGCTAACGAAGAACGCTAACTTATATAATACAATAGTTGTCAATTTTCGGCTGGAATGATGATGTATCAACGAGGATGACAGCGGATTCCCGCTAGAACGGCTCGGGTCAGATCTGAGGCGCCCGACACTTTGTTTTCTATAGTCATCCTTAACTGATATCCATTGTGGTTAAATAAGTGAGACAAAAATCAGTGTTGCACCTCTATGTAAATTAAACTCCCTGGCTTTTACCTCTCACCCGCCGTGTTTAGATACATAATATATTTCTCAGTACACAAATTCGCTGTCACAGACAGACTTGCATATTAATAAACGTGGTGATGATCGTTCTCATTTACATCGTGGGGCCATTTTGGGCATTATGCTACTTTTGTATTCCCGAGGTTAACTGAACGCGGGTGAATTCAGTTCTTCGGCCAACCAGCATATCGTGATCTCGAGATCTGTGGTACCTACTAAAAATCTGGCGCAGATTGGCCACTGTTGATGGGTAACTTAACTGCCTTTACAATTTGCATAAATAATGTGCAAGTAAGTTTTTACAGCGTCATTCGGCTTTTGCGGGGGTCAAAATGGGATGTATCAAGTGTGCAAGTAGGTATATTTCCAAAGGTAAGTAAATCACAATTTTCAATTGACCGTGGTTATGCAGAAAACTACCAACTCAATTTTTTTATCAATGCATAATGCGACCAAAGCTACTGAGTTAGGGTGTAAGTCACTTTGACAAAAATAAAAAGTTGGTCGCTTTCTACAGAACTATGGTCAATTCTCACTACTTAAATAAAGTGGAATGTTTTTGGAATGAAGTTCCTTATTGGATGGTTGGTGTATGGGGGTAGGTGAAAAAAAAGTGTAAGATTTTGCCGTCACAAGCCATACTATTGCGATATTATGTAAGTGTCCAATTTTGCCGTCCCATCATACTATTGCGAAATATGTAATCCATAAAACGTAGTTACAGTAATATACCGTATTCCATACTTAATTTACTTCTGTACTCGCTCGCCCAAGCATTTGAGTGTTCGCTCGGTAAGGGTAACATTCCATTTCTGACCGCAGCTGCACTACTGGTACTGAACGCGTCGCTGTTACTGTCAATTTCCATAGTAAAATGAACAGTAGTGCAACTGCGGTTGGAAATGGACTGTCACCTTAATATAACACCACTGTAATTATACCAGTCGTTCACAGTTGTTCGCTCGGTAAGTGGTTAATATAACACCACTGTAATTATACCAGTCGTTCACAGTTGTTGATCTCTGCTCGTTTGAGCCGTAAACTTTTTGTAATTGCGCTAATGAAGTGGGAATTTATGCGAATTTATTTGGTTTCATTACCTACTCGTAAATTTCGGTAGGGGCTGTGTTAGAAATGCACATTTTGACAGATCTTATACAATTGTGCGTGGGTACCCGTTTGTGCTTAAGATAAGAAATGTGTGTAATATATATATATTACAACCTAACAACCTAATTCTAGATTGCAGTAGTTATTCGCTTATTAGACACACAAGACGCTGTTGTATTTCTAATTAAATGACTATTATGTCATTTCATTTTTATACAAGTTTTATTTCTAGGTATGGTTATAAGGTAATCCGGATTCTTCTGTATTGGACTTCGGAACGTTTAGGTTTTTACCTTGTAGGGTTGTTGGCCCCACGAAGAACCCTCCTCCTTTACCCGGGCTTGGGACCGGCAGTGCGCGGGATGCAACACAGGCGGAGTTTATTTCTAGGTATAGGTATACTTTTGTAACGAAAAGTGACAGATGACACAAAACTTTTACTCACTAACTAAACATGAAGTTCCAACTAGAGAGAAAATGACAAAAATAATTTTACTTATAATGTTTTATTTTATTTGTCACGCAACTATATGTATATATACCTACTTACCTAAACATAGTAGTACAGACTTTTCTTTGCCAGTTCAAGTCTAAAATACTGAATTTTAAAGCCCTAGGATTAAGATAAAGCTAATCTGAGTAATTTGAGACATGTGTAAAAACTTTCAAGGGTAGGTAAAATATTTTACTTCGCACCATCATTAGCTATGTTGAAATCTGCTGAATAACGCCATTCGCACACGGGGTGCATACGAACGAGCGTAATGGCGTCGCCAATTAGAATCAGAGGCTCATTAGTCTCAAGCCATCAGCAGTCATTAGGGTTAAATGCATTAGCGATCTCGCGATCTGCGACTAGTCAAATGACAGCTGTACGAGCGAGCAGATTAATTGCTAAAGTAAACCCGTTTCTTGGTCTTATTCCCAGTAATCAGACCATGTTCTAAAGGATGACTCACGTTAGACCGGGCTGTGTCCGGGCCGGAGCTTCCAGCACTTAGTAAGTAGTAAGTAATCATTCATTGTCAGATTGTGCATGTCAGTTTACAGATGTTACAAAATTATTTGATTAGTGAGTGTCACAATCAACCGGTTTACGATATACAATATCCTTATTCCTAAAATACATATAGTACAATTCAAATACACTAAAAATTAAATAAATGGCAAAAATACAAAATTCTTACTTTTCTATGACAGATGACCACGTGATGCTCTCCTTAGAAAACGAAGCTGCGGCCCGGACACGGCCCGGTTTAACGTGTCATCCTTAAAGTTGAAAAAAATGAGCAAAACTCAAAACTGGGCATGTCACGAAAGAGAAAACATGACTAGTTTGAACTTGTTTGTTGCTCATGACTGGCAAAATCTTACAAAATTAATTGTATTTTTCTTCAGCGCTTCAACCTGTCAAAAGTTTAATTTAGGTACCATGCATTAACCTTTTTTTAGAAGCGATTAGTTCGAAACTGCTTCATTCGACCCTGACTATATCCTATTAAAAGTTCTTGAAAGTAATAATTCCTTGCATTTGATATGATCGTCTCAATACATTTGTATTATTATGTATGAGTTATGGTTATACTTATTGTTAATAAGTTTAAAACTCACTTATAAGTTATTAAGTGAGTTTTAAACTTTTAAACTTACTAAACTTAAATCTTATTACAAATAAGTTTTCGCAAAACTCGCTTAAAACTTATTATAAATCGGTTTTTATCTATGTATGGAGTGAACACTCTACGCTTACTTATTTCTCCATGACTATTTACTTACATAGATTTACCGCGGTATTCGGAAAACAAGATCCGTTCTAGTGAAGAGAACGATACGATATGTACTAGATACCTGGTAGTTTAGATTTCAACTACATATCTTTTGCAGCTCAATTCGGGCAACCAATGTCACTTTTACGTTAAATTATCGTATTAAGATCGTGTCAAAATCTTTTTGAGATCTAAAAATACATAACGAGACGTTAAATACGTTTTAGACATTGTGAAAATCGTTCAAGAGTATCTCCAGAATCGCAGAAATGTCAAATTTGACAGGCTAGAATCTAAGCCTCTAGAAAAGATCTAGCCGCTAGATCTTAAAAATATCTTGGTGATGTGTGGTGATGTCTAATAGATATCTAGTTCATAATCAGAATCGGGCCCTTATAACTAAAAGATGTACGCTAAAAGGCCAGACAAATACTGTATAAAATACGGAATATATTTGCAACGACTTTGAAGGTATTCGAGGAAAAACAAAACTGGCGCGGCCTTTTTTTTGCATATCAAATGCAAACGCAAAAGTGAAATTGCACATTGTTTTATTTATTCAATCTTTCTGAATGAAATGATTTTTATTTTTTATTTTGTGTATCTCATATTTTTAAATATAAAAATACATACTTGATAGTTGATACCGGTCCGGAATCCGATCATTTTGTCAATCGAAGGGGCAAGCCCACTTACTTACCCCACTTTATAATAATAAATTCGAATGTTGCTCTCCCGTACTTTATTTTTTTTATTCTTGCATATTTCATGCGTTTTCATTAATGTTTAGAACAATTCACATAGTTATGTTCTCGTGAATGCATGCCCCAGGCCACCCACGCATAGTACTTAGAACATTGACAGTACCTACTGTAGGCAAACGTAGGTACTAAGTAATACTTAATAATCGATTACTTTTGGAGAGTCGTATACGGATTTAGTTGGGTACGCAAATAAAAAACTAACTACTACGAAATGATATACATAAGAGTAATAAAATAAATTACATAAATTAAGCTGTCCTTGAGGCCGATTCTGATTTAGCAATTTGTCATGGTTGTTATCGCCCACGCAAGACTTTCACTTTATTTTGGACGCATCAATCAGCGTGAGCGATTTCCAAGGTCCAAACAAGATTAAAACCGTAGCAAATTGTTTCTAGTTCTCTGTGAATCCTCACGTTTTTACGACCAGAGTTACAGTTACCTAGTATGTAATTTATAATGTAATCCATTTTATGAAATAAATAAATCTAAACCTAAATCATAGGGCGAGTAATCAAGGAATTTCAGTAGGGCTAAGATGCCTTTTTATCAGCGGTCACCATGCCTGTCACGTTCTAACAAGTTTGAAAGTGCGAAAGTGACTCATGACATGACAAGTGATAAAAATGCGACCATGATACCGCCGCTGTACCATTTCATAGTCACAGTGACAATTATTATGATATGAGATCCCTAACGGCTATAATATTGAATATCACCGTACAAGGTACGAAATGGTAACTACTATTCCTAAACGAGTACTGCGGTTTGTGGTTCCGCCTCGCCTTGGTTTTCATGCATTTTGCACATGTCATTATACTAATGTAGCTAGAATTTGTAAGAGATTTCTGCCCGAGAGCTGTTTATTGTTCAACCGACGCTTAAGCTCAACCGTTTTGACTTTGTTTACAGCATGTTTTAGCTTTTTGAGTATTTGTTTACATAATACAATGTAAATAGGTTTCCCTAGCAGACAATTTGAGTATTTTTCTTAGAACCGTGATCTAGTAACTGGAGTATATTGGGATTTTGTTACCTAGATAATGAGTAAAATCTTATAACTTTAAACAAGTAATTCTTGTATATTTATTTATTTATTTATATGTATATGTCGAAGAGGGAGAGGGCTAATTGTGTGGGGCTATTGATAGCGGGTGGTGGGCATGGTACCTCGATGTATTAATTCACAGCCAAAATAGTAGGTATGCTACCAGCGCATGAAATAAACATTCGGATTCGTTAACCATACTAGTGCCTACTATATTTCAGTACTAAATAATCAAAATAACTAAACGATCTTACGATGGAATCGGATTCAATTAAAATAAAAAGATCACATGAAATCGTTCAAATCTTTATTTAAATCAAACTACACCGGCTCCAACCCTACACCTCTGACCCGAGAAGATTTAACCCGGCAACAAACTCGGCGGGACATATCTTTTCAAAACAACACATAGTTTCTTTATTTTACAAAAGTAAGCTTCTAATGGCACATAAGAAATCAAAATAACACTTGGAATAAAACACTTAACTAAACGGTTAAAGAACGTGAGAATCTATAAGCTTTCAGAATAATCCTTCAGGTATAAGCCGTCACGAACGTAGCGAATTAGGCACGAGCTTGGCTAACGTCCGATCTCTAGCGCGGTCCGATCAAGAAGAAGGAAGCCAGTTCCAGCGGCGGAGCCAACCGCTCCCGCCTCCAATTCAAGTTGGTAAACCTGCCTGACCAGTCTACCAACATAACGACAAAAATGCCCACTCGTGCCTACGTTCACTCAAGATACCCTCTTGACGTTCCAAAGCCTTCTACCTGCCATCTTAGTTTAACAATACGCCAATAGACGGTGGCGTTATTCACTACGCAACTTTATTATTTCGTTACAAGCAATAATACGTAGCCAAACATTGCTAATCGACTTTATACAGGCGCCTAACTATGAACTGTAACGCTGCAATTCGTCCTTCTGGTGTCTCGCTCCGACATATATATATTCTGGGGAACTCGGGAACGGCTCTATACTTAACGATTACGATGAAATTTGCTATATGGAGGTTTTCGGGGGCGAAAAATCGATCTAGCTAGGTTCTATCTCTGGAAAAACGCGCATTTTTGAGTTTTTTTTATGTTCTCTCAGATATTTATATTAATAACAATAATTAAACTTGGCATCTAGTTCGCAGCCTTCATATTTTATGGGAGGACTTCACCGAAATTTATTTGATCTGATTTGTTTTCAGACTTTGGTCTAATGTTATTTTTTCTAAATGTTTATGCTAAATACATCGCCAATTTAATTTATCAATAGAGGTGGCCTGGATGTCATTAGCATGGCGATCACTAGAATAAGAATAGAATAAGAATAGAATAAAGATCAATTTATTTCAGCAAATAGGTTACAGATATACCAGGGGTCTCCGCACTAGGCAATGCCTGTATCGCGGGGAACCAAATTACAATTAAATATCTACTAAGACTTATACTTACTTTACTTTTCGACTTAGGACGGTTATTTTATAAGGGTTTTTATGTGGCCCGTGCCCTTTGGTTACACTTAGCCCATGTAGGAAAGAGTTAGCATATGTTGCATAAACGCTCATATGCGTTCACCGCACGTCATAAGCCGCACCGATCGGACCCAACCATTTGCTGCGTCCTGCAACACCTTCGACGCTGCTGTATGTGTCCCGCCTACATTACCTTACGAAAGTCGATGATATCGTAAAGTATGTGAAAGCAAAAACCGGATTCATCCTGAGGGTTGCGAAGTTGGAATCTCGACACAATGCGAATTTTAGTTCGTTTGTGGTGACCGTTCCGACTGAACATCTAGCGACCTTCACCAAGGAGGAGTTTTGGCCGAAGGGTGTCAAGTTTCGGCGGTTCCGCGGCCGGCTCCCTGACACTGCGGATTTGCATAATGCATCGCAATCATAATGTGATTTTTAGTGTTTAGTTATATTTTTATAATATGTATGCTAGTTTTAAGGTATTTATGTATGGGCCACTAGTTGCCTGAAATAAAGATTTCATTTCATTTCAGTTATGACAGCATTTTATGAGGTACTTCTTACTCTACGTAAAAGTCACATCAAGTTTTTTTATAATGGTTCTTTTTCACTGTCCGCGTCCAATCACTCGGTACGTACATCTCAGTAACAAACTAGGTACTTGAAGCGTGAAAACTTTAATTTAAATACATAAATGGAAATTGAATTCCATTGTATAAATTAAACTGTTCAAATTTAATTTTTGGCAGCCAATCGTGATTTTAAACTAAAGTGCAACGTCCCTATCATTGGAGAGAATTTGCATGAATAATTCCAGGGTGGACACGCAGCCTGTTTCAATACACAGACTAATACCAACAGTTCAAATAGACAAATACTAGTACATATTAACCTTTTTGCCAAAATGCCGAGAAGCTCCTCCTTCTCAAGTGGTTGGCATATCTTCTTCCTCGCGTTATCCCGGCATTTTGCTACGGCTCATGGGAACCTGGGGTCCGCTTGACAACTAATCTCAAGAATTGACATAGGCACGTATGTTTAGGAAAGCGACTGCCATCTGACCGTCTAACCTAGAGGGTAAACTAGGTCTAATTGGGATTAGTCCGGTTTCCTCACGATGTTTACCTTCACCAAAAAGCGACTGGTAAATATCAAAATGACATTTCGTACATAAGCTCAGAAAAACTCATTGGTACGAGCCGGGATTTGAACCCGCGACCTCCGGATTGCAAGTAGCACGCTCTTACCGCTAGGCCACCTTCGCTTACGTTTTTACAACACAAGACTTATGCATATCGACTGGGATATTAACCGTGATTACTTTTTGTATTGTTTTCGAGCTTCCAAATAAGAATAAGAGAAACATGAATAAGAATAAGAGAATGAGAGAATTCTAATGAAACTAACCGTGAATCATTCAAAACTGTTAACCTACATCACAGTTTTTCACAGCAGTATTTGACACTTAGCCGTTTTTATTTTGTAAACTCACAAATAATCAATCAGAACAGAAGTGTAAGATCTGTTTGCGTTTACCTGTGCAAACCTCGCCGTCCAGCCATTCTCGCAAATTGTCTACCAATGTGGGTGCGATAAAGGGCCATCAGGATTCGGGATTCCCGGGATTTTTCTGGGCTTCAGTCCATTTAGCTAATTGCGCTCACTGCTCATTCTCACTTCATTTTATTGGCAGAGATCCTTGAATGCTGCTTGATGATTTTAAAGATTGAAACGATAATGAAATGCGATTTAGAGCGCATTATACGAATAGTTGGTTGGAATTGCTACGATTTACGGGGTTTAGTGTAATTGGGATTAAAGCCCATTGCTTTCATGTAGATAATGGAGGTATTATATGTCTATAATGGAGTGCTTGTTCTTAGTAGCTATTTATTGTGTAGTTCCGTTAAAAAAAAAATTCTTTGTATAAGTATGCCATTTTAGTCGAGAGTGGAAGCCCTAAACGACGGCGTTGTATGAACAAAAGATTTCCTTTGGCAGGATTGGTCCTTAGTATTGGATTTAAGAAGTGGAGCCACCAAGATTTTTGATGTGGGGGGGGGGGAGGGTTGGGGGGCTCTCAACTTTATCTTGATATATCTATATCATTTTAGTTACTAGGTGTCGAATTCATTTATGATAGGTGTCATAATGACACCATTCCGAAGTCAAAACACATAAAAATAATATGAAAAAAAAAACTTTTTTAAATTCCTCTTCACGCTTAAGACGATTGGAAGGCCCAATGCCCTTGAGCGTCAGGGCGGAGCTAAGCGCTCTGTACCCGCACCACCCGCTTACCCCGCTCGCTGCGATCGTACGTGAATTTTGTATCGCTGCACCGCCACGAGGTTCAAAGAATAAGATACAGCCCAGAGGCGTGCAGTTGGCGCTATACTCGTATACCTTTTGTTTGCAGATATTTTGTTGTTTGAGTATGAGTAGATAATGCATTTAGTGGAGGTCGTAAATTACATTTCACGGTTAATACGACTCGCGTCCTGTTTAAAACGCCGTATAAAATTATATTATTATTATATATTACTTACCCATCCCGTTACGCACCACGAGTAAAGCATTATGTGCGATTGCCAAGTCATTATATGTATTACAAATTAAAGATATATATTTGATACAGTTTTAACACCCCCTGGCACTGATTAAAATAACCGACTTGGTTTCACATTACATCTCAAAACTTTTTTGTAGTAGAAGCGTTGCGAAACTTGCACCTTTTTACATGTAATGTTTTTGATGGGATCTCATCTCTTTTTGTAGGCAGTCCTTCTTTTCGGGTACTCATACTATGTATACACATATCATAAAGAAACACGTCTTCATTCATACTCACATCGTACATCGTAGTGTACCTTTACTTTACTACCTACTATTTGTAGGAACTGCAACAGTAACTTTGTAATAGCAAATATTTATATGGGATTACAAACTTACTTATGCAGTTCTTAGATCTTTAAAACGTGACTGATATTGCAATATTTTTAGGTTTTCTATGGCTTGATAAGCTGAAAACTACTTATGTTTAAAATTTGAAGCTTGTGGATATACTAGAAGTACCTTAGAATTATGATGATCGTAGGTGAGGGAGTGTGTCAGTGTCGAAAATAAGGAACTTTGACGTACAATAATTCTTAAACTACTAGTTCAAATTGAATGTTTTTGAGAATATATCTTAAGCATATTTAGCCCTATATATTACTGAAAATTCAGGGTTTTAGCTTCAGCCAGCACAAAATTACAGGACGTCGAAAATGGCCTGAATCGCTTCGAGAAAAGGATGGTACGGCCGTGCCTCTTTTTTTGCTCGACTTGGCGGGGGCACTGCCGTGCCCCCAGATTTATTTAATAAACTAACATCATTTTAATGGGTAACAATCCTAAAAATGTAATGGTTTCTGAATCAAACTATATAGTATATACCTACAACATAAATTGCCAATGTTGATAATTTTTTTTAGAAATAGAACTTTATTAAAAACGTTAAATTTTAATGGCAATATGTCGGCGCATGTTCGAAAACATTTTTTATATATTTCAAATGAAGCTTTCTCAAACATAAGTGGAAATATTGTCATTACGTTCGTAATAATAGGCTGCGAAACACCGTGTTGCGCGCGCTAAAGCGCGTCACAACCAAATCAACATTCTGCAGTTATTTAATCTTTGGCCACAATAACTCCAATTTTATAGCACCTCGGCTCAGAACAAGCATGCAGAATACAAGGAAGGCACGGAGCGACGAGCGACACAGCCTCCTCGTCTCAAAGCTAGCACACGACTGCCGGCCACGCCTTTTTCGAGCTACATACGCACAAAATGTTTAAAAATATTCGATTTCTTAAAAAAAATAATATTTATTAACATTATTCTACGTTGCATTTGTAGTATCTGTTAAAACAATTATTCTAGTCTAAAAATAACTTTAATCGAATAAACCGTTTACTAGAAATAGGCAAAGTTAGTCGCAAAACGGCCTGTCGTAATGTTCCTTTTTTGGAAAAACTATAAGTCATAGGGAACAAGTCAAACGTTAGAAATGTTGTACATAAAACGTAAAATCATATAAATTTTTTCATATTTTTTTGTTGAACCGTTAAGAAGATATAGACTCTAGAATGTTAGAGTTTTCGGCCAAAAACAGCGTCTAGCGCCTTAAACTGCTGAACCAATTTAGTTGAAATTTGGTATAGAAATGGTTTGAGTCCCAGGGAAGAACATAGGATACTTTTAATCTCAAAAATAATGCCTTAAGGGTGTGAAAAAGGGAGGTGGTAATTTGTATGGGGATTCAATAACCGCTGAACCGATAAAATTTGGTATAGAAATAGTTTGAGTCCCGAGGAAAAACATAGGATAATTTTTATCCAAAAAAACCCTTAAAAATGAAAGGTAAGGTGTATGATTGTATGGGGAATTAATAAACGCTGAACCGATTTGGATGAAATCTATGTCTACATATTTGATTTAGTTGAAAATGATACTAAACTTGACTTAGAACCTAAACTAAACCGAATTATTAACCTCAGACGTCGCAAACGCTTAAACCCCCCCCCACCCCCCACCTGCATCTAAAATCTGGGTGGTTCCACTTCTTAAGTCCATTCTTGGGCCCTAAGGACCAATCCTGCCAGAGGAAATCTCTTGTTCACGCAACGCCGTCGTTGACCTTTTTATGCTCGGAGCACACTCGACTATTTATTTCAGTAGGCATTTATTTTACACAAGTTAAGCTGTTGTATAAGTAACTAGTTATGCAGCTTAGACACAAATAAAACACATTTCAGCATATAAACATTTTGAAAACAGGCAAGAATAATCGTAAATGTAAAGCGCAAATACAAATTAGCAAAAGACAAACACAAATAACAAAATATAAAGCAAACCTAATTGAATTCGAGATCTTTATTTGGCACCGACGCGCGCCAACTTTCTAAGGTTGTAGAAATTAATCACAGCGTTACTGCCTTTTCTATTTCTGTACCTATGAAATATATTTCTGCGAAATTACGTAAGTGATGGTGGCTAACTAGTTAATGTATATTTTATGTTAGGATAAATTTATTTCTCGTATTCATTTAATATTAGGCACGGCAATAGATCTTTATTTATTTGCTTAATATAAGTATTATAAGTAAGAGAGACATTATATGTACTTGAGAGTAGGTACTGATAGTACAAGAAAGAGATGAGCTACATAGTGATGAAAAAATTATATTAATTTGTAAAGTGTAGGATATTTGTATGTAATTATATGTATTTATAGTGTAGGTAGTATAACAGTGATATTTATTTGTATAATTATACATTGAATGCCACTCAAGGTTAGAATAAAATGTGTATAAGTACCTACACTTTTAGCGTATTTTGAATTTTAAATTTCGAATGCCCTTCCTCACAGATTATTTATTATTATATTGGGTTATTAGCCAAAATATCTTAAAAATTAACCTATAAGGTGCAGGGGGCAATTTCGACTGCGAGATATATGGAAGATATTTAGATTAGTTGAAATTTTCCCGCAGTCGAAATTGACCCCCTGCACCTTAAATTCTTAAAATATCAGTTTTCAAAAAATAGTTTTCTCACTGTCCCGCACAATAGTCTCGAATAACGAATAATTTTTTGAGCGCGTAGAACATGGTTGCATACAAGGTGATGAAGAACGGCCGTCGATTGGTCACAGCGCATAAATCGCTTAAAGTGGCCATTAGTATCTGCAATTTCCATGTTCTCGACTCAAAAACACGCCCGTATAGTCAATGCCAAACACCGACGTAAATCTGATAGTCCTAATTTCAAGATAACCGTTCCATGCTCCACACATTTAAATGCTTTAGAAAGATCACAAAATACGAGTACCTATCCGTTCCATGCTCCACACAATCAACTGCTTTAGAAAGTTCACAAAATATACCAAAGGTTTAAAATCCACAGATCAGACCTTTATACGTCCCAAAATCTCATTTAAGTAGTCTCTAGTAGTAGTAGTAGTAGTAGTATCTTTCGCTCCGCTTATTTTTTTTAATAGACCTATATTGTCTTTACCCATCGCGGAACAATGGTGTTTCAGACATTTGGGACGCGTGCGTGGAGCCGAAGCCAATACGTAGAGACCCTTATGACACTTTAATTAAATGTAAGATAATTTACATCTACACTTAATAAATATAATGTAGAAAATTCTCAATCGGTGATTCAATAATATTGAAGCGAACTACTTAGTAGTGGTTCTTCTTCAGTACAAACCATGTAATTAATTTAAATTTTAAAGGACTATTTCTGTAAAATATAGTCCCGCGTGCACTATTACTGAAACCAACAAAAGCCACTGCCACTAATTACAAGAGCTGTCCTTACTTTTTTCCACCTGTGTCCACGGTTTAATTAAAACTAATTATCTTCCGGTGCGTGGACCGGCGCACTCCTGTTGTTGTTTGCTTTTCTTTCAGCTAAAGGAAACTGCTACTTAGTTTAGTTTTTTACAGAAATAAAGTGTTTTAATGTCTAATGTGCACATTAGACTCACATTAGACCGGGCCGGGGCCGGGCCGGAGCTTCCGGCTCTTCGTTTTCTATGGAAAGCACCACGTGATCACCGATCAGCCGTCATAGAAAATGACAAGTCGGACGCCTCGGCACGGCCGCGCACCGTCTATCCTTTAATCAGATTGCAAATGATATAAACCGAAATATAGACACCGGCGACGCGGAATTTTGATGATGTTTTTCATTTATACAGATACATACAGGTACACTCTATATAGGCTAACCTGTACGGCTACCATCAGTTTGGCACTGACATAAACGCCGTCGAAAACGTAATTTACTTTCTATACATCTCGCTCGTACTCGCATCGCATATTAGTGCAAACGAGATGTATAGAAAGTAAATTACGTTTTCGATAGCGTAAATTTATGTCAGTTTTGACACTGTCAGTGACTCATGGTACGGGCTCTGATTACCAATGATCGGAATAGGTAGTGCCATTTGGGGTCAATAACCTCAAACATTGTACTTAACATGGATAAGACTCGCGATTCAAAGACTCTTATTTTTTCACGAAAATATTTCTTGGCATGTCTTTAATAGGCTACATGACTAATTTTCATTTATGGTATCAATCTATCGAGTTTGTTTTTAGGATCAAATGTCTATATGGGAGCCATTGCATTAAAGCAACACAAAAGTCAGAAATTATAGTCAAAGTCCGACAGTCGCACTTCACTCGCGAAACGCCCCTCACAAAAGGATAAGTGAACGTGACGTCAAGGTCATTGAGATCCCATCTTGAAGTAAGGACAAAACAAGAAAATTGCGTTTTTGTCCATGAAATATTGCGTTTATGTATATAGTTGCTATACAATATTTTTTTGGATAAAATGTAAGGAATCGAAAGGTACACATTTTTATCGTTTTTGGAAGTTAAACAAAAACTTAAATTTTGAAACTTTCAGGTCCTGTAACATTTCCGTATTTTATTTTAATATCCACATTATTATGATAAATTGATCATTTGCTATCTATTTTACTAGATTTTGTTATTAAATTCAACATGTGTCATTATCCCTATTGAAGTAGGTAATATGAAAACCCGGGGTGAAAAGGTATATCCATACTAAGCTTACGCACCGAAGTCCCGTGAAATGGCACTACCAATTCCGATCACTGCTGATTACCTACGAATAGCAACATACAACCGATCTTGAAATCTTGCAATATCCTTTTGGTTGAAAACGACACACATATCTTCACCAGCCATCTTTAAGAACCCTGCACCGAAGAATAAAATACCGAAGAATAAAATTAAGATAACATAAAAAGTCCTATCAATAGGATCAAAACGATCTTTAAAATAAACCTCAACGATAACGTGACCCTCGAAGAATACAAAACGTCTCCAATACAATACAAAATATATTAAATTTGTCCTGTATCTCTTGTATTAAGTTTTTTATGTACACTTTGATTTGGCGAAGGGTTCAGATTGCGCTCTGTTATCGGACTGAGTTTTTATATTTCTACGAAAGATTTTGCCCTAAAGTTTGGCTCTATCGGATTATTCCGATATCGTATATTCCAATATTGTTCCTAAGATATTTTGTCGATCCGATTGCATTGTATTCAATTTTTATCTTGGAAAGGTATTCCTTTGCGCTAGTTTTTGGTGGTGTAATGTTAGCGTAGTTACTAGTAGTTGTACTAAAGTGTCTGATTACTTATACACACAAATTACAAATTCATAAGTACGATTGCTGGTTAGAACTAAATGAAACCTGAAATCTTTGACTTTGCTCAAACAGCAATTGAGCTGGCCGCTCCGTCCTGCCTCCAGAGGGCCTACCGCGAACGACGTTCGACTTGTTGTCTCCCTGTCACACTTACGTAAGAATTTACAAGTGCGACAGAGAGGCAACACGTCGAACGTGGTTCGCGGTAGGCCCTCAGACTCTCAGAGAGCCACGCACGGAGTCTCTCGATCCAGTTTTCACTGAGATCAGCGCTCGGACGTCGCCAAGTAAATACCTACGGCTTTAGAGAACACATTGAACATGCTAAGGGTTACTAAGGAAAACGTGCCTTTGACGTACAGTCGGCAGCAAAAGTTGCTAAGCCGGCGAGGTGTTCAAAATTGCCTTGATACTCTCTTATTCTCTTAACAATGAAATCGCGCGCGTTGTTTTTCAACTCTTTAACTGGATCATTTTTATTTAAAATCACTAAAAATGTGCATACGACTTTTATTTTTCCTTATAACACAATTCAACGTTACACTTACAGAAGTAACGTCACGACAGCACTGAGTATTGGTGAACGGTATACGCGTGCATCCGTGAGGGACAAAACATACGCAATGCGACATTGATTAGTCGAATTTATTTGTTGCCCATCATAATCCATACTAATTTACGGTGGGTAATAAAAAAATGTGAGACTGTGACAAGGACAAACAATAATAGCTCTTTCGATGCTACTCCTACTGAAAGATACATAATAAGACTATCCCGTTCGGTAATTTCCCCCCACCCCTCATTCAGTTAAAATACCTACTAGATTCATGGAGGACATAGCGACGTGATTTTCGCGTTTCATTTGTCCATGATATTGTTAAGCCTAAGTGCAGTACCTAAGTCACGTCTAAGAAATGTTGGCCGTCTCATCCGCCATTCCGGACCAGCAGTTGAACTGAAACAAAAACCCGGCAAGTTTTCTAACTTTTTTCTTGCAACAACAAAGTGGAACGTTCCGAACAACGAAGATGAATTAAAATTCACTTTGGAGTTGCTCGCCTAATGAAACGTTGCCAGATTAATTAAACTATAAAAATGGCGTCTTGGCGTTAAGAGGCAGCTTTAGTACCTGGGGCCCGTTTCTCAAAAGCTTGTAACTTGTAATCGTATCAAAAACATTACATATAAAAAGATGCAAGTCTCGCAAGGCAATTCTTCAACTACAAAAAAGTTTTGAGATGTAATGTGAAACCAAGTCGATTATTTTCTGTCACTCTAATTACGCCTTCATTAGAGTAAAAGATAAAGACCCCCGCAATTTGAGAATTTCGGTTTTCGCGGTATCCCCTCTGCTGTCGTTAAAACTACAGCATATACTTTTACACACTTGTATTTTTTCAATAGTTTACAGAGCGGTTTCTTTGTAGTTAATAATTATCCTTACAGTTATCCGAAAAGTTTGAAAAGTTGTCTTTAAATTTCTCGAACCTGGTCAAGGTTAAGGTTTTCATTTTGGAATTGGAGAATTTCGATCTCCATAATACAGTCATGTGGATAGTTTGTAATTATGAAAATCAATACATCATGGGCCCGTTTCTCAAAAGCTTGTAACTTGTAATACAAACGGATGTCACTTTTTGACAGCTTTTGTTAGAAAGGGACTTCCACTTTTATTACAAGTTACAAACTTATGAGAAACGGGACCCAGTATATAATATATATACTACACAAATAAGTATTTACAAAGTCTGTTAATAAATTATTTTGTCCCATTTGTCCCTCGCCCTCTGCTCAATGTAGCAAAAAGCTACAACAACGCGCTGGCGGCTTGCCGACTCGAATGAAATTAGTCAAATCCAGCGAGCTGGCTCCGATGGTAATGAGCACCTAGATAATTCTTCGATCCCAGTATAAAACGGGTTAATTACTTTAAGAGGAAACTACCCACTTTCCTTTTTCACGTTCGCAATTTTTTCGCTCCTAACTTCAATATCTGGGAGACCGGGCTTTGCTCGGAAAACGTATTAAAACTCAAATGCGCGTTTTCCCAGAGATAAGACCTAGTTAGATCGAATTTCAGCCCCGAAAACCCTAATATAGCAAATTTCACCGAAATCGTTAGAGCCGTTTCCGAGATCCTCAAATATATATGTATATAAATAAATATACAAGAATTGCTCGTTTAAAGGTATAAGATAAGATAAAAATAAAAAGGAATTCAAAAATCAAAAATGTCAAACGAACTAGCAAGTTAATATATGGAATGGAACTATGTAAATATTTTTTGTAATGTTAATCCAGAGAGGAAAATGAGGAACGTTTGCGAAGTGTCCACTTTCCGCTTAACAATCCAAAAAAACGTCCAATATTTTTTCATTAAACTTCTTTTGCCTGTTAAACCTAGCCAAGTTTCGTAGTCAAGTGACTAAAGAATCAGTTTTGGAAGCTAGACACTTTGCTGTACTCTATATTGACTAGTAGGTAGTACAATAAGTACCTACCTATTTAGTTAATTTAATTTTAACGGACGGATAAGTCAGGCGTGCTGTATTTCTTTTCATTTTGCAGAGACATTGTACCTACCTATCTAAAAGTATGTAAGTTATAGAGGATTGTTTTTTTTTCTTACTCTAGCAATCATCATCATCATCATCCTGGCGTCAATCCCAGCTGTGCCCCCGCGCGGGGCGCGAGGACCCGGAGTCCGCCTTCCGACTCCTTCGTGTCCACTTTGCCCGATCTTCGGCGTCCCTGGTGGTTAGTCGGTTGGCACGCATGTCCTCCTTAACGACATCAAGCCATCGCTTCCTGGGCCGGCCTTTTCTTCCCGTACCGGGAGGAGGCGGCATGGCCAGGCATTTGTTACCCACGTAACTTGCCGGTCTGCGCCAGACGTGGCCATACCAACGAAGGCGGCACTCTTGCAGTTTGTCAGCGATGTCACGGACGCCAAGACTACCCCGGATGTGGGCGTTTCGGTTCAGGCGGAGTATGTCACTTTCTTAGGACGTCACATTCTGAGTTTGTCACTTTCTGACTTTGTCACTTTCTGAGATCGTCACATTCTGAGTTCGTCACTTTCTGACTTTGTCACTTTCTGAGATCGTCACTTTCTGAGTACGACACTTTCTGAGGACGTCACTTTCTGAGTACGTCACTTTCTGAGAACGCCACTTTCTGAGGACGTCACTTTCTGAGTTCGTCACTTTCTGAGTTCGTCACTTTCTGAGTTCGTCACTTTTTTGGCATAGGTACGATTTAACAGTATAATATACCTGCACGAAAGATGTATACTGCCAGCAACCAGATTAGCTGTCGCTGTGACATACGGTCGCTTTTATATCCTACATACCAATACCAATCTCTGTTTGCCTTACGCCTGACTGGTAGAGAATTCCATTTGGCAAAACGTCCTATGTGTCGTGCAATAAAGTGAAAATAGAGAAATAAATAATAATAAAAAACAATCTAATTA
Organism: Cydia amplana; assembly: GCF_948474715.1. Lineage (NCBI taxonomy): Eukaryota > Metazoa > Arthropoda > Insecta > Lepidoptera > Tortricidae > Cydia > Cydia amplana. Next base: position 14,731,286 of record NC_086071.1, on the reverse strand, counting down.
TGTTTCAATCAGAGTATTTAATTCAGAATAAGTACTTAGAAACTACAAGCACCAAAACATTTAGCCACAGATTGGAGTTAGGCCGGCAACAGCTTCGATTCAATACACATAAATGTTTCGCACAGTAGGAACCATGATTTTATCATTCGCCGCTGTGATTAGCTCGTGAAGGTATCACGGCAAGCTCGCTGACACCAGTAGAAGATCATTCCAACATATTTACATTTAAACGGACTGCCGCTCCTTTCGTGACAACATATTCTTCAGCATACCGCGTCTTCTGTCATGTCTCCATAAACTCAAACGTCTTTTTTTCTGATGATAGTGTAAATTTTGGATGCCTATCTGCGTATAAAATCAGCATTGCAGTTTTGTTTCAGACAATATTTCTTCTCGTGTCATCTGTGGAGAATAGGCGTCAATGGATTTTTTCTTCAAAGCGTTGCCGAATTTCAGAATATATGTTCAGCCATCAATCACTTCTGCGTATGGAGTGATCCATACTCTCATAGTTCTCATGTTCTTTATTTGTTTGTTTTCTTCCTATATAGGTTACACGATGAATTTTTAAATTATTATTACATTATACTTTTAGCCTGACAATAAAAATCTAGCATGTCGCCGATTTGACGCCGCTGATTTTTTTTCTATTTAAAATGCGAAACTACAAAAAGGTTATATATAAGTAGTTTGTCAAAGGACTGTCTCATTTCAAACATAGACAGAGATAATCATACTATCTTTGTCTTACTCTAGTACTAGCACCCAATAGAAAAGGATGAGTATATTTTGTATTAAGCTTAGAATAAATTTAAAAGTGGAAAAATTACTGTCTTGGGTGAGACTTGAACTCACGGCCTCTGGATCGATACTCCAGCGCTCTGCCATCTGAGCCACCAAGACCTCATCCATAGCCAGCAAATCTTTCCACCATATTATGGTAGCCGTTTATGAAGTGTAACACTCTTACGGTAGATGTCGCTACGGTCCCCTTGACCCATAATATGGTGGAAAGATTTGCTGGCTATGGATGAGGTCTTGGTGGCTCAGATGGCAGAGCGCTGGAGTATCGATCCAGAGGCCGTGAGTTCAAGTCTCACCCAAGACAGTAATTTTTCCACTTTTAAATTTATTCTAAGCTTAATAGCATCGTTCGCAGACGTTTCTGCTTGTTAAAAATTAAAATTATATTTTGTATTGTTCTTATTTAATGACAAATTGGTTTGACCAACTATACTTTACAGTCCGTTAACTCTCAGAATGAACTTCGTTTTTCGGGTAAAATCGGACGTAATCGCGTAATAGAAAATATCTTTTTTAATGTTGATCCTAGCGAAAAAAAGTAGCATTTATTTTATAAGAAATCTCAAATAGATTATTTACGTAAAAGATATTTTTTTGCTGTGGGCTACCGTTTACGAGTTATTTACGAATAACTAAAAAATAACAACCTTAGAATAAATTATACGTGACTTTCCCACTTTAATATATTTTAAAACATTGATCCTAGCGAAAAAGTGTACTGAATCTTTTTAGGACATCGTGGTTTGTACCACCTTGTATAGAGTAGTTAATACCACCATAACTAGTAGGTAAGTAAATATTTAAATTCATATTAAAATATGTGACTTTTAAGTATTTACTATATTTACAAATTAAATTTAAAATTATTGTTTTAATTTATTATTTTATTTTAGAGTAAATTTGAATTAAAACTAGAGATAAAATAAAAAACACAAACTATAAAATATACTTAGAGTTAAACCAAGAAAAGTCTGCAGCGATTTTGATAGCCCACGCAGTGCAAGTGTTATTTACACGTCATAAATTTATAGAAGTTTGACGTTTAAAATGACACTTGCACTGCGTGGGCTATCAAAATCGCTGCAGACTTTTCTCGGTCTGACTCTACTTACCTACAAAAAAAATGTGACTGTTATTACCACTCTATATAATTTCAGCCAGAAGTAGTAAATGACGGTGTGACGTTCTGCTTTCAAATTCTGATTCTATTTTATATAGAATATGACAAAAACTCAAATAGCAATATAGTCATCAACCAAAAATTAAGCATAACGTCATTAAATTAGGGCTTATTTTACGTTGAGACAATAGGTATCCCTAACTTTTTGCGGTAAGTTTAAAACTTTTTGTGAGTGAGTAAGAAAGCAGAACAGCAGTATCACCTTCGCGTGTTACCGCCGATACCCGATGTAAGTATCTTTCTAAAATCCGAAGGTCATTAGAGTTAACGAACTGTAGATAATATGTTGCGCTAGCTTCGACCCGCGACTTCATCTGCGTGGAAATATAATGATGATGATGATGATTTATAAACAATAATTAGGTCCTTCCCCGGGCCTCAAATCACATCCATACATAATTTTATGTAAATATAAATAGTGAGTTACTGAAATGTTCTGCCGCCAGAGTACAGCACAAAGAGTAGTATAATATACAGCTCAAACCATAGCGTAACTTATATAGACTCTCTACGGAAAGAGAAGAGTCGTGGAATGTATATTGACTATATTGTATAGGGCCCAATACATTCACGACTCTTCTCTTTCCGAACAGTACGGTTACCATCAGACTTATCTTGGTCTAACTCTAAAGTCTCTACGGAAAGAGAAGAGTCGTGAAATGTATGAGAATTTTAGCCTTGGAGAATTAGTAAAGTTTTAGTAAAAAATGCTACCTACTGTGTGAAGTATGTACAAGTAATGAAAGAACTAAGCAAAATGGTGTTCTGTATGTTTTGGAATAGAGAAGTGAATAAATCTATATTTTATTCAAACAATGATTTTTTTTTAATTCTCTTATGAATGACACCTTTCGACACCGGTATTTGGTCGATCGACTTAAACGAGTGCACTTACTTTTAAATAATATTTGGCGTGACGTGACGTAACGTTCAAGGTCACAAGCAGACTCGAAACGTCAGGCCAAAATATTAAAAGTTACTGCAATGTCTCAATTATGCATATTATCGATAGAAACAGAAACATAATAATTGACACTTTACTGCGAATACTTATTTATTGAATCAACCACTTCCTCCCAAAATTCTTCGATGTCCTCTTCTGCGACGCCATTTATTAAATGTCTAGAAACAATATAGCTTTATTATTATGAACACAAGAACAATTTGGCAGGACTAATAGTCATATTTTAGTTCTTTATTTTCCGTAGACACAGCACCACCACTTTTTACACCTGAAAAACCAATTACTTTTAGGGATAGCTCGTGGTGAATTATGGCTTAATTTTTTACACAAACTTTCCCTGGCGTAGCGTATTGAGCGTAGTTTTACCTTTTGTTTTATTAGATCAATCACGTAAGCTAATTGTAAATTGGTGCTCTTCTAGATTTCATACAATACCATCTAATAAATATGTACTTAATAATGAATATGGAAACATAATCCATAGCGACTCTATTCATTCCATATTCGTTCGCTATTCACTTTTGACGTAAGTCATTTGGGTATGTTACAATTAAAGTCATTGGAATAAAAAGTTTTTACTGTATCGCAGTTCTTTTTGCAATTTTGATACTTAGTGTTTAAAACAGTATGTCGTTAGTGGTTTGAATGTTTTTGAAGTGAGCGTTGTTACCATCAACAGGAGCATCGTGGAAAAGTATTTTGCTGCCATACTTTTTTGTTTGGCTCTAGACGTCCATTTATAAAATGTCATTCATTCTATGTAATGGCGTGGGATGTGTTGATTTGGTTTAATTACTCTTTAACTTATTCTCGTTACTAAAAAGTGTCCCTTGGAATCGAATATATGTATGACATTCTAAGAAATATGATTAAATTTATCGTATAGGTATATAGCATGCTTATCGAATGGTAGGCCAAATTCGGCATGAATATGATTTGAGGCCCGGGGAAGGACATAATTATTATCATCATCATATTTCCACGCAGATGAAGTCGCGGGTCGAAGCTAGCGCACCATATTATCTAATTATAGTTGGAACTATACTCATCCTTTTCTTTTGGGTGCTAGTACTAGAGTAAGACAAAGATAGTATGATTATCTCTGTCTATGTTTAAAATGAGACTGTCCTTTGACAAACTACTTATATATAACCTTTTTGTAGTTTCGCATTTTAAATAGAAAAAAATCAGCGATGTCAAATCGGCGACATGCCATGAAGTTATATTTTATTAACTCTAAATCCGTGCGACATGCTAGATTTTTATTGTCAGGCTAAAAGTATAATGTAATAACAATTTAAAAATTCATCGTGTAACCTATATAGGAAGAAAACAAACAAATAAAGAACATGAGAACTATGAGAGTATGGATCACTCCATACGCAGAAGTGATTGATGGCTGAACATATATTCTGAAATTCGGCAACGCTTTGAAGAAAAAATCCATTGACGCCTATTCTCCACAGATGACACGAGAAGAAATATTGTCTGAAACAAAACTGCAATGCTGATTTTATACGCAGATAGGTATCCAAAATTTACACTATCATCAGAAAAAAAGACGTTTGAGTTTATGGAGACATGACAGAAGACGCGGTATGCTGAAGAATATGTTGTCACGAAAGGAGCGGCAGTCCGTTTAAATGTAGATATGTTGGAATGACCTTCTACTGGTGTCAGCGAGCTTGCCGTGATACCTTCACGAGCTAATCACAGCGGCGAATGATAAAATCATGGTTCCTACTGTGCGAAACATTTATGTGTATTGAATCGAAGCTGTTGCCGGCCTAACTCCAATCTGTGGCTAAATGTTTTGGTGCTTGTAGTTTCTAAGTACTTATTCTGAATTAAATACTCTGATTGAAACATAATTAGATTGTTTTTTATTATTATTTATTTCTCTATTTTCACTTTATTGCACGACACATAGGACGTTTTGCCAAATGGAATTCTCTACCAGTCAGGCGTAAGACAAACAGAGATTGGTATTGGTATGTAGGATATAAAAGCGACCGTATGTCACAGCGACAGCTAATCTGGTTGCTGGCAGTATACATCTTTCGTGCAGGTATATTATACTGTTAAATCGTACCTATGCCAAAAAAGTGACGAACTCAGAAAGTGACGAACTCAGAAAGTGACGTCCTCAGAAAGTGGCGTTCTCAGAAAGTGACGTACTCAGAAAGTGACGTCCTCAGAAAGTGTCGTACTCAGAAAGTGACGATCTCAGAAAGTGACAAAGTCAGAAAGTGACGAACTCAGAATGTGACGATCTCAGAAAGTGACAAACTCAGAATGTGACGTCCTAAGAAAGTGACATACTCCGCCTGAACCGGCGTTTCGGACGCGATCCTTGCGTGAAACTCCGCACATCCACCGCAGCATCTTCATTTCCGTGACACTCAGTTCCTGCTTGTGCCGCTCTAGTAAAGGCCAAGTCTCGCTGCCGTACAGAAGGGCAGGTCTAATGATGGTCTTATAGACCTGTCCCTTCAATTTAATCGGCATTTTGGGGTCACAAATAACCCCAGTCATCTCCCGCCATTTGACCCAGGCAGCGGATATTCGGGCTTTGACGTCGCTGTCGATGTCCCCGGTAGTGCTAAGTACAGATCCTAGGTTTTTCTTACTCTAGCAATATGGGTACCAAATAAAGCTAGTGAAAAGACCATTTCAAAAATATATGTAAACTGTCGGGTTTTTTGTTTGTTTTAATAAAAGTTGCAGTTTAAGGTAACAGAAAATTATACTTTTTCAACTTGGTGTACTTTTCTTATTTTTTGATATAATCTGGTTAATTATTTTTTAACATTACATAGAGGATATTCACAGTCACTTGGTATTTTGTACGTATGTATTTTGGACTAATCTATTCAGCCATTTTCAATTTAGAGCAGTTCGAAGTCAACTGTGGATTGTGAAATTTTTGAACGTTTTCTAATAATTAGTTAGACCAAGTATTTAAAATGATACAGTATGTTATATATTTGTGACCTACTCACAAAGCCCTTTCATTTGGTATCCCACATGGTATGTTTAAAAGAAAATAAAAAAAAAGTTTGTACTGGCGACTTTATGACGTCACAGCAACTACCCCCACCACTTTCGCGCTTGTTATCTCATATATTTGTGTTCAGGGCATTACGCTGAATGCATCGATACCATATTCACCCATATCCGAGACGACATGAACGGGAACTAACCTAAAGCACCCTAAAGCCTGCGTTAACGCCCTACTAAGATAATAGATAGATAGATAGATAGATAGATAATATTTATTTCTGATTGAAAATTTACATGTTACTTCCTTAAAAATAGCAGAAATTCACAAAAAGATCGTCAAGTGTATACAAACAAAATTTAAAGAATAATAAAAATAATAGTAAATTGTGAAATCAATAATGTCAAAAATAAAATAGAAATAAAATTAAAATGTCGTACAACTTAACTAAAATCTAAAACTATTTTGTATATAATACTAGGGCTTTCCTAGGTAATATAATGTCAAGTTCCATAAATAAAATGTCAAAAATGAATACAAAAAAACCAAAATAAAATAAAAACAATAATTTAAATTAATGTCAAGTAAAAAAATTTAATATTTGTATTGTTCACTGTACTCTTTTACAGAGTACAGCGATGTCGTTAATAATAGTTCTTTAAGTCGGCGATCAAACATGTCGTCATCGGTCTCATTTCTGATACTGGCGGGTAGACGTTCATACAGCGATGGACCTATTACTCGCGGGTTCTTGTCGAGTAGCGCTAGCCGCCTCGGCACGGGTAGTAATCGCCCCGTTTGACGGGTTATTCTGCCGAGCATAGTTGACCGTTTAAATTGGTCAATATTTCTACGCGTAAACATTATAATTTCGTAGACGTATAGCGAGTAATATGTCATTATGTTAAATTTTTTGAAGAGCTCTCTACACGAGTGCCTCGAACTCACACCCGCCAATATTCTTACAGCCCGTTTTTGCAGTATAAATACTCGGTCTGAATCGGTTGAGTTGCCGTACAAGATTATGCCGTATTGCATCAGTGAAAAGAAATACGCGTAGTATATTTGTATTAAGGCGTCATTTGAGACAATTGGTTTCAGTTTGCGCAGCGCAAACACAGCGCTGCCTAACCTTTCACACAAGTTGTCTATGTGATCTTTCCACTTCAGCTTAGCGTCTATGGTGAATCCGAGGAACCTGCATGAGTCGCAGCGCGGTATCGGACTCTGTACCTGTGGGATGTGTGTAGTGTTTCCAGCTGAGAACAAGATTACGTTCGATTTAGAGGTGTTTAGGACGAGACCGTTCGCCGAGAACCACTCGCTAAGTTGGCGGTACGCGTTAGCTATGTTTTGCTCAAGTTGTAAGTGCGTGTGAGCGGTTACTACTACGGTTGTATCATCGGCAAACAACACCGTCGTACCTTCGGTTACAGAGGTAGGGAGATCATTTATAAACATTAAAAACAGAGTGTTTCCGAGCGCCGATCCTTGTGGTATGCCTAGTTTTAGCACACCTGCCTCAGATCTAATGTTTTCAATGGAACCTGATACCTCCATTTTGACCTCAACCGTCTGCTTTCTATCGTCAAGGAACGATGCGAATAAGTCATGAACTTTATTTTTGATTCCGTAGTGCCCTATCTTTTCCAATATCAGTTCATGACTTATAACATCGAACGCTTTCGATAAATCGCAGAATACCCCTGCTACCTTCTCCTTTGCATCTAAAGCGGTTGAAATGCAATCGTATATTTGATATGCCGCTGCTGTTGTCGATCTATTTTTTCTATAAGCAAATTGTCTGTCCGTCAGTAGGTCATTTGTCTCAAGATGGCGCATTATAGTGGTGGATAAGATAGATTCAATGATTTTGGATATATTAGGTACTATGGTGATGGGTCTATAATTATCCACAGAACTTTTTTCCCCTTTACCTTTATATACTGGACATACTCGTGTGCATTTCAGTACGTTAGGGTACACTCCGCAAGCGAACATGGAGTTTATAAGTTCTACTAGTAACCCTGCAACGACTGGCCAGATGCCCAGATACACTCGATTATGTTCAGTGATATATCATAGATATCTAAGGTTGTGTTTTTTTTCATCATGGACCGCAACGTACGGTTTAGGTCTGTTAGTGTGACTGTGGGTAAAACAAGTTCAGGTATATTTGTGTTTTGTAACTGTTGTTGTAAGTATTGTACAGAGTCCGGTTTATTTATATTTAAATTATTTATATTAATATTATTACTACTGCCGTACCGCCGCCGTGGCCGGGTCGTCTAGTGGTGAGGACGTTAGTCGCGTAAGCTGAAGACGCGGATTCGATTCCCGCCTCAGCCATCAGTGGATTTGGTCACGTTTTCTGTAGTGTGTCAATAGTCAATAGTCAAAATATACTTTATTCATGTAGGCCTAGCAACAAGCACTTATGAACCGTAACACGTATGTGTGATATCTATTTCAGTTTATATATTACATGTTTAGTTGTAGTCAAGTTTTGCCTTAGGCCGCCGACCGGACTTAAATGCATTTGCTAAAGCGTCTCATAAAATGTAGGAAGTACTCAATCTTGTATCAAGTTGCTTGTTAGCCGCATAGGATGATAAAAATCCAACAGTTCCCGAGGGGCGAGGAGTGTCGAGTTCAGTTCTCCGGAGAAATATCTCTATTCTTAATACTAGTGGCTCTGTGAGCTGTAGACCTCGCGAGCAGAGCTTAAAACTGAATAAATGTATGGCAAAAATGTTTATTAAAATATAGGTACATGTAATATGAACAAAAAATTTAAAATTACATAAAGCTACAAACAAAAATTAAACGAATACGCTTAACCCGCGCTTGATAAATAAAAAATACGAAATTTTTCATTTTTTCAAAAAAAAAACAACAATACCAAATTTAAGTATAAAAAAATACAAAAAGCTATGTAGCAGTATACAATTACTGGGGATGGAACCAGGGACCTGCCGATGCAAACAAAAAAAGCCAACGTTTGCAAAATACGCCATTATAGTTATTACTAAAGCTGACGAAATTTAGCTACTCATTCTCAAGTAAAAACTAAATATCTAAATACCGCCAAAACCAGCGATACAAAAATTCTGAATTTTTGGCCATTTAATATATAAACATATCTCAAAAAGAAAAAACTCTTATGATACCGATACGACTATTTGTTTAGGCGGGAGCTATCACGATTCCGCCATTTTGAAAAATTTCCAAAAACCGGATCGACAAAAAAAATTATTTAGTCATAGAATTCGGTCACAAAATTTCACGAAAATCGGTTAAGAATTGCGACCTGTAGAGGAGAACATCCGGACATACAAAAGCAAAATGCCCGAGTCAAAGTCAAAACGTAGACCTTCGCTACGCTTCGGTCAACTAAGTTAGGTACCTAACTTCTGTAGTGATATTGGTTTTCAGGGGCGAAAAATTGATCTAGCCCTGGCTAGATCAATTTTTCGCCCTGGCTGCGCATTTTCTCAGAGCAGAGACCTGTCTCTGCTCTGAGAAAATGCGCATTTTTGAGTTTTTATATGTTTTCCGAGCAAAGCTCGGTCTCCCAGATATAATATTACTTATTACACTTATTACACTTATGTGTCTCTGTAATTTATTGTTAGTTGATTATCAGCGTTCATGTTTGTTGTTCGTTGTTGTTTGTTTGTTGTTCGGGGACTTTAACGCCCACCACGAGGAGTGGCTGTTCCCGTATGAGAAAACTTGCCACGCTGGAAGGGAAGCGCGCAAATTTGCTGTATCCCTAAACCTTACCCAGCTGGTAAATGTTGCGACGCGTATACCGGATGTTGTTGACCATACACCCAATTGCCTAGACCTTCTGCTGACAACTGACCCAGACAGGCACTCGGTTTCGGTCTCAGCTCCGCTGGGATCATCCGACCACTGTCTGGTGAAATCCGTGTCGATCCACTCTCCTCCCGATCTCTGCCCTAGGGGCACGAGGAGAGTATGGCGATACGAGTCAGCGGACTGGGATGAGATGCGGCATTTCTTTGCGTCTTTCCCCTGGCAGCAGGTCTGTTTTTCTTCGGGTGACCCCTCGTGTTCTGCTGAGGCTGTTGCGGATGTGATTCGGCGGGGAATGGAATATTTTATTCCGTTCTCCGACCTATCACTTGATCACAGGGCCCAAGCATGGTACGATTCAGAGTGTGCTCGGGCCGAGGCCCTTAAGCAGTCTGCGTACCAGGCTTGGGCACTGGCCCGCGAGACTAAAGCTGGAGCACGGGGGGTTCGCGCGAAGAAGAAAGCCTTTAACTCAGCTGCCAAGTCCTGCAAACGGGTGCTTCGAAAGGCTCGATTCGACCACGTCAGTCGTATAGGGGCCAAACTCGCCTCCTACCCTCCTGGTAGTAAGCGGTTCTGGTCCCTGTCGAAAGCGGTCGAATCCAACTTCTGCCGACCCACACTGCCACCTCTGCAGAAACCTGATGGTACGTTGGCCCACTCCGCAACGGAGAAAGCAAACTTGTTTGCTTCTCTGTTTGCGAGCAATTTACGTCTAGACGCAGGCTCAAAACTTCCACCTACGCTACCTCAATGCAGTTCCTCTATGCAAGGAATTGCTATACATCAAAAAGAGGTACGCCGAACTTTGCAGAATCTTGACGTGAATAAGGCTAATGGGCCAGACGGTATACCTGCACGTGTACTAAAGCAGTGTGCGCCTGAGTTGTCTCCTGTACTGACACGCCTGTACCGCCTCTCTCTCCAAACTAGAACAGTGCCGAAATCCTGGAAGCTTGCAAACGTGCAGCCAGTACCCATGAAGGGTAGTCGTGCTGATCCTTGCAATTACCGACCAATCGCCATTACCTCCATGCTCTGTAAAGTCATGGAAAGGGTACTTAATGGCAAGTTGCTGACATACCTCGAAGAAAAAGATCTGCTCAGTGACCGTCAATATGGCTTTCGCCGGGGTCGGTCTACTGGGGATCTTTTAGCGTATGTCACACACTGCTGCGGCGAGGCCATCGAAAGGAACGGTGAAGCGCTTGCTGTTTCACTGGACATCTCGAAGGCCTTTGATAGGGTTTGGCACGCAAGTCTCCTTAGCAAGCTTCCTGCATACGGCATCCCTGCTGACTTTTGTAGCTGGCTATCTGACTTCCTGAGTGAACGGTCGATCAGAGTAGTCATTGATGGCTGCTCTTCGGACCTCATGGCCATTGACGCCGGTGTTCCTCAGGGGTCTGTTCTCTCCGCAACCCTCTTCCTGCTCCACATTAACGACATGCTGCAACCCAGCATTGTAGGTTATGCAGACGACAGTACGGTTGTTGAGAGATATTTGGCTAGTTCAGGGGACAGCAGGGACAAGATACGTTCAGAGAGAGAGGCCATGGTTGAGCGGATGAACCTGACCCTTAGTCACGTTTCCCAGTGGGGGGACGACCATCTGGTCGCGTTCAATGCCTCAAAAACGCAGGCGTGTCTGTTTTCCGCAAAACGGAGTCCATTCGAACTGACTCCTTCTTTCCGAGGTGCATCTGTACCTATTACTGACAGCCTGGAACTCCTCGGCGTGGAGTTGAGTTCAGTCCTCAACTTCGGCACCTTCATCGAGTCTAAAGCACAGACTGCGGCCAGAAAGCTGGGCGTCCTAAATAAGGTGAAGCGATACTTCACACCTGGACAGCTTCTAACACTTTATAAAGCTCAAGTCCGATCGTGTATGGAGTATTGCAGCCACCTGTGGGACGGCTCAGCTAAATACCAACTCGCTGCTTTAGACTCAGTGGAGCGCAGAGCCAGGAGGATGATTGGTGACAAGAAGCTAACGGGTAAGCTTCAGTCTTTGGCCCATCGGCGGAAAGTCGCCAGTCTGTCGGTGTTCTACAGATTGCACTTCGGGGAGTGTGCTCAAGAGCTACACGAGCTTATTCCACCGTCCCCATTCTACCATCGGACTTTTAGACGCACGGCCGGTTTCCATCCTTACCTGGTAGATATTCCACGAATCCGCACGAAGCGCTTTGCTTCCTCTTTCCTTATGCGCACTGCCAAGGAATGGAATTTCTTGCCGGCGTCTATATTTCCGAGCTCATATAACCCGGCAACCTTCAAATCAAGGGTGAACAGGCACCTTCTGGGCAGACTCGCTCCATCGTAGGCCACGTCTTCGCCTCGGCTAGTCTGTGGCCATGAGTAAGCCCATTTTTAATAAAAAAAAAAAAAAAAAAAAAAATGTATATTTTTGTGTTGTTATTTTTATTTTATTGTAAGTTTTGACATGTGTTGTGTTAACATTAAAGATTTTGAAATTGAAATTGAATTGTGTGATTTTCATTTGTTTTTGTATATACCCCGATTAAAAATTACTACAATATAGAAATCAAGTGTTACTCTGACAATTACAAACAACAGGTTACACTTGCCAACTGGCAAGGCAGCAACTTACGCTGTGTAAACCACCCTTAACACTGATATAAGTTTACATATAGATATATGTATTTACTTTGGTCCAATTCATTAACGGCACCCAAGGGATGCGGGTATCCGTATATTTTTTGTAATCCACACCTGTCTGCGATCCAGCTTATTTACGATGCGATAGTTATATAACTAGTTACTGATATTGGACCTTTATTTTAGCTCCCTTTTAAAATAAGATTTTTAGGCCTATACACCTTTTTAGGCCTTTTTACATTTTGAACCGCAAAGTCGTCCGTTTTATTACTTTTTCTGACTAATACAATTTTTAAAATGACAGGGACAAACGATTATTAGAGGCTTGTTAGATTTGAGAGACGTTTACTAATATTTTTATACAACTAACTCCTTATACCCAATTAAATATGTTTATAGTAGTTATGGTGTTACTTTCCCGAACTGGTGCGGGAAATAGCACTTTCCATGCGTAGGTATGTCAAAAGTTTAAAGTGCCATATGTATACTATAAAACGTTGTACGATACACGTGCGAATAGGTAATTCGCAACTCGTGTCGATTTAAAACACTCCCTTGGGTCATGTTTTAATTTATCGCCACTCGTTTCGAATTTCCTCTTTTCCGCACTTGTATCGTAAATCACTATTTTACACGACTGCCCAAAAAAGGAGTGTATTGTTTATACATCTATCCTATCCCCTATGTTATGTATCATCTTTAACATCACCTCTTTCCAACACGTGTATTAAAAAAAAGAAGATGCTCTTAGGTGATCTTAGAAGTGATTACCCGAAGGCGCTGCGGGTCATGCGGGTGACACACGAATGCATTGCAAATACTGCTATAAGTTTAGAGATTAATATAAAATTGGTATAATGGACGTGACACCAAATTAAAGGTAATCCACAATTCCTGCAAAATAAGTATTTAATATCAGTTATTAAACACTGGTAACATTATACCATAAACAAGAGTCATACAGTTGCTTAAGTTTGACGTTTCATCAATTTCAATCTGTTTTAAAAGAAATGGTGTATACTGTTCATGGTTGGAGAAAAATAATAATAATTACAGATGTAGTCAATAAATAATAATCCTTTACCATCGTTTATTCACGGAAATATTACTTATGACTTATGAATAAATGATTTCATAAATTAATTTTCTCTTTTAGACATGCAACAATCAATGTGGAAAATAACTATAGTTGGTCAAAGCAATTTGTCAGTGAATAGGAACAAAAAAAAATATACTCATTATTTTCTTTTGTACTAGTGTAAGACAAAGATAGTACGATTCTCTCTGTCTATGTTTGAAATGAGACAATCCTTTGACACACTATATGTAAGGTAATTCGCCATTAACTGGCCACCTGTCCTGTTAGTAATTGGCCACCCTAAACTAAAAATGATTCTATCCACCTATAAACGGAATTCATTTTAGTATAAGTAGCCTTCAATAACTAGTCACCTTATACTAAAATGAATTCTGTTTATAGGTGAATAGAATCATTTTTAGTCTAGGGTGGCCAGTTACTAACAGGTGGCCAGACACTGGCGAATTGCCCTACATAACAATGTAAATAGGTAGCAGCTGCTTCACAATAGTTGCCATGTCACTAGTAGAGCTTTATATAACTTACCTAATATAGCAGCGTCCTTGAAATATTAACGACTATACAATGCTAACCGCAAAACCTATTGAGAAAAAAATTACAACACTCGAATTTCCTATCACCCAAAACTAAATTAGGTTAAGTAGGTATGCTTTGAAAAACCTCTGTAGGTACCTATTCCACACGTCGTGAACACAATAGGTACGCATTAAAGAAATGAAGGACGGAAATTAAGGGATAATAGAGTGGCCCTTAATTATTAATTAATTATCGGGATAAGTCCTGGACAGGGCGGCACAATGGTCCACGATAACGAGTGGTCATTGTATCCCGGTTCAAAAGATTCGGGGACTATTAATTAAGACGGCTGTGGACCGTAAAACGGAATTCGACTTAATTAATTTCGGCACTTTCCTGTAGGATTTTTACATCGAATATGTTATATTTTTTACTTTATATTTATACTTAGTCTTAAGTAGGTACTGTATATTAATACAGCTTGTATTTTTGATTCAACCTTTTATTAGAAGAATAGAAGAAGAAGAATAATATTTATTTGAAAGAAAAAAACCTTATTAATAATACATAATGTCCAGTGGCCCCCACACTAGGCTATGCCTGTCACGTGGTGGCCGGAATCGAAATTAGTAAAGTGAAGGTTAAGTAAAGAACTAAAGACTAGGGTCACTTGTCGAACATTGAAACAATCGTACACAGTGAAACTTTGCGATATCTCGGAAACTAGGTGTTATCAGCTAGTGCCGTCTGTCAAGCAAGGGCAGGCTCAGGGACCCCCAGCACCTCCCCAATATGCGAGCGCGCCTCGGAGAAGGAGCACGTTGCTACGAGCGTTATTGTGAATTCGTGCGACAAAAGTAATATTTTTCATTTATGGCGCTAGACGCTGTTTTTGGCCGAAAACTCTAACATTCTAGAGTCTATATCTTCTTAACGGTTCAACAAAAAAATATGAAAAAAATATATATGATTTTACGTTTTATGTACAACATTTCTAACGTTTGACTTGTTCCCTATGACTTATAGTTTTTCCAAAAAAGGAACATTACGACAGGCCGTTTTGCGACTAACTTTGCCTATTTCTAGTAAACGGTTTATTCGATTAAAGTTATTTTTAGACTAGAATAATTGTTTTAACAGATACTACAAATGCAACGTAGAATAATGTTAATAAATAATTTTTTTTTTAAGAAATCGAATATTTTTAAACATTTTGTGCGTATGTAGCTCGAAAAAGGCGTGGCCGGCAGTCGTGTGCTAGCTTTGAGACGAGGAGGCTGTGTCGCTCGTCGCTCCGTGCCTTCCTTGTATTCTGCATGCTTGTTCTGAGCCGAGGTGCTATAAAATTGGAGTTATTGTGGCCAAAGATTAAATAACTGCAGAATGTTGATTTGGTTGTGACGCGCTTTAGCGCGCGCAACACGGTGTTTCGCAGCCTATTATTACGAACGTAATGACAATATTCCCACTTATGTTTGAG
This sequence comes from Cydia amplana, assembly GCF_948474715.1. Taxonomy (NCBI): domain Eukaryota; kingdom Metazoa; phylum Arthropoda; class Insecta; order Lepidoptera; family Tortricidae; genus Cydia; species Cydia amplana. The sequence goes on along the minus strand of NC_086071.1, from coordinate 14,715,798 downwards.
AAAGCTTCATTTGAAATATATAAAAAATGTTTTCGAACATGCGCCGACATATTGCCATTAAAATTTAACGTTTTTAATAAAGTTTAATTTTCTAAAAAAATTTATCAACATTGGCAATTTATGTTGTAGGTATATACTATATAGTTTGATTCAGAAACCATTACATTTTTAGGATTGTTACCCATTAAAATGATGTTAGTTTATTAAATAAATCTGGGGGCACGGCAGTGCCCCCGCCAAGTCGAGCAAAAAAAGAGGCACGGCCGTACCATCCTTTTCTCGAAGCGATTCAGGCCATTTTCGACGTCCTGTAATTTTGTGCTGGCTGAAGCTAAAACCCTGAATTTTCAGTAATATATAGGGCTAAACATGCTTAAGATATATTCTCAAAAACATTCAATTTGAACTAGTAGTTTAAGAATTATTGTACGTCAAAGTTCCTTATTTTCGACACTGACACACTCCCTCACCTACGATCATCATAATTCTAAGGTACTTCTAGTATATCCACAAGCTTCAAATTTTAAACATAAGTAGTTTTCAGCTTATCAAGCCATAGAAAACCTAAAAATATTGCAATATCAGTCACGTTTTAAAGATCTAAGAACTGCATAAGTAAGTTTGTAATCCCATATAAATATTTGCTATTACAAAGTTACTGTTGCAGTTCCTACAAATAGTAGGTAGTAAAGTAAAGGTACACTACGATGTACGATGTGAGTATGAATGAAGACGTGTTTCTTTATGATATGTGTATACATAGTATGAGTACCCGAAAAGAAGGACTGCCTACAAAAAGAGATGAGATCCCATCAAAAACATTACATGTAAAAAGGTGCAAGTTTCGCAACGCTTCTACTACAAAAAAGTTTTGAGATGTAATGTGAAACCAAGTCGGTTATTTTAATCAGTGCCAGGGGGTGTTAAAACTGTATCAAATATATATCTTTAATTTGTAATACATATAATGACTTGGCAATCGCACATAATGCTTTACTTGTGGTGCGTAACGGGATGGGTAAGTAATATATAATAATAATATAATTTTATACGGCGTTTTAAACAGGACGCGAGTCGTATTAACCGTGAAATGTAATTTACGACCTCCACTAAATGCATTATCTACTCATACTCAAACAACAAAATATCTGCAAACAAAAGGTATACGAGTATAGCGCCAACTGCACGCCTCTGGGCTGTATCTTGTTCTTTGAACCTCGTGGCGGTGCAGCGATACAAAATTCACGTACGATCGCAGCGAGCGGGGTAAGCGGGTGGTGCGGGTACAGAGCGCTTAGCTCCGCCCTGACGCTCAAGGGCATTGGGCCTTCCAATCGTCTTATGTTTCGCAATTTTTTACCAAGATATAGAGTCGAGTTTGGCGTTATTTAATTTTTTGTTGTGTTCTATGTGTATTAAAGTTACTTTGGAGCTAAATATTTTTAAATTTCTTTCACTCTTTGGTGCAGTTTTTTTTAATTGATTCAAAAAACACCCCCTAGTCTCACAATGAAACATTTTTATGTAGTAAACAATGAAACATGATGTTCACTGAACACCAGTATTAGTACACAATGAAACAAACTCATTATTTTTTTAATTAATTAAAGACTATGTCCGAAATTTGTGAAACTAAAATACAATGAAAATTGATAATAATTTGTCTATCATATGACAAAATATAAGATACTTAATTTTAGAAATGGCTGAGATAGGATAGTTTATATGTTGAATGTTTCCTTGATGGCAAGGTTAAAGTCACATGTCTAACATTGAAACAGTCGTTTATAAACACTATGTCGCAAGAAAGTGTATGATATCGAGCATGGAGATGCTTAAAACCCTCCCGCGTCACCCTAGTTGGCAATCATGCTCCGTGGACATAAAAGGCGCCTTTCTCGCAGCATGCCGTAAGTGCCGACCAGATTTTCGATTCACAATGAAACTTAGGTGTGCGTACAATGAAACAAGTCTTTCGCTTTTAGATATTTCAGCAATCTTATAACGATTCCATATTTCGGAAACCTTTTAAATAACAAATTTCAGCCTACCACTATTTTCTCCTTTCCTTTCTCATTAATTGATTAAAAGGATGTATGTATTAATGTAACTTATTTATTACGTTTCAATGTTTATTAAGGATGTTTCATGGTAGACTATATATAGTACATCTGTTTCACTGTAAAAATTAGAGTGTTTCATTGAAAACATGCACAAGTACACAAAAAAGGTTTACAATACAGAAACTGTTAAAGATAAGTAGAAACCTTGAATGCCATACGATAGCCAACTAAATTGTTTATCTTCATGCGAAATGTCACACTCGTAACTTTAAAAACACTAGAGATAGAAAGGCTTAAACTTTTAGTGTTTCATTGATCAACAACTAACCCTAATCTAATAGAATAGAGGTAATGAATGTAATAGTTAGAGAAATTAAGCAATTCAAAGAGAAAGTAAAGAAAAAATTGTGTGTCTGTGTGTGTGTGTGTGTGTAAGGCTACAAAGATTGTTAGCATGTAAGTTAGGTGATGACCTTCAACAGCATCTCAGTTTGATTGTAGTTAAGACTTTTTAACCAGTTCTTAATTACGAATTTTGCTTCAGGAGGGGACTTTTCAGATATGTTGCAGGACTTTGCCACAGTATTGTAAATAAACGGATGCAGGAAGTTAGGAAGACACCTCACGCCTAAGGAACTACCCTTAGAAGTATTAGTATAGGATAGGCCCACATGAATTAACTTTCACATGTTTTATATAAAAACACTACATTTTATTTTCTAATCTTAAAATAGTATCACACGTTTCGTAAGTAGGTTTTTTTCCTATACTTCCTACACATACACTAGATAAAAAATTGTTCGATAAGCATACCAAGCCATAAAATTGTGCATATTGATATCGAGAATTGAAAATAACGCTGTGCGGAAGGCATAAAACGCGAAAGTTACTCGCTTCACTAGTCCTTCTCAAAAGGAAAACGTAATATGAACATATGAACTTCATTGACCCTTACTACGTTCTTCTTCGGGCTGTCAAGAAGCAATATTCAGCTACCACCATAGACCAGTAAATATTTAGACAGTTAATATTCATAATACTGGGGTTCCTTATCATCGTTGCAGGTAATCGCTTGATCGCTCAGCGGGTCGTTTTGACAGTTTGACGGCTCGGCCACTACATTGCGTGACTGGATACGCCGACGGCAGCGGTGGGAACGAGAGGTCCGATCGCTGTGTCTCGCTCCAACCTATGGTTGTCGCCTTAGCCTATGCCAGTCGCGCGATGTCGTGGCCAGCGCGTTAGAGTTGGATAATTTGAGCGTGCGAGACCGCCGTGGCTCGCAAAAATCGCAGTGCGTTTCTAGGATAGACCCAATGATTTGTGAAACAAGATTTACAACTATGATGAACGCAGCTTGTAAATAGGTTACTACTGTTACCAGTCTATCAATTAATTGTCTTTATTTCTATGTAGTCTAGTTCACAAAAGTATTGGGAATTCTTTGCCCAGTTTAACGCGCGGTTATACGCGTTCCGTTCCGTGAGTGCCATGTATTGTAAGATAGTAGAAAAGTTAGCGACCAGTTAGTTCTATTTCGCACGTTTATAAAATAAATGCTTGCCCAGGAGTAAAGCAAATTAACAAAGTAATTAATGTACAGACGTTTACTATAAGATGAATAGGTCATCTTGGCGTTCTACCATCCATAATCGTGTCAAAATGTTTGAAGATGACCGCCTCACCAGCTTAGACATAAAACGCCAGTTACGAAAAGAGAGACCTAAGCCCTCATACGTTTACACGGTCAATGCAGCTGGCCAACTTTATTGTCACGCGTGCAATAGAGTATTTGAGACCAAGTTCGGCCTGGCCAGCCACATTAGGGCTCACGCTAGACGATCGAAAACAATGAGGAGGACTATATACCTACTACTTATAAGATAATGGACAACATCGTCGTGCGTTGACGGCTGTTGCGACGCGAGATTAGAACAGTAAACTGGTATTTTGGCCCGAATAGAGCAAGGAGCATTAATGCAATGGCATGCCATTTTGATTGGTATTCCCTGAACAGATGAAATGACTAGGAAACCACTAGAGGGACAAATATTAAGACCGATGGGCACATTGTTGCTACCCTCAGGTTGGCACTTGTTGCTCATCTTCGGCAACGGAGAGAAAATTCAAGAAAAGAAAAATAAAGGTCCCGGGATCTCCTACACTACTGAAGTCTGGGTTTTATTTTTATGGCAGGCAAAAAAAAGGCAGAACTATGCGGGTTCGTCAGGTCTACAGCGCACAGAGTCACTATACTGTTTATGTGCAGATTACTTATAGTGGTGGGGTAGGCAAACCCCACCAAATAGGTACTGTAACATTTCGTTAACGCAGTCGCGCTGGCGTAAGCCTTGGAATTTCCCTTTATACACGATTTTCAATATGCCAGCAAGCCTCCTTAGTTCGTCCGTAGTTACATTATCCTGCCCCAAGTCTCGCGCTACGCCAATCGGGGCATATTCAATAAGCTCTCGGTAATCAATTCTCCCGCAGATACCAAAGCGATTTATTCATTCTGAACAATGACTACAGACGAGTATTTTTTTCTAGAGATTAAAAGGCCCGCACTTTGCTGAGTACCTAAGGAGCATTCCGTTGTATAATGAATATTGTTTTATATTTAAATATGATTTACAATAAGTTGCTGCTTCACACGTTATTTAGACCGTCAAATCTCACAGAAGGGGGCCCTCCTCCGCTCCAAGTCGTTCGTGGTAATCGTGGTGCAGAGGCTCTCCGTAGTAATCCAGCGTGGAAAGGCTGTTAGCATCACGGGCACCTTCAAACCGGGAATGACACGGAGCGGTTTGTTTGTATTTAATAATAAACAAACCGAAAACAATGAAACATATAATAAACTTTTACTAAGTAGGTACCTACTCTTACGTACCTAGGTGTAATTCTTGCACCTACCACGAAATGCCACGAAATATCTTTTATTTTGACGCCGGATATATCTCGGCTCGGACATAATCGCGTGTGAAAATTTTACACATGAAATATTCGCTCAGGCAGAAGCAGAGTTGACATTAGGTAGAAATTTTAGATCAAAATAGACTGCAAGCGAAACATGCTAAGAAGGACGTAATATTGCCCTATTTGTAGTGATTTAACTCGTCGTAACTTAGTACATCATCATACATAATCATACTTAAAATTGTATCATAACTGTTATGACTTTTTGTCACAGCCACATTTGAGACGAACTTAACAATATCTCTCATGGTAATAGTCACTCAGAGATTCGGAGCCAGTTGTAAAAATATAAGTACATAGGCACTTCAATATTTGTTAGATTATATTTGAAGTCAGTTTTGGCAAATCGACCTGCGTTGCACCACTTCATCTCTCTCCAATTTCCTGTCTGCCGCCGACCAGAAAGAACGAATTACGTGAAAAAGAAAAGGTTGCCTACGCAGATCGTCCATTGGGCCGACATTTGGACAGGCCCCTGATTGGGTTCCGCAGCTCTGCTAGCCAGACAAAGGCGGCAAGAAAACTGGAACGTTTGCTGAATGGAAAATGTGTTTCCATTTTCCAGTAGATGTGTGCTAATTTCTATGGCACCCTCTAACTGTTTCGACTGTTGGATGGACAGTTTTTCCAATTTTCGATTCAAGATTCGATTTTGAATTTGAAGGGTTTTATCCAACAAAATCAATTCCGATAGAGCACATATCTCAGGTAGTTATTAAGGTAGTCGCGCAGAGATCTTCTTACTTACATAAACAGAACACAAATATAATCAGCCAAGCCTTCAACGGGGTTGGTCAGTCGAAGTGTTAAGCAGATGGCGCCAGCATGGCTTGCCCTGTCAATCCCTATAATTGTGTCAAATTCTTGTTTTTTTAAATGGGATTTTATACCCTGGAGACGACCACCTACTGCCTCAATTAAACATTTAAACTTACTACCTATACAGAGTGCTTCCTGTAACAGGAGCAATAAATTAAACTGTAGGCTGTACTCCTCAAACTGACCAACATTTGTTCAGCAACTTTTGAAAATAACTCAGGTTTTGATTTTTATTACACTTTAAAGTTTATTCTAAGATGCAATGTATTGCAAAGTTTGTTATGTTTAAAGCGTGACAAGCAACGTCAAACACACTGATGTCAGCGTACATTGAAGGCAATATTTATTTTGTATGAAAAAGAGGAAGTCTAAAGGATTCATAATTTTTAAAAGTTGCTGAACAAATGTTGGTCAGTTTGAGGAGTACAGCCTACAGTTTAATTTATTGCTCCTGTTACAGGAAGCACCCTGTATATAATGTTCAAATGGCATTCTTGTCATACAGCGATTTAAAGCCTTTTGTAACAGCTATGTTATTTTTATCACATAAAATCTTACAATATTTGAGATATTCGATTTCATCGTCCTGATTGAAACCGGCTGTTTACCTCCACAAGGGCGTGTCGATATCGTCGGGACTCCTTAAATTCGTTTTATTTGTCGAAGGAAACTCGTAATAAGTCCCTGCGGACCACCTAATGTTACTCACATTGACGTGAGCTGGAAAAGACGAATGGAGGCTATCCTCAAATATGTTTTTGAAGTGAAAACTTCTATAGCGGCGCTGTGCACTTTTTGAGGTGGGGAAAAAATGTTAAACTCGCGACAGCTTAAGGTCACGTGACCGTAAGACGGATACGTGACCCGATCGAAAAACTGTTACAATGTCATTGAGTTTTTTTTTATTGATTTAAATGCCAATATCTGGGTGACCGAGCTTCGCTCGGAAAACATAAAAAAACTCGAAAATGCGCGTTTTCCCAGAGATAAGACCTAGCTAGATCGATTTTTCGCCCCCAAAAACCCCCATATAGCAAATTTCATCGAAATCGTTAGAGCCGTTTCCGAGATCCCCGAAATATATATATATAAACAAGAATTGCTCGTTTAAAGGTATTAGATCTACTTAGTGAGTTTCCCTCTAACTGGTATTCATATAACTCGAGTACTAACAGTGATGTGCTTAGGGGGTTTCAAGTAATGCGACGAAATAACGCTAGATGGCGTTAACCTCAATTACACAAACATTTTGCACTAGTCATTGAGTTTTCACTTCTGCCGGCACTCCCTGAATGCAACCCGTTGTTTTTTTTATTTGTAAATGTAGGTATAGATAGGTAATGGAAGTAATCATTAAACTAATTTACCTCGCGTATTTTTAGTAATTCGCAGGACTTTTTTCGGGTAGCCTAGGTTTCTTTTTTAAGCACTAACAATGCCAAGCGAGATCCGGCGCACGCTTTTGATTGGTCAATTTCATTATAGTTAACTAAATTGTATCGAAATGAATATTACAGTTGACTAAACTGTATCGAAATGAATATTATAGTTGACTAAACTGTATCGAAATGAATATTATAGTTGAGTTGGGGTCCCATAGTGAAAAAAGTATGCGATTTCACTTCGGTATACGAAGTCTTAATTCAAGCATTGCAGTCGACGAGTAGAAAAACTTGTTTTTCTTTCGCAAGTGTGATGAAAACTGCCTGCGGCTGTCGGGAATTATAAACCGCGTTCACAAAATCTCGCTTACCCCACTTTTTGCACAATGTACTACCTACTGTTACATAAATCGACTATATCATAAATTCTCGCAGTATCCTTAATAGCCCCCTATGTCTCTTATGCTTAAGATTTGTGTAATAACTACACTAGAAGATACGTTCAATTGTATACCTTATTATATTAGCAAAAAAACCAGTAAGAACATTTTTTCACGTGAAACAATTGAAGATATCGCAGGCGCGGAACATCCTGTTATAAGTACAAGGGTGTAACAACCCTGATTTGGCCACACTTGTAGAGCTTTTTTTCAAGATTCTTTTCCCACGTAGGGGAAACATTTGTAGGGTTGTCACACGACTTTGACATCTCGTGTCGAGTTACTTCTTTTATTGCAATTTTGTCAAGGGATGTCGAAGAGTGATAATGCCAATCACGAAAGCACTTTGTGTTCCAAAATTTTTGTTTATTTTGGTTGTGTTGTTAGGTGATTGAGTTACGAGTCTGTTAAAATGTCGAATATTTAATATATTTTATCTACACACATGCCATTAGTGCTCTATAATGCGTTCAGAAACCGTAGGAAATGACAAGCTTTATTACAACCAATTTTACTATGAGAACTTTGTTATCTGTGGTAGTAGGAAAATTTGTACTTTAATGTACGAGTACATAGGTAACATAATAGATTTTTGTAAGGTTATGAGTTTAAATTTGGAACAGCAGTCAAAACTCAAGTGGGTCTCTATTCTAGTATCCATAGATGCTAAAACAGTTATCGATACGAAACGTCAATTTAGTATGTTTTTTTAATATAAACCGCAGGATATTTGATCTCGAGTGACATGAGAATAGGGACTTCATTCTTTTGTCTAGGAATTAAAAAAACTACGGATGTGTGACATGCGTGAAAAAAGTTTTCATTCACCGCCATATGACGTACAGTTTATCTTTTAGTTAGTTTTAAGTCTCGGAGGAATAATCCAATATGGAGTGGTGACACGCACTAATTTCTATGTGAAAAATTCTGCCGTTTTCGGCGCGGGGGGCGAGGAACGCACACAAATAATGTAAACACTAATGCATTTTTTGCATGCGTCGCTACACACGCATACGACAAAATTATCAAACACTAGCATAAACTATATTCACACAAATACAAGAACAAACACAGACAACCCTGTCCGTGAACGAGATGATGTCAGTTTTAAGTAAACGTAAAAGTGCGAGGGACTTGTCGATAATATTGTCGATATTTTATTGACTGAATTTTAACTGTCTGCTTTAGTCAATTAGGTATAACCATCAAAAACATTACATGTAAAAAGGTGCAAGTCTCGCAACGCTTCTACTACAAAAAAGTTTTGAGATGTAATGCTAATGTGAAACCAAGTCGGTTATCATCAGGGGTCGGACAAAAAGTGCGGATGACGTAAAAATGACGTAATCTTGCACACAGGATGATGTTTGAGTTTGTATTTAAACTTCCGTGTGACATGTAGTAACAAAGTACTATTAATGAAGTAACAAAATAATCGTAAATAAATCCATGGAATTAATAATACAGGTGGTAGGATGATGTAGTGAATAAAATAAATTTCACGAAACTTGTTACCATAAGGTATAATTATTTGAAATTAGTTAGAACACTTAGAACAAGTCTGTGGGATCCTCAGATAAATGGGTTTAATAGTCAAAAGTGGGAACAGTAGGTAAGATTAGTAAAAATAAAAAAAGATAATTTGATGTATTATACTTTTATAGCTAAATTTTAGCTAAATATTGTAACGGTTTGCTATAAAACCTCGTTTGCGCTAAGCGTTTTGTGCTGGCCGGTTGCAAAAAAACATTACATTTTAAAATTTCCTTCAGGAATCTTGTGAATCTGTCACATAAAAAAATATGGTGTAGATTCATTGATTGCTCACATATTTTCGCTAATAATCTTCGATATTTAATGTAAAATAATACTAACCTTGATTTCATATAGATCGCAAACTGCCGTTAGTTTTTATTATGCTGTGTACATTTACCCGGATCGGGTAAGTGTTGTGAATCTTTAATCTAAGTTTCTTATGGGAATAATTTTACGTTGTATTCTTTTATACTGTTAACTAATCTGTTCTTTTCTGACTGCTTCATCCGTGAACACTAAAGAAATGCTAAAAGGTTAACTTTCCTGATATTTCTTTCCTTGCGGGCCGGATGACGCAGTCACCGTTGTGTGCATATTCTAATAAGACCAATATTGCTAGGGATCAAGTCTGGGGTTGATTCTGAAAACCCACTAGCCTGCACTACCCCGGGTTGCGCTATGCGCATGCTCCACAATCTGGAAGGTTTCCATTCCGAGCTGAGGATCCTGGACCACAGTGCGGAGCCTTCTTAGAAAACTCTGGACCTGCGACTGCGATGCCTGCTTTGTTCAGCGGAGCCATCTACAACTGCCCGCCTGCGAAGTAGAGTCCCAGGAAAGTGCCTCCTATTAAAGACTTGTTTCATTATTTCATTCTTGCCGGCTCAGTTATAAGGACTCACGGCCCTAGCTAACTTATTGTAATTCTAAATACCTAATATTAATTAACTTTTCTAAATTAAACTTTCATTTCCTTCCTACCTCTTTCCAACTTTCATTTCCTTCCTACATCTATCCAACTTTCATTTCCTTCCTACCTCTTTCCAACTCTAAATGCGACGCTAAACGTCACATTGGCGCCCATACTAGGTTTAACTGAGCTGAGCACTACCGAAACAGGTCTTTAGCATTTTTTTTGGTTTTCACTGATGTAGGTAGCTTCATTTGTCATTCTAATTTTTAAGTCATTTTTGTACTGTCATATTTAGTTTAAGTTTGATTAGAGCAGTTCCTTGGTACGTGGTTTTCTATTTTTGTTAATTATTGTCAAGGAAATGGTAATTTCCATAGCCTTTACCTTACTAATGTAGCTTCTAACTAACTAACTAACTAACTAACTAACTGAGTTTTAAAACCACATACTAAGAAACTAAAACTGTATTTCAACCTACTGTGTAATCACAACACCTACCCTATTCGTGTGACTTAATCATGTCTCACCCTATAAAATTTTTGTCTCTACAAAAAGCTGAGCTTGAATACGAGGTCGTTCTCAGAGGTGGATCAGCTGGCTTAGTGCAAGATCTTCGAAGCCAGATTGTAAAATTAAACAAACCACCTGAGGATATTTTAGAATCTCACTTAGAGCCTGCGATTGATCTAAATGGTGTCAAGCAGGATAGTCTTTCTAAGTCAGAGACTATGCTGTCATCCTTAAAGTGTTAAAATTCATTTCTTCCCTTGTTGCTATCTCTACGTCTATCTACGTCTATAGTCTGATTCTGTAAAACTACCCTCATGAAACTCCTTCTTACTAACTAAATCGCTATCATATTCTTTGAATTTTCTAATTAATAGGTACAAAATATTTTTTTATTAACCCCTACCGGTTAATGAACTTCTAAAAAGTTCGAAAAATTAATTTGCCATTATCCCCTACCGGTTAATGAGCTGTTTGCCTATTATATTAGGATATAAGACTTCTACAAAGTTTTATTATAAAGAATAGTATGCGTGAACAACTTGGATACTGAGGTTTAGAGTTAGACTAATCAACATCTATTTATAGTTATATGAGAGTATTTTATACTATCTTAAGTAAAATACTCAGTCTGTTTGGACGCAAAAACACTTCTATAGTGTTTTTGCTTGTTTGTCTGCGTGTTGTAAGTATGAAGAGGTATTTTGTGTGTGAAGCCTGATTGATAACTTGTATTTCTATTAAGTAAAATGGACTTAGCAGCGGATTTTCTTAGCAAAAATCCTAACCTAAAAAGGGGGGTATGTAACGGTTTGCTATAAAACCTCGTTTGCGCTAAGCGTTTTGTGCTGGCCGGTTGCAAAAAAACATTACATTTTAAAATTTCCTTCAGGAATCTTGTGAATCTGTCACATAAAAAAATATGGTGTAGATTCATTGATTGCTCACATATTTTCGCTAATAATCTTCGATATTTAATGTAAAATAATACTAACCTTGATTTCATATAGATCGCAAACTGCCGTTAGTTTTTATTATGCTGTGTACATTTACCCGGATCGGGTAAGTGTTGTGAATCTTTAATCTAAGTTTCTTATGGGAATAATTTTACGTTGTATTCTTTTATACTGTTAACTAATCTGTTCTTTTCTGACTGCTTCATCCGTGAACACTAAAGAAATGCTAAAAGGTTAACTTTCCTGATATTTCTTTCCTTGCGGGCCGGATGACGCAGTCACCGTTGTGTGCATATTCTAATAAGACCAATATTGCTAGGGATCAAGTCTGGGGTTGATTCTGAAAACCCACTAGCCTGCACTACCCCGGGTTGCGCTATGCGCATGCTCCACAATCTGGAAGGTTTCCATTCCGAGCTGAGGATCCTGGACCACAGTGCGGAGCCTTCTTAGAAAACTCTGGACCTGCGACTGCGATGCCTGCTTTGTTCAGCGGAGCCATCTACAACTGCCCGCCTGCGAAGTAGAGTCCCAGGAAAGTGCCTCCTATTAAAGACTTGTTTCATTATTCCATTCTTGCCGGCTCAGTTATATGTACTCACGGCCCTAGCTAACTTATTGTAATTCTAAATACCTAATATTAATTAACTTTTCTAAATTAAACTTTCATTTCCTTCCTACCTCTTTCCAACTTTCATTTCCTTCCTACCTCTATCCAACTTTCATTTCCTTCCTACCTCTTTCCAACCCTAACTGCGACGCTAAACGTCACAATATAATCGTGAAGATACAATAGCTAAACAATAACGAAGTCAATTTATTGTTCATCTGATTGACAATGTGTCAGTCAAAAACGTACTTACTCATTTCAAGTGGCGATATCGTTTAATAAAGAGGTTGATAAATGATAAGTGATAATTGTTTATGAAAATCAAAAATACTATTTGAAATCATCCTATAAGTGGTTTGACGTCATCCGCACTTTTTGTCCGACCCCTGGTTATCATCGTAGTGTACCTTTACTTTACCTACTATTTGTAGGAACTGCAACAGTAACTTTGTAATAGCATATATTTATATGGAATTACAAACTTACTTATGCAGTTCTTAGATCTTTAAAACGTGACTGATATTGCAATATTTTTAGGTTTTCGATGGCTTGATAAGCTGAAAACTACTTATGTTTAAAATTTATTGCATCTTTTGGAAATCTCAAAAAAAAAAATCAAAATAACAATATATTTATAATGTTCATTAGTGTTGAGTCGCTCACTCGTGAGGCACCTCATTTGTACCACTCATTTTGTTAATTTGTCGCAGTACTTCGTACCGCAAAAATGTCTTACTTCACTCCTCTATTCATTTTACTCATTTACTCGCGCGCATAACCCGGCTAGACAAAATCCGTATTGAATATATACGCGGTAGCTTCAAGGTTGCACCAATCGCAGACAAACTTACTGAAAACCGCCTTCGTTGGTATGGCCACGTTAAAAACGACGGGAAAACGATCACGTAGTACAAGTAGCCCTTAATCTACCAGAGGCCGCAAGAGGCAGCGGCCGACCGCCATATACCTGGTGGACTAGTATAGAAAGAGACCTCAAGAAAGGCCAGGTGCCCCAACAGACAACCCAAGATCGTAGGACTTGGCGCAGGACAGTGAGGAGACCCGACCCCAAATAATGGGACCAGGAGAGGAAGAAGAAGAAGACTCGCGCGCATCACAAACACCTCTTGCCACACAAATCATTCACATACTTCAAATTTCAAAAAACTCTTATCCGTTCAAATTCACTCGCGAGTCTCGCGACCCTCAAAACTCATACACTCCTCACAACTCGCAACAGAGTCCCTGGATCGCGCGAGGCGCTAGGTGCTCGCCTGCTCGTCGACACTCAAAACTCAAATGTCTCAAATGAAGAAACGAGTAATGATCCACACTGTCAACTGCCGAACTACAAACCTTATTGCAACGACAAAAGGTCCACTCACCGCCTCTCTGTGACATGAACCCCTCAAAAATCCTTTCAATGAAACAATGAATTAGAAATACCCAAAGAGGGAGTGAGACCGACACGCGACGTACTTCAATATCGCTTCGCGTCACCACCGAAAATACGTTAATAATTAAACACGAAAGACAACAAGCGTAAGCGCTGCAAGCTTTCATACATCTTAAAAAAATTGTCGCTGTTGGAATTAATGGAACAGTTGACGCTGAAAATATGCTAGTACCTCACCTCATTTGAAGTAAGACATTGTAACACTTCATTTTAGAAAATGAGGTACTCATACAAACTCATTTTAAATTTATGTCCTACCCATCACTAATGTTCATATAGATTTTATCGATATTGGTTTTTATGGTGTCACATCGCTAACTATGGTAGAGTGATACCAGAGTAATAAATTAAAAGTGCCTATTTATGGAAAATGACGGCAGTAAATACCTTAAAATAAATAAAATACAATACAAATATTTGGACATGTCAAATAAAAAATATACGATAGAAACTAAGAGAAAAATGAATTTTCAAACAGTAGTAGGGTAGGTGCGTTAGTTTTCGTCCACTTGAAGAAATTGAATATAAATCTACATTGCTGCACAAATTTGGACTTAATGCAATCCTTAATGTCGAGACAATATACGAGTATTTATCTACATAAAAAATGTATTTGGCAAGTAGCAAATTAAATATCAAATATGTTATTTGCTAATCTGTCATGTGGACGAAAACTAGAGACTAGAGCATGGACGGAAACTAGCACAATGACCCTATATCGGTAATATCACGTTACTTATGATTTATACTATTTATTTATTTGAATGGATTATGTTGATATAAAAATAAAGTGTTATAGAAAAATAATGTGTTATATAAATTATATAATAATAAGCAACGCAAATTAGAAGTTAGGTAGGTATACCTAATGAATATTTAGAAAGTCTTCTTTAAATATTACCCTAAATTAGATCTAGTACCATGAAGTGGTATCACTTTCAGATTGACAATATTTTTTAGTTTTTTGCTAAATTAGTGCACTATTTGATAATATTTACATGTAATAGTACTTACATATGTAAAGAAACGTGTTCTTTAAGTACGCTAGATGTGTCCGATCGGTTTTTACAGGAGAAAACGCTACAATTCGGCATTTTCTGCTCCTAACATTCCGCTTAGACTGACGTTTGCTGAATGGCGTATGACGTATGGCAACTAGTTTTATATAACCTCCTTGACCGGCGGCCGCCGACTTTTGGCAGAGGGGAACGCCTGTTAATGGCGGTTCCTGTTGGTTTATTATTCCGAGTTTTAAGTATGTGTTTAGATAAAGTAGTGTATGTAACTGTACATAATTAGGCATTAAAATACTCGTGTGATCCTTTTAAGAAACTCACTCTAACGTTCGTTTCTTAAACCCACACTCGTATTTCATTATGTAGCAGTCACATAAACTACTATTACAGGTGAATACATTAGCCCATATTTTTAACTTTGTTTAACGTTAATTCATCCAATTTATTAAATGTGAAAAATGTGACCCATACAACGATCGCACTCAAAAGTAATTAAAACGGTTTTATTTGTATGGAAATTCTGCATAAGCCTAAATAATAACAAAAATTAATGTTACATTCTAATTCCCTTTGTTACGTGGTATTCACTCTCTGGAACTCTAAAGATCGGTTTTTCTAGGATAGCGGTGCCGTCATATAGCGGCCGTCTCCATACTAAATAATACGGCTAAATAATTATGGATATCGTAGTATTTGTATGGAGACGGCCGCTATATGACGGCACCGCTTTCGGAGGAAACCAAAGCTTAAGTGGGCAAATAATCAAATACCAAGGATCTGTCCGCCACAGACAAATAAACGGAAGTAGCGCTACCACTCGAATGCACAATATCTACCTAATTGAAGCGAGATAGCACAACCACTGCCATGATCAAAACACAATATAAGCATAAACTGCAGTATAATTTCTTGTTTCACTGTATCGTTCTTCTCCTAGTATTATAATTATTTGTGCATATTGCAAACATCAAACATCAAACATCAACATTTATTCAGCAAATAGCCCACAAGGGCACTTTTACACGTCAACATGGAATTTACATACAGCAAAATAAATTATTTAGAGATGTAAATGTCTCTAAGTGTCATCATAACTAAAAGATTACAATATATAGTAGTTACAATATATAATTGCTCTCGCATAAACTTTGCACCGTGTGCAAATTGTGCAAGTACGATCAGCCACACTCTTAAGGGGCCCACGGATTAACAGTCCGTCGGACAGTATCGGCCTGTCAGTTAGAACAAAATTTTGACAGTTCCGAACAACTGACAGGGCGATACCGTCCGGCGGACTGTTAATCAGTGGGCCCCTTTAACTGTCCTTCGGTGGACCTTATGTTTTTTGTAATAAGGTTTACCGATGGCCAGTTAACAGTGTGGGCGATGGTACTAACATTTTGCACCTATTAAAAATATGTGGCGTTCCATGTATAAAGGGTCCTTATGCAGTGTGCACAAGTACCCCTTCTCTGTGGAAGGCCACATATATTTAAGTCATTTTGAATCATGGCTTTAACGGTTCAGCTTGAGTGTGACAGGTCTTTGACAGTTGACATATGTCAACGTCATTATCGCGTCAAGACTTGCGCTTTAGATATACCTACTTAAAAAAAACTGCATGATGCCGGAATTCCGAATCAAATCTTCTGGACCTAATAGGGAGGCAACAGTGAAATACATTTACAGGCTAATAAAAAACGATTTGCTTTTATTACGTATCCTTTGAGATCTCATACTGTGTGTTATTACTGTGACTACGATTTAAGTGTGTGCACTTATGTTACATACCTCCTGGCTTCTACGCCGCTAGCCCGCTATTCACGAATCACTACGCAACAACCTGACCAATAGCTTAACCTTCAATCAAGACACTCATTACTAATCTTGGCATGATATTAGAGTGTAGATATGTCAGTGACACTAGGTCCGTGGGGTAGGGGGGCTCGGGGACTCCACAAGGCGCTCAGCAAACGCCTAAGGGAGGCCACAGTTAACCCTCGCGCAAGCAGCTTTCTCGCGCAAAGATTGGCCATAGCAATCCAGCGCGGGAACGCTGCCTGCATGATGGGCACCCTACCAAGGGCGCAAAATTTTGATAGGTATTTTTAATTTTTAGCTTTAGTTATCTTAATTATAGTTAATTGTAGTTTTATATTCATTTTATAACACTTATTATACGTACAATTAATGAGTTTATCAGAGTGTACCAAAGAAGGCCACAGTTGAGAATAAAATGTTTTAAGAATAACCACCTCCATTTCATCATTCCATTAGCTGAGGAGAAACGAAAAATACAATCATCGTTTTCAGGTGGAAACCGCCCGAGAGAAGGCAGTGTGTTTTTTATAAAAGTAATGTTCACTGTTGACAGCTGACAGATACTCGTAATATCCATACATTAACCGTTTGATAACAAGAAATTACTATCCTCCTGTTTTGAGCATGTGTGCGAGCAGTTGGATGGACAGAGCTGGAGCGAGGCCAAAGATGCTGCCTCCCCCGCTAAAAGTCGGCATAGTACTGTTTTGTACAGACACAGACTTACAGAAAATGACAGACAAGGCGTTTCCAGTTATTACTTACATGTCAAGAGCATATAATCACTATTAACTACATGCTCTAAGACTTAGTGCCAGTTGCACCATCCGCACTTGACAGACTGATCAACGTCACCCGGCGCGACGCGGCGGATTACTATGAAACTTACACCATACAATAAAATTTAGCGAACTCTTTAACGATGACAAACAGTTTGGTGCAACCGACCCTTACCCGTTAGTCCGACGTCAAGTTATATTGGTCATAGTTACGACTGTGATTTGTGAATTAGCTATCTGGTAAGTGATTCTAAGGCTGATACGAGCCATCACCCATGGATTCAATTATATGCAGCGGCGTGATAGAGAGAATGGAGCGACTGGGTAACAAAATTATCTATAGAATAATGGACGGTGAACGAATCATAATTGATCTCTGAATCTATGGGCATAGGTCATTAAACAATATAATTAAATAGTGCGTTTGTTAAATTTAAAGATTTGGTTTAAGTAGGTGTATTCAATGTTCACGACATAATTATTACAATTAGAATCACTAAAGTCCACAGATCAAGTGCTTAAGTCCGATTTATGAAAAAAGGGTGATTTATTTGCTAATATTCATTCATTCATTCATAACCGTAAGGGGGAAATTTAAGGGTAGGCAAGCGTAAGGGCTGGTGGGGGTAATGGCACCACTTTTCAGCCTGGCAACATCGAGTTTCTTGAATCCTAAGAACACCTCTATAAGGATCAGGAGGCAAACTCTTTAATCAATGTGTCGGGCCCACCATGACATACGGTGCCGCGACATGGACGCTCACTAAGCAGGCTGTGCATAAAATACGTGTAGCACAAAGAGCCATGGAGCGCACCATGCTCGGCATTAAACTGCAAGACAGAGTGAGGAATATCTTGATCCGACACCGCACCAAGGTGCGGGACGTGGGTGACGTCATTGCCAAGCTTAAGTGGAGTTGGGCGGGACATGTTGCTAGGCAGAGTGATGGCAGGTAGACCAAAAATGTTGACGGATTGATGGCCGCTTACGGATGAAAGAAGCGCCTGGCGTCCGTTGGCTCGTTGGGTGGATGACGTTCGAAGTATCGCGGGGCACTTTTGGATGAGACTATTAGCACAGGACCGGGACAAGTGGCGTACACGAAGAGAGTTCTATGCTCAGCAGTGGGCGACCGAAGGCTAAAATTAAGGCAAACTGCGGTCTAAAAGTTATGCATATGATTCTGTTCTGGAGAACCTGGCCTAACTCTTGCTGTTTCATCTAGAAATTTATATACCTATACATCTGTGTCACGTCTCACGTGCTTCAAAGCACTTCACTGCAATGATCCTTACGCTAATGATATGGGCCAGTGTGCTGCCTTGCGTCGCCTGAGACAAGGACCCGCCCATAGTATGTCGGGTCATGCTCAGTGTAGGTTCTGGGGTTCCGTAGTCCGTCACGATATATCAAGCGGTCTTAAAAAGGAATATGTTATAACCAAAGGTAGTACCTTCGCAGCACATGTGAATTGACTAAGAATGGACTAGTTTTCACAAAAACAAGTTAAACAATTTTATTCAATTGATTCAATAGTTATTAAGCTATAAATGTAACTGAAAATCTTTTTTAATCATTAGTCCTCGTGATTAGAGTAGGTATACAACCCAAAAGTGTAAGTTTTTCCAAAAAGTTAAATTTACTGTAAACCCTCATGATTAATCAAGGTTATATATTTGAGCATGTCAACAGGCAATACTGTACCTATACAGGTCGTTCACAGGCAACCATAGTAGTCAGTCCATCTGTTGTTAATAGACCCTCGGCGAGCTACGCTTCAGAGTAGAGTGCTCCCCCGTATTCTAGCGCCTACTGAACGCAGGCGAGCATTCGCCTCACTGGCGTATTCTAATTTTAAGTATAGGACATGAATTCGATCTGGATTAGATATTGATCGGATCTGTCACTGTCAAAGTGACATTTCTTCATCCAAAAACGTCACTTTTGACTCTGAGGTCCGCTCGGAAAGCTATTTCCAAGAATGCACAGATAACAGATATATTAGGTTCTTTATTGTTCATTGTTTAAAAATGAGAGCGCAACTTAGTAGGTACGCTTCTAACAGTTCTAACGCACGTTCTTGTGACTTTTACCCAAGCAATATATTGACACAACATTAGAACAGACAGTCTTGAGGCTGCTTGTTCGCGTCCGTAGAGTAACTGTATGCAAAACGGTTTACCAAATCTCACGCTAGATGTCGCTGACCCGACCACACAACTAGCTAACGAAATTCTTATCGAGTTCGTATATAAGGTGTATAAATTATTTTTAATATATTGGCTTTATTTGTGAATGTTAATGATTGTTTCATTCTTCCCAAGTAAAGAGCGCCCTTTTTGAACGAGTTAGGAGTACATACATTGGTCCTTAGCGAACCGGGATGTACTATGGGCCTTATATTTTAGTAGTGCTTCCTGCATCAAGTGGCAACGGATTGTTGTCGAGGGTGCAATCTCCGAGGGCGGCAGTGGATTGGAGCAGTCGACGGAGTCAGCAGCGCCGTGACCTTGAGTGACGTCACGGTGGATCAACTTGGCGGGAAGATTCAACTAAGGTTCAAGTACTAGTGAAGTGTAAGAAGATTTCAAACTGTGAGTACATTTATGTTTATCTGTGCAAAGTGTCATTAATTGGAACTGTCACCTGTCAAAATAATATTTGGAAAGTAGAACTGTCACATTTGGACTTAGGAAAAATTAATGGACAGAAGACAATTTCAAAGTGTTTAAGACTTAGAATAATTTAAGAAAAAGTGATCCGACGGGGAACCTATGCCCGATTTCATATCGAAGTACATCAGCCAAACACTTAGAAAAATTGAGAGCAAAAAACACTTGTAATATTTTCAAGATTTACTTACTGTATGAGGACTTAGCAGATTTACGAGTGACTATTTGGGACTTAGAAAGTTTATGATAAGATTTGCTGGGACTTGTAATTTTTCAAGATGAGTAGTAAAATGGAAGCTAGTGTAAACTTTCAAACGGATCAAAGTATTCGCATCAGCAAGGCATTCAGTAACTACAAAAAGTCTCCAAAGGAGCGGATTACCATCTCGTACGTTGAAACCAGACTTGAGAACTTAGAGAAAATATGGGATCAGTTTTCACGTATGCATATGCAGATACTGATGTTGCCAGAGCGAGAAGTGCTACAAGATACTGCATACATGAAGGACGATGTGTATGATGCGACCAACGAGTTATACATAGATTACAAATGCGAGCTTAAGAACGCTATGAGCAAGTTAAAGGCAACAACCAGTAATGATAGTCCAATATTGTCAACTACTCCAATGTCAAAATCGAGTCATGTGAAGCTTCCTAAGATCACGATTCCAACTTTTTCGGGAAAGTACGAGGAGTGGACGGGATTTCGGGATTTGTTTATTTCACTCATCCACAAAAATCAGGACATCGATGATATCCAGAAGCTTCACTACCTCAAGGCGCATTTGACAGGCGAAGCGGAGCAGCTTCTTAGACACATACCCATTTCTAGTGAAAGTTATGACCAGTGTTGGACCCAGTTAGAGAGTCGCTATAATAACAAGCAATATTTGGCGAATTGCATATTAAAGAGATTTTTTGGACAAAAGACTCTTCTGACTGAGTCTGCCACTGACATAAAGCATATGTTAGATTGTACTACAGAAACGTTGAATGCATTGTCTAGCCTCAAAATTGATACAAGCACTTGGGATATTATTATCATTTACATTGTCAGTCATAAATTGGATCCAGAAAGTCGGAAAAACTGGGAATGTAAAGTAAGCGAATCTGTATCTCTGTCTGAGCATTTACCGACACTGGAGCAATTTAAGGATTTTTTGCAAACGCGATACCATTCTTTGGAATTTTTGGAGCCAAAACCGGGATTTACCCAAAAACCTAAATATGTGAATAACAATTACAAGGGGAGTTTCAATCAAGTTAAGGGCAATCAGTTGCAAAAAGTTCATAATTTACTAGTCACTAACAATGTATCATGTCATTATTGTAAAGGTGACCACCGTATAATACATTGCAAAGATTTCAGTGCTTTAGATGTCGATGTTAAGCGTAATTTTGTTCAAACCAACGGGATGTGTTTCAACTGTTTGGGTAATAATCACACTGCCAGATACTGCAAATTGACAACAAACTGTCAAATCTGTAACAGGCGACATCACTCGCTGTTACATCAAAAGGGAGACACTCAAGCCAATCAAGGTAGGGAGCCATCAGCTGATCAAGCTGTGGCACAAGTTCATACACAACAAGTCGCAAATTCAACGGGAGAAGCTATACCGGGAACCAGTGTTTCAAATCACTTCGTTAATGAAGGCTCACAGCAAGGGTTACTGGCTACCGCGGTAGTAAAAGCCAAAGCATGGGAACGAGAAGAATATCATCTATTAAGGGCACTTATAGATCCGGGATCAGAAGTCTCATTTATCACCTCAGCTGTAGTTCAGTTACTCGGGTTAAAACAAACTCCAGCTAAGGTTTCAGTGTCAGGATTGAGAGGAGAGCTGATTACAGAGCTGAAGTCTACGGTTCAAGTTACAATCGCATCACGCTCTAACACTAGCAGCACCATTGAGGTCACAGCATACGTGGTTGACAAAGTTACCTCGAACCAACCATCGGCGAAAGTATCTATTACCTCATGGCCGGAGTTGCAAACTGTCGAGCTCGCAGACCCTGACTATCACACTCCAAATAAAATAGATATGTTGTTGGGAGCAAAGGTCTATGCTCGGATCATTCAACCAGGTTTATTCAAATCTCCCCAGGAGACTACGGTGGCACAAAAGACGTCTCTGGGATGGATTTTAAGTGGTGAAGCAAGTTTACATACCAACATCTCCTGCAAGCTGGTTAGCATGCACATTCAGGTGGAACAGTTGCTGAGGTCCTTTTGGGAACTTGAATCAGAACCTAGTAACAAAGAACGGATTTTAACACCTGAAGAACAAAAATGTGAGGAGATATATGAAGCAACTACTACACGGGATGAGAACGGCCGATACGTTGTTAGATTACCGTTCAGGGATGAGCAACCAGCTTGTGTAGATGGTGGGTCCAGAGAAATAGCGTTACGAAGATTTTATTCTCTGGAAAGGAAGCTTCAAACCGATGAGCGCCTGCAAACAGAATACACAAAAGTGTTCCATGAATACCGGGATTTAAATCACATGGAACCTTTATCAGAGCAAGAATCTAAGGAAAAGGGACTGTACCTACCTTACCATGCTGTTGTGCGTGACGAACGGGAAACTACTAAGGTTCGTATAGTTTTTGACGCTTCTTGCAAGGGCACAAACGGGGTGTCCTTAAACAGTGACCTTATGGTTGGTCCTACATTGCAGTCAGAGTTGAGGCACATAATCATGCGTTGGAGAATGCATCCAGTTGTCTTCATTGCCGATATCGTCAAGATGTACCGGCAAATACGAGTCGATGAAAGAGACACAAAGTATCAACGCATCCTGTGGAGAGAGAATCATACCCAAAAAGTAAAAGAATACAAGTTAAACAGGGTTACTTTTGGGGTCTCATCAGCTCCTTACCTTGCTGTTAAAAGTCTGATTCAAGTCGCCTTGGATGAAGGTGTAGACTTCCCTCTTGCGGTTACTCGGGTACGTGAGGATTTCTACATGGACGACCTGATGTCAGGTTGTCAAACCGAGCAAGAGGCAATAGAGATCTACCACCAGATGAAGACGCTATTAAGCAAAGGAGGCTTTGAGCTTCAAAAATGGTCAAGCAATAGAAAGGCTATGTTAGAAGAAATTCGAGAAAGCACAGCAGAGAAAGAAGAGCATAAGAAAATAGAGATGAAGCAAGAAGCGGTAAATAAAATATTAGGACTTACCTGGGATCGAAATCGGGACGAATTTGCATATACAGTTCAGCTACCTCCACCGACAGCACCTGTAACTAAAAGAAAGGTTACATCAGATACTGCGAAACTATATGATCCTCTTGGTTGGATAGCTCCAAGCATTGTTAAAGCAAAAATGTTCATTCAAAAGCTTTGGTTGGCAGGCATCGAGTGGGATCAAGAGCTACCGTCGTCGCTGCTTGAAGAATGGTTGTGCTATAGGGAAGAATTGTCACAGCTCACCAGATTCAGACTTCCTCGCTGGACAAATCACCAATCTCAGGCTCGATTAGTTGAACTGCATGGTTTTAGTGACGCCTCAAATGCTGCATATGCCGCTGTGGTGTATTTACGCGTTATTGACGCAGAAGGGTCAATACACGTCAGTTTAGTGACATGTAAAACAAAGGTTTCGCCAATAAAGCAGATTTCAATTCCTAGGCTGGAATTATGTGGAGCGGTATTATTGGCCAAGCTATTAGTTGAAGTTTCAGATGTGTTAGATGTGGAAAAATCTAATATTCATGCATGGACAGACTCAGAAGTGGTATTGGCGTGGTTAAGC
This sequence comes from Cydia amplana, assembly GCF_948474715.1. Taxonomy (NCBI): domain Eukaryota; kingdom Metazoa; phylum Arthropoda; class Insecta; order Lepidoptera; family Tortricidae; genus Cydia; species Cydia amplana. The sequence continues at coordinate 14,692,087 of NC_086071.1, read as the reverse complement.
AGTCACCCAAGCAGGTGGAAGACTTTTATAGGAAACAGATGTTCAGAGATCTTGACAGCCACCAGTCGAAGCCAATGGTCACACGTAAGGTCAGAACACAACCCGGCCGATTGTGCTTCAAGAGGGATCTCAGCATCTGAATTAAGTAACTTTGAACTCTGGTTATCTGGACCGGCTTGGCTGAAACAAGAAGTGATTAACTACGGAGTATCGAAAACAATGAATACACAGCTGGAAGAAAGAAAAGTACATACTCACCTGGAAACTATGATATCTGAATCGGACGGCGAAGATCCTATGTGGTCGAAGTATTCTTCACTCACCAAGTTGTTAAGAGTTGTTGCGTACTGCCGAAGATTCCTGAAAAATAAAAGAAAAAATCATACTTACCTGCTGAAAAGTGAATTGGATGAAGCTTTAGCAATTATGGTAAAAAAGAGTCAGCAACAAGCTTATGCTGAAGAAATAGAAGATATAAAAAGGGGTAAACTAAAGAAGAAAAGTCAACTTACCTCGTTTACTCCACAACTCGATGATTTTGGAATAATGCGTGTTGGTGGGCGGCTCCAGAGAGCAGACATAGAATATGATCAAAAACATCCAATGTTGTTGCCGAAATCAGCTTGGTTGACTGAGCTTATTCTTCGAGATGCACATTTTAAAACATTGCATGGAGGAGCACCACTGATGGTCAACTACATTAGAGCTAAGTTTTGTATACCAGGCCTCAAGAACTTGGCTAAAACACATGTAAGGAAATGTGTTCCATGTGTTCGGAACGCAGCCAACATTCGGAACCAATTGATGGGGCAGCTGCCCTCACCTAGGGTTAATATGGCAAGGCCGTTTGTCCGTAGTGGGGTAGATTACGCCGGGCCCATCAATATACGTGTTTCAAAGGGTAGGGGAAACAAATCATACAAAGGGTATATTTGCCTATTTGTATGCATGGCTACAAAAGCCGTCCACATAGAAGCAGTTAGTGAACTGTCAACAGCCGGCTTCCTCGCTGCCTTCAAGAGGTTTGTAGCGAGGCGAGGTCACTGTAGCGACCTCTACAGTGATAACGGGACTAATTTCGTGGGTGCATCTAAGGAACTCCAGTATCTTTTTAATGCGGAAAAGTCAAGTTTAGTTCCCGAGCTGGCTGACTGGATAGCGTCGAACGGGACTCAATGGCATTTTATACCTCCTTACGCCCCCAACTTTGGAGGACTTTGGGAGGCAGGGATAAAATCCTGTAAGTTTCATCTCAAACGCGTTATTGGGAATTCTACACTCACTTTTGAAGAGATAAGTACGGTTCTATCTCAGATTGAGGCGTGTTTAAATTCGAGGCCGCTGTGGCGCATTGATGACAACGGGGAATCACTACCATTAACACCAGGTCATTTCCTAATAGGAGAACCTCTTGTAATAGCCCCAGATCAGCGTTATGATCAAGTGCCGATATCGCCATTACGTAGATGGCAATTATGTCAACGTATGATGCAGGATTTCTGGCAGCGCTGGTCTCAAGAGTATTTAAATCAGTTCCTTCAAAGACACAAGTGGACTCAACAAACTCCAGAACCCAAGACAGGCGATGTAGTTCTGGTGAAAGAGCCTGATTTGCCACCGACTAGATGGCTTCTCGGTCAAGTGGTTGAAACACATCCAGGTTTGGACAGGGTAACGCGAGTTGTTACTCTTAGATGTAAAAATAGTCTTATAAAAAGACCCACTTCGAGGATTTGTGTTTTACCATTAGCCGATTAAATATCTTGTTTAAGTTAGATTTATGTTGAATGTAACATTTCTGTTAAATGTTGTTATAAGTTTATTCTGTTTATCTGCATTGTGTTAAGAACTGTTGTTCTTGGTGGGCGGCATGTTCGCGTCCGTAGAGTAACTGTATGCAAAACGGTTTACCAAATCTCACGCTAGATGTCGCTGACCCGACCACACAACTAGCTAACGAAATTCTTATCGAGTTCGTATATAAGGTGTATAAATTATTTTTAATATATTGGCTTTATTTGTGAATGTTAATGATTGTTTCATTCTTCCCAAGTAAAGAGCGCCCTTTTTGAACGAGTTAGGAGTACATACACTGCTACATGTTTAAATAGAGCGAGTATTTGGGCACAGGAGCTTCGTTATAAAAGCTTGAATTGCGGCAGCAACGCGGCGGCGAACGTCACTCATTTTATGAAGGAACTGACAGATATCGCAGTAATGTCGCATCAGTAATGCAGCTGCAGTTGACATTCGAATGTCACTTTTAAGGTTACAGTCCATTTCCAACCGCAGCTTCATTACTGTTCATTTTAAGGAAATTGACAGTAACAGCGACGCGTTCAGTACCGTAGTGCAGCTGCGGACAGAAATGGAATGTTACCCTTAACGTACAAAATAACAAGATTGATTAATTTAATTAATTTAAGCCACCCTAAAGGTGACAGTCCATTTCCAACCGCAGCTGCACTACTGTTAATTTTACTTACTATGGGAATTGACAGTAACAGCGAGTCAATTTCCATAGTACAATGAACAGTAGTGTGCAGCTGCGGTTGGAAATGGACTGTCACCTTTAATCTACTGAGACCAATGCTCGCTTATATGGTAAGTTTTTAGGAATGATATCCCTGCAAATTATAACCTGCGAGTGAAACCGTTGCATTTAATGAGGCGTTGGTTTATGTGGGCGCTGACTGAATGTAGTAAGCAGTTAGTATTGAAATAATTGGAGATCTGTGCTTGTACAAGTAAATTGAACACGATATCGGTTCAAGTAGGTATATTCAGGAACTAAGGGCCCGATTCGGATTTTGTAATAGACATCTATTAGATATCTTTTAGACATCGCCAAGATACGATAACGATATGTTTAAGATCTAACCTATCAGACCGTTCCGCGATTCTGGAGATACACTTGAACGATTTCCACAAGATATTACTTAGAGATCTAATTCACATCTAATAGATATCTAACACGATCTATCGTAAAAGTGACATTGGTTGCCCGAATTGCGCTGCAAAAGAGAACTAGTTGAAATCTAAACTATAACGTATGTAGATTGGATCTAGTACGTGTCGTCTCTTGTGAATATCTAGAAGTTCGAATACGGCAGTGAGTCGGCGATCGTCGAGTTTATTTTCCGCGCGCGGGTGTTTTCTCTTAGAAACTGCTAATGCACTTACTAAGTTTGGACAATGTGTATAATAATGGAAGTAAAATGATTATAACCCATCAACTTTCAGTCAATACTTACAAGTACAAGAATCTTGTTTCTCACAAATTTAATAACAGTAAAACTAGGCATTTTTTTGCGTTAGCTACTTATAACTAAAAACCGGCCAAGTGCGAGTCGGACTCGCGCACGGAGGGTTCCGCACCATCAACAAAAAATAGAGCAAAACAAGCAAAAAAAAACAAGCATAAAAAACGGTCACCCATCCAAGTACTGACCCCGCCCGACGTTGCTTAACTTCGGTCAAAAATCACGTTTGTTGTATGGGAGCCCCTTACTTAAATCTTTATTTTATTATGTTTTTAGTATTTGTTGTTATAGCGGCAACAGAAATACATCATCTGTGAAAATTTCAACTGTCTAGCTATCACGGTTCGTGAGATACAGCCTGGTGACAGACGGACGGACGGACGGACGGACGGACGGACGGACGGACGGACAGCGGAGTCTTAGTAATAGGGTCCCGTTTTTACCCTTTGGGTACGGAAAATTGGTATTTGTGAAATTTATGACTTTTAATGAAAGTAATATCTTTTTTGATCAATCACAATATTGTTATTCCTAGAAACTTGACTAATAGAGGTCCCATCACACTCATCACAGGGTTAAAATGAAAACCACTTTGATTATATGAAGTGTACCCGGAAAGAACATGACAAGACTAGTCACTTTTTTCGGAAAATCTGATTTTCTTCTCAAAATGTAGAGCTCTTAATGAACTATTAAATTAGTTATATATTTTGCTACCACTGTGATGACTGAGTAAAAAAGTCCTGGTCGTGGAATTACCATACATTTTGACATTGTTCCCAATTTTAAAACTGCGATTATTCAAAATGTTACTAAAGTGACTATGTATACACGTTCTTTCCGTGTACCCTTCATATAATAGAAAACTCTAATAATAAATTAATATTATTTATTACTCTAAGTGTAAGTGTAAGGCCTAAGTGGACGCTCGAGTTAGGCGTGCAGCGGGGCGGGGCGTGCGGCGTGCATGTTAAACAAATGCAAACGTATAATAGCGGCCTTAGTGCACGCTGCTCAAATCACTTATGAGCTCGACGCCACGCTGCACGCCCCGCCGAACGCTCCGCTTCGAGCGTCTACTCAGGCCTTACACTAAGGCCGCTCCTATACGCCTGCATTTGTTTAACATGCACGCCGCGCGCCCCGCCCCGCTGCACGCCCAACTCGAGCGTCCACTCAGGCCTTACACTTAGTTTTTAATAAGAAACTAAAAACTAGAAGCTCGTGTGAGTTTACCGCTGTCAAGAAGAGCATTTCTTATTGCCAAGTTCGTTCTCCTCGAACTGGCCGATCTTCTCTGCTTGATGTACGGTGTCTGGCAATGCGTCCTCTGTGGTGTCGGGCACCAACAGTGTGAGCAGGCCGGCCGTCAGAGAAACGAGGCCGAAGATGACGGATGGAAGGCCGGACCAGTACACCATCTGCAAAAATAACAATCAACAAAGTACCTACTCACGCCGCTCCAGTTAGGTATGTGAGTGAGACAGCGATATGCACTTATGTATAGTGATGTCCTGTTCGCATACAGGTGCAGTGTGCCGATCCGCATCCAATGCGAAGGCCACCTTTGAGCCTTGTGTAAAGCCTTATCGGTCATAAATGTAATGCATAGGTTCAACACGTTAAAGACACGGCTACTTTGTTTCTAAGGTGTGAAGGTAATTAAGTTTTTTTTATCTTACAGTTTTATGACTTTGGTTATCAGTTGGAACGCTTTGATTTTTACTAAAGACTTCTTTGTTCTTCCAAGTATTAGACAATGGGCCGTATTCGGATTTTGAACTAGATATCTATTAGACATCAAGATATGTCAGTGTCAAACAAGTGTCAAAATTGACCTTTTTGTTTGAAGAAACGTCACTTTTGACACTTGTTTGATACTGACATATCTTGGCGATGTCTAATATTTGACGTATCTTAAAGTTCGAATATGGCTGAATATCATAGAGTCTGTGCGGAAAGAGAAGAGTCGTGGAATGTATGGGGCCCAATACAATCCACGACTCTTCTCTTTCCGAACAGACTCTAGCACATTTAAATGTGCAATAAAGAGTATTAATGTTAATGTAATTTATCTGATACTGCCTTGTGTACATGGTGACACCAATAATGATTTGGGGATTATAAGCGCTGAACCAAATTTCATACATACCAGCAGAGGCATTTGCGGAGCAATGATGGAGCCTATCCTGCCCACAGAGGAGCACAGAGCGTGCATGGAGTTCCTGGTGTAGGTGGGGAACAGCTCCGATGTGAAGATGTAGGTGATGGAGAAGTAGAACGAAGACATGAGCTTGCCCGACATGTACAGAGTTATGGAGAGCCAGGGTAGTGCTGTTAAAAGAGTTATCGTTTAAGAAAAACGTTCTGCGAAAGTGCTGCGGTCGTGTACAAAGAGGACAAAATGTATTCATTAATGCAGGTGACTTTTTTTTTTAACCACAAGTCATACTTTGCGTAGTGAGTTTATAGATCGGGGATTTCTATGAGACAGCTAAATTTTTTTATAGCGATTTCGGCATTGGTCCCATAATAAAAGTTGTTCAGAATGACCTATAAAGTCACTACGCAGAATATGCTTGGTGCTTAAAATTTCACCCTTTTAGTACCTACATTAAATTCTAGGGACTCAATTAGTCTTATAGGAAAAATGAAAAAAATATTGGTAGACAAAGTAAACGAACGAGAAGAAAAATTCTTACCGCTCGGAACAAATGGTTGAGCAACACACAGAACGGCGCATGCCACGAAAGTGACTATCAAAGGCATCTTTCTCTTGAACCTGTTCAGTATGTAAACCACAACAAATCGTCCAGGAACATCTACAATGGACGTCAGAGCGTAGTTCACATACTTGTTTCCTTGCAGAGAGATGGAGTTAATTGTCAGTCCATGGTTGACAAACGTAGAAGCTATCCACCATACCGAGCAAACGAAAAATCTCTTTAACATTGACTTTGATTTGAATGTTTCCATTAGAACTCTCGAAAAGTTTGCTCCTTTTTCTTCTTGGTAAGAAACCTGATTTATATCCATTTCCAACTGCAATTTGTTCTTTTTAGCAGCTGCGTCTATGATGATCACTGCTTCGTTTTTCTTCCCTTTAGTTAGGAGCCATCGTGGGCTCTCATCAATCAGGTATATGTAGAAAATGAATAGGAGACCAGGCGCGTAGACTGCCTGAAGAAAGTGTCTCCAATAAGGAACGAGCCAGTAAAACAGAGGGTATAGAATGCCCCCGATTGTGTAGCCGAAACCGCTGATCGTGGTGTACAAGACACGCTTGTCCGTGGCGACCATTTCTATAGCTGAAATTGACAAAATGTAGGATTTTTGATATTTTAAGTAGGTACTTAGTTGATTTATAGATATAGTTGGTCAAACTAATTTTTCAATCACTAAGAACCAGGAAAACTATACTCATCCTTTTCTTTTGGGTGCTAGTACTACTGTAAGACAAACATAGTATGATTCTCTCTGTCTATGTTTGAAATGAGACAGTCCTTTGACAAACTATAGTTAAGTAGGTAGTCAAAGAAACATTTAAGAGTCAAAATGATGGCATAGATGAGTACTTAACTTACAGTACATACACAACACAGACAAGACATCCTCCAGACTGAACATAGTAGCGCTACCCCCTCTGCCACAAATATACGGTAGTTTTACTCCATTTTCGAGTCAAAGTGTCTTTGTGTGACGTCCGTGTCTTTGAACGGACCAATCACGGTACGGGACTCGCTCACCTCATCCCCCGCACCCCAGTATTTTTGGCAGCATCGGTTTCATGAAATAATTGCTCTAAACTCCGTCTAGAGGATTCCTAGATTATTTTTTTATTTTATTTACGATATTACGATTATGATACACATAATACATATGTGAAGTTAGAATTGTATACATACCCATCATAAAGGAGGAAGAGCAAGGATCTCCAACCACAGCCTCCAGAAACTCTAGAGTCACATACAGCCAGTAGTTTGTTGTGAAGCTCCGCGCCAGTCCGAGTGAACTCCCTAGTATACATGTCACGACTGTCAGAGTTTTCCTTCCTAACCTGGAATTACATCAATAAAAAGATTTTAGAATGGGCACGGTGTAGGTGCCTCAATAAGATGGTGGGATTATTATAAGCCTATGCAGTGTCCCACTGCTGGGCAAAGGCCTCTCTCGATCTCCACTCGTCTCGGTCTTGAGCAATCTTCGGCCAATCGTTGAGATATGCGTCCAGGTCGTCCCGCCATCTCCGTCTGGGCCTACCAGATCCTCGCTCGTCTTGCGGCACCCATACTGTGGCTATTTTGGCCCACCTCTGTGGGTGCATACGGCAGACATGGCCGGCCCAGGGATTAATTGGGATTAATTGGTTAAATTCGAAAAATAAACTGTTGAAAGAGTGTAGTGTATTGAATGGTCTATAATGAAAGTTAGGTAATTCGAGTATTTACTGTTTAGCAGCAAGGATATCTTAAGACCATTACTTTTTATTCTTAGTTTTCTGTCAGGCATTTAATCATATGGCACGTACCGTGTACCGTGACGTTTTAACTACTGCAACAAACATGTCTCGATGATAATTATTTAATTACCTACCAATAAAGAGTTATACGTGACCAGCCAAGCGTGGTGACCTTGCTTAGATACCGTAAACTGCATACTATGTTTTGAAATCTCGCCTAGAGTTCCATAAGGTTGGAATAGGCAGTGAAAAATTACAACTTCTAAAAAAAGTAAATACAAAATTGGCCAGTTCGCTTGCCGAATCAGCACATTTAGTTGAATTGTATCATGGCCAACTGTGCCCGTTACTGTAGGTGAGTACTTAGGTATGTTTTTTGAAATGGTTCTATTATTTCTAAAATTAAAATTAATAGTAAGTATGAAATAAATATACTAATTACAGAGGAAACTTGTTGAAAGTTTGCCCTGTGACTTGTATTTATTATGCTTTTAATGACATTCATGTAACAAAAATAGTTTTTGAACGAGAATAAAATACTGATAGCAATACAAAACAGAAAAACAAAGAGGATAAATAATGTAACATTTCATGGTATTAGTATTACCATGGTCGTCTATAGTTTTATTGTTGTGCGTGACAATGGTAATTCGAAACCGCGCCATTCATTATACCGTCAATACCGTAAAATATTTACGGATGTAAAATATACCATATATATTATGATGTATAACGCACTATACCGTCCGTCCTGCTTCGTCTCCCTGACGTACCTTCCCATTTATATTTATTATTATAGCATCAAATAGGTCTTTTTTGACGGCTCTTTTATTTTAGACACGACCTTTGCGATACAGTTTCATTTTGGAGGATTTCTGTCTCAAATACAATTTAGTTGTTTTTTTATTATTAATACAGAGTGTCCCTAGCCAATGGACAAAGCCGAAATGTACATACGCATTAGGGTATTTAGAACCAGTATACAAAGTATCATAACAACCGATGTAGCGATGTGGTTATTGAAAATAACTTTTAATTGATTTTTTTTTTATATTAAAGCCCGTTATCGATTTTAGAGCCAAAATGTAAAATTGATAGATTTAATAGTCATTGAAATTGTATTCCTTTTGTTACGTAATATCTAAATAACAAGTATTGGTTTCTATTAGCACGTCTTTTCATCTTGTCTTTTAATAATGAGGTCCCGAGCGTGCGTCACCGGCAATATATGACAAGAAGGGGCAGTTTTTAAAAATTCATCACAAAATTATAGTGGTAAATTATAAAAAATGATGTATAAGAACAGTTTCAGGAAATGTTACAACATACCTACAGATTGTTTAAGTATCAAAATTACGTTGAAATTAAGTCGATTTTCACGAAAAAATTTCACTTGTTTTAAAGTAATTTCTGGTGAAAATTGATTTCGTCTAACTTTCATTTACTCTTGTTCAATATCATATAAAAAAATGTAGTCTATGCAAGTTGGAGTACAGGATATGTGTAATACAAAATTACCATTTTTATCAGTCCAAACTTTACGAAATTTACAAATAAGATCGACTAATACAGTGCTTTACGCGCGTTTACCTAAACGTCCATCAGAAAAAAAATCATTACTAATTTAGTGAGTCAGTATAAAAAAAAATGATCCGTACAAATGCAAGATAAGAAGTCGTGCTAATAGACACCAGTACTTGTTATTTCTATTACGTAACAAAAGGTGTATAATTTCATCGACTAAATCTATCAATTTTACATTTATTCGACTAATATCGATACCGGCCTCTTAACTTTAGAGCATTCCTGAGAAGTAGCCCTACATGGGATTTCAGGGTTTGTCCAATGGCTAAGGTCATCCTGTATATTAATAACTTCCAACAACACAAAAAAGTTGATCCACCCAAATAACATAGGTACCTACTTAATAATAATCTAAACCAGTAAGTGGCAATGCATGGGCCATAATAACATATAAGCAATGGACGTTGTCGCACAAATACGGAGGTCATCAGTATTATTTATTGTTCAAACGATCTACTAACAAATATATTATTAGGTACATACACCTTCGTAACACTTCATTACACAAATAAAAATAAAGTGATTTTCTGTCTATAAAGTTTTTGTGAATCCAAAGTACCTATTGCTTCTTTTTTGTATGCATTATCGCTTTGATGTTTTGTTCAGTCACGGTCATAATCATGAACATGTTTGAAAAGTTTTTCATTAAATTTTCAGCAAAAAATGTTTACCGCCATAACTTTAGTGATTATGCACCATAAGCAACCTGATTAAATATACAGGGTGTCTCATTTAAATCGGTCAGTATGGGAAAGTCTGAAACTATAAGACATGAAGATCTGTTCGTGTTCGTAGGAACCATGTCATCGATTTTAATAAGAGAAAAACTGCATTCATGCATAAAAAATAACCTGTATTCAGCTCGGGAATCGAACCCGGTTGTTTTGAAAAAAAAAAAGTTACACTATTTCAATTTAGATATCGATTGTGTAGGTCTTAAGCAGTAAATGGCTCTATGAAACATGATGTCTAAAATGAATAAAATGCATTGTTTTCACATACTTTAATTTATTTTATTTAGAAAAACTTTATTTTCAACAGGACGGAGCACCGGCTCACAATAGTCGCCTAGCTAGAGACTTTTTAAATGAGAACTTTGCCCAAAAATGGATCGGTACGAACGGCCCTACCAAATGGCCCGCAAGGTCGCCCGATTTAACGCCTCTTGACTATTTCTTGTGGGGTTACGTTAAGGATGAAGTGTACAAAACAAGCTATGACACCGTTGAAGACCTAAAAGTAGCCATAGAGTCAATTTTAACGCAAATTCACCACATGAAGATACAAAATGCAATTGTAAGATCGTTACCTAAACGTGTTGAATATTGTATTGAAAAAAAAAAACGGTGGTCACTTCGAACACCTACTAAAATAAATTAAAGTATGTAAAAACAATGCATTTTATTCATTTTAGGTATCATGTTTCATATAGAGCCATTTACTGCTTAAGACCTACGCAATCGATATCTAAATAGAAATAGTGTAAGTTTTTTTTTTCAAAATAACCGGGTTCGATTCCCGAGCTGAGTACAGGTTTTTTTTTAAATGTAAGAATGCAGTTTTTCTTCTTATTAAAATCGATGACATGGTTCCTACGAACAGATCTTCGTATGTCTTATAGTTTCAGACTTTCCCATACTGACTGATTTAAATGAGACACCTGTATATTCCTAATTTCAAGTATTTAGGGTTCTTGAAAGAATTAGAATATTTAGTCCTAATGTAACTCGTTTGTGTTTCTGTGTTCTTTTTGTATTGTTTTATTTTATTGAGGTGTGTAATAAAGAGTATTTGTATTGTATTTAATTGTAATTCGTTTCTTCCTTTGAAGTTTTGTTACTCTAATTATCTTGTACAATTTACCAAGGCAAGCTCTTGGTCTATATTTTAATAATTATATATGTATTAAATTTACGTACCTATCTGAAAGAGGTCCCACGATGAGTAATCCCACCATGTATCCAAAGCTGTGCATGGTGCCAACTAGAGTCCGTTTCCATTCTTGACACGCCAAGTCGAACTAACAAACAAAATAAGAAAATATAATCACTACATAGTATAAAACAAAGTCGCTTCCCGCTGTCTGTCCCTATGTATGCTTAGATCTTTAAAACTACGCAACGGATTTTGATGCGTTTTTTTTAATAGATAGTGATTCAAGAGGAAGGTTTATGTATAATTTGTTAAGCCGTGCGAAGCCGGGGCGGGTCGCTAGTGTATTGTATTGTATTGTAGTTCGGGCGATTTTCCGCAACTCGACGTCTTGCGCCTATTTTGCGTGATGGGGGGTGGGCTAGTCCTGCCAGCCCAGCTCCTCGAGGAATCCTATCAAACCTTTGATGTTGAGTAGGACCTCGGGGAGGTCTCTCGGGGATCACAGATGTTTTGCCCTGTATGGGGCCACTCCGCTGCATTCCAGCACCACGCTGTTTCTTCTGTCTCCATGCATCCACGGCATAGGGGACTGTCTGTGACACCTGTTATAAAAAGATGTTTGTTAAAGAGTCCATGACCTGTTATGACACTGGTTACCATACTCAGTCGAACCTTTTCTAGTTGAAGGAGCGCCCTTGTGAGCTTACCGTTGATGCCAGACATGGCTTGTTTGGCCTGTCTGCATCCAGTCTGGTTTAGCCAGTGTTCTGTGTGTAGTTTCCCTGTACGTGCCAGCAGCATTAAGCGTACCTTACTGAACGGTATCGGGAGAATCGGTTCCAGGCCAATCGCCCCCGCACCCGATCCTAGTCTGGCGAGCTCGTCCGCAGCATCGTTACCTCGGGATCCACTGTGTCCCTTGATCTATTGTAAGGTGATCTTATTGTTCTGACATACCTCCATTAGGTAGTCGTTCGTGGCATTCGTGTATAAGTTTGGATGTGACTATATGGCTTTTTAGGGCCATTAAGACTGCTCTACTGTCGGAGAGTATTCGGATGGAGGATCCTACTACCTTCCTTGCAGTGATGGCAGCCGCTAGTGTATTATATACTACACTTTATTTATATCTATAGAATATATTTTTGCGCCATTTGATATATTGAATGTCCATAACGGGTCTATTTAACGCGATTAAACCACCTTCTTCCGTGACCCCGGCTAGTACAACCTCAGTTATAAGGATGAAACGTCGGTTAAAAGGTAAAATAATGGAATGTAATCGTGTTAGACCTTTGTTACACTCGTTAAGTGTAAAAAGCCCTAGAGTTTTTAAAAAATTACATTTAGTTTATTTTTCGCTCGAATTCTTATAATAACCAAAAATTCGAAAAGTCAAGTCAAGTAATTATTTACTTTAGGGTTATCATTTTTAAGATGTCTAAATGTCTTAAAAAATCTAACTATACCTACAGCATAATTGAATAAAAGCTTTTTTTTTTAATTTGGCCTAATTAACACCTATAATTTTCACATTGAATATAAGTAACATTAAACTTAATCGAATTTAAACTGTCGTGGTGTTGTGTGTCGTCGTGTGTGTGAGCGTTTTCCAAAAAAAGTGTACATTTCATTCATGTCTTCAAAATATTGACTTCTTGGGCTCATTTTACTCAGAATCATTTGTACATTCACGCCTCATACATGAAAAAATGTGTCCCAAAATTTTGTATGAAATTTTTTTTTTCCAGTGCGTCACGTTCATACAAAACAAAAAAATTTTCATACAAAATTTTGGGACACATTTTTTCATGTATGAGGCGTGAATGTACAAATGATTCTGAGTAAAATGAGCCCAAGAAGTCAATATTTTGAAGACATGAATGAAATGTACACTTTTTTTGGAAAACGCTCGTGTGTGTGTTTAAACATTAAAATAATCTTACAACTAAAAATACGGGAGTCTAAACCATAAAATTATTTAACATTCCGGGTCCAACACTACATTTTACTACATTTATACATTTTCTATAGAAAGCCTCGCTGATCGCGTGATGCTTTCTAGCGTGAGTCATCCTTAAATCCTTTAGGGGTCACATAGACGGCGCGCTACATTACATTACATTACGGCGATTACATTGCAGACTACTGAGGTTACATCCAATTCAGCCGACCGATCAAATAAGCAATATAATGAAACTTGCATACAAGTTCTCGCACCGTCTAAACGAGCCCTTATTCCATAGTCAAATTGAGATTTTAACTTAAAATGTACCTCTGCCACGAAGCTTCGCGGGTCGTCATAGACCCACTCGGTGCAGAACGAATCGACTCGGCAATCTCCAAAGTCAGATCTGTTAAGTTGACTTATGTTCATACTATTATCAGAATGATGCTTGCATCTGCAATGGAAAGACAAATTTCTACAGTTAAAAGATAGACTATAAACCCGGAGAAACGTTTGAATTTATTCAGAACATCTATATACATCTTTATTTTTTTAGGCGTTTGGCACTAAATAAATTTATAAATTTAAGTTTTCGAATATAATAAACAGATATAATATTTGTAGTTGTACATGTTTTTAATGACTTGCAATTATTTACGGAAATCAATACATATGTAGGTCATACTGTACAACTTTTACCAGTTTTTACTTTTACCTTGAACCGAAATCGCAAAAAAATGTCTATTTCATACATTTTGGCTAGTCTGAGTGAACAGCCAAATTAAAATTCACAACCAACACTGTCACGCCATCGTCGCCATTTATCTATCTACATATTTACGATTTAATTATAGAGTAAGTACTATACACTACAATTTATCTTTTGTTCACCAAAGTCAAAAAGATAGGTACGAAACCGAAAAGTAAATAAACAGGAGAGATAAGAATAATTTGTTTAACAAAGACTGCAATATCAGTATGCGTTTCATCATATCAGCATTATCAATATCAGATCAGATTGCATTGTTACAAAGTCAATAACTCCTATAACTCTTTCAAATAAAAGTATTTGATTGGATTATAGGTCTATCTCCTTCCAGTTAAATGTGTATATACATATTTTTTTAAGGTTTTGTGTAACCCGTGCAAAGCCGGGGCGGGTCGCTGTCGCTAGTATTAGACTAATAGCGTTCGAGAAATGGGTCTCTCTAAGATTACCTATATTACTAATAAATTTAGAGACGTCGTTTACGTTGCAGTCAGTGGGTGATAAAATATAAATATGTATAAATATTAAGGGACATCTTACACAGATCAACCTAGCCCCAAACTAAGCAAAGCTTGTACTATAGAAATAAATACATACTTATATAAAAAGAAAACACCCATGACTCAGGAACAAATATTTGTGTTCATCACACAAATAAATGCTCATACTGCGGTTCGTACCCATTGACTCAAGAATTAACTCTCAAATCAAAACCGCAAAGACAAGAAAGTATAATTCGGTAATTTTTGATTCAAGATCTTTATCTTTAACCTAGTAATAAATTTCTTGTCACAAGACTTTCAGTTTTGAATTTTGAGAATTTAACATTCTTGAACCGTTAGTCAGAATATCTTAGTTTGAATAGGATCAAGATAGTTGTTGAGAGATCATTGGTTCTTGGCACAAAAATGTTTTATTTTCCTGTGCAGGACCATCTTCAAAGGCAGGGTCACTACCCACTGGGCCAGACCGGTCGTCAAATAAAATAAGACAATGTTTACCTGTATTTGACCTCCTCGGTGATAAACACATAGTTGGTGTATGCTATGGAGTTGAACACGTTTATCAGTGTCAACCAAACCGTCGCTGCAGTATGGTAACGGTCCCATACGCCGAATTTCTCCAAAATGTCGTCTAAATGTACTTTGTTTGTCATCTTTGATTCTTTAGTGACATTTGTTGATTATGTATTCACTTAAGTCCACTTATTAGCTATTTTATATTTATATAAAGTTATATACTTTTCTCACATTTGAATTTGACAGACACACAGGCGTGCATGTGCATATAATCATGTTTTTCTTCTTAAGTTATAGTTGCATTATGATTGCTCAGTTAAGTTATAAGTACATAAAGTTACTAATTATTACCTAACACTTGACTTACTACTTAATTTTTACAACACATGTAATTTAATTGTTTTTGTTGTTTCATTTAGCTAATTTTAGCTTATTATAGTAGGTACCGTAAACTATATAGTTTAAACCCTCTTAACTTAACTAACTTTCAAAACTAACTTAAAAAAATTGTATAGGCGTTAAAATAAAAACATTAGTTTTGATTGGTAGGTACTCAATGACTTAATAAATTTATATGGCTTATACATATAAATGTCAAATAAGATATACCTATGTGAAAAAGATATGTTTGCGTTACGAATATAAAAAAAAACAACGAAAATGTACCTAGAGCAATAACAGTACTTATGTATTTTC
This sequence comes from Cydia amplana, assembly GCF_948474715.1. Lineage (NCBI taxonomy): Eukaryota > Metazoa > Arthropoda > Insecta > Lepidoptera > Tortricidae > Cydia > Cydia amplana. The sequence continues at coordinate 14,676,474 of NC_086071.1, read as the reverse complement.
GCAAAATTAGTTTCACCACAGGTTTCACTTAGACACTTAAATCATGATCCATCCATGTTCATTGTAACAGTACAAAAACACGTACTTATATGATTTAAAAACAAAGTAGGTTTTTTATAACCGCTTGACAAACTTTATTGCTTTTTATATTTGCACGGCTGTCTGACACCAGCCATTGCCACTGACTGCATAAAAATAAACAAGTGACAGATGGATCTCATGATTCCATTGACCAACCATCAACCTTTGCTAGCTCGTGTCGCATTCAACCGTGAAGTTGCAATAGCGACCTAGTGCTAGTATAATTTAAGTTTAATTTCGAACTGTCGTATACGTTTGCAAGAGCTGCGCTATTCTTTTTTAAGGCGAGGTTTTTTGAATAATTTAACGACTCAAAGTGACAATTTAGAGATATTTTGCCGCTGAGTCAAAGAATTGTGTTAAAAATATGCTGAATAATACATATACTAGGCGTTGTTTATAATTTCTTGCATTTTCGTGAACTATTTTGCTTCCGTGAACAAAAAAGGTTACAAAAACTTTCCTGTTTTTTCATGATGCATGATCAAAGACTATTTTTAATAGCAGTGTTTTACCTTACAATAAAACACTTATTAAGCGAAATACCTTATTCAAAGCCTATTAATATTTGAGAGAGGCAACATTGTTTGTCGTGACGTGACGGTTGCTGATTGGTAAATACCCACTCCCTTCTCCCCTCCATCTAGTTCCAGTTTCTGCCACCAGGGGTCGTAGCTACGGAGGGCGCTGGCCAGCGCGCGACCTTTCATTGGATCTCAAATCTAAGGATACCCTATTTTAAAATAATGCAATGATTCACGTCATAGTAAGAGTAAGGTTAGGTTACCCATAGGTTTACCTATTTTTACTCTGTACTTGCGGAAGTGATAATAACGTGCGTTTATAAGGCAGTGTATAACTTATTATTATACTTAATTATAAATAACGGTGTGAGGTTGAAAGTGAATCATTGCCTATATTTTCCGCCAGGCAGGAATAAAAACATAGGCTTTGAATAAGGTATTTCGCTTAATAAGTGTTTTATTGTAAGGTAAAACACTGCTATTAAGCTTCTGTACCGTTATTCAAAGCCTATTAATATTTGAGATCTGTCTGTTATCGCCTGGTGGCTAGACGCCAATGTGAATGGGCTATTCTATGTGAATAACTTGAATGACTATCGAATACTATTAGTTAATATTATAGTGGAACCATAATATATTGCGTAACAACATTTAGGTTTCCTGTTCCAGGAATAAAGCAAGATCTATATTCTTAGTGAAAAACCTATGTTTAAACCCTCATTTTATAGGCAGGTAAGTGGGGCAGGCAACCTATTATTTCTAGACTTACTAGGAAGGATGGTGTGATGTGAAAACAAAAAATCGATAGTCCGATGAATGTTTATTGACTCAGATAGTTTCAAATGTACACACTTGTAATTGCAAGTACTTACATAATAACCATTTTCAATGTTACATAAACGTTGATTACCTATTTACAATGTATCATCAATCGAATTATACAGTATGTAGATCGATTAGTCGATTACAACTAGGTACAACTCTTAGCCATTTCTTTCTGATGACAGTGAATTAGTAATTAAAATCAACAGATTCACAAACTGCACATTAGTAAGCAATACATAACTAAGCTGCTAAGAATAATTTTATCTATTGTGATACTTTTACAACCTAAATTTTGTTCTTAATCTAGTAGGTAAGTGACATTAGTATAAGATATTACTTACAAATTAAGAAGTGCCCTCGAATCACATAACTATACTTAATGAGGTTGCTAACTTAGAATTAATTATTTTGAAGGTTATTTGAGTTTCACCCCAAGAGAATAAGAGTGTATTTATTAACTACATAGCCTAGGACTAGATACCTACTTTAATTATTATATGACATGTAAATAATAATAAATAATTTATTCTCATGGAATGTGCAGTTTTATTTGATTTTATTATGATTGCCATGTTTTTAAATACAATTTACTAGGAGCATTTTTACAATTAATGGTAATTAATCAAAACTAGGTATATTCTCCGTGATTAATTAATTATCCACAGGAATAAAGCTTTTTGTTACTTCTGAGGCAGGTGCTAGTGGTCTAATTTCTCTACAATAATAGTTAGCAAATGTGTTTTGTGACCGCCAGTTACCGCGAGCTAGGATTTCGTCTAGCGGGAAATCCTGAACCCAATTTTTTGATGCTACTGCTGGGCGCACGCTACCAGGACTTGCTTGGATGCCTGCGTCTAGTAGTGCTTTTTTGATCCAGTTCGCGATAACCGTGCGAGATGCGGACTTAGGTGGCCCGCAAGCTGTTATAAACAAATTTTCAGATCTGCATATACTACGTCTCTCGGCTGACAAAGAAATTACCTTTTCAATCCAAAATACTGGGTCTATATTTTTACAATCTTTATTTCTAAATAAACGCCAGCCTGACTGCCTATTGCAAATAGAGTCTGTTTTTGAACCGAAAATTGGCCAAAAAAGAATAGAATCTTCTGATATGGAATAATGATCGTTGTTTATTGACAATAAAGTGAGATCATGAACCCTGCGCCCCGAGCATAATAAGAGTAAGATTGCAGCTCTCTTTGAACATTCATATAGGCTATTCTCATTTACAGTGTTACTTTTTAACCAATTTATTAAATTATCGGTATCCCATATAGGAGCTTTATTTACTTTCGGAGTTTTCATAGCAATAGCCTTTAATGCATGTTTAACGAGAGCGTGAGAGGCTAGATTCATTTGTTTATCAGGGTCTGTAAGGGTAACAACCGCCGATTTGTACACTAGAATGGTAGCATATGATAGACCTGATTTTTGATGTAAATCAATTAGAAATCTAGCCAGGTCTGCTCCCGAGGGCTTAACAGTATCAACTTCGTTATCTCGTGACCATAGGCACCACCTTTCCCATGCTGGTTTGTATGTTTTGCGAGACGATTCACGCCAACTAGAAAGCAATAAACATTTTTGCTCCACTGACCAATTTTTTACGCTCTCCGCCCACCCCCACATCTCCATACTTCTAGGGTCATTTCTTGAACTTGGGGCGGAGGCCTGCCCGTGTTTGTGTCTATCAGCACCTGGTCTAGGGCGAATATCGTGAACGGAGGGGCTAGGGATCGATTTTTGAGGTCTGGCCTCCAGAAAACCTTCGGCCACCGCGGGGCTATGATTAAATATATCCCTACGGCTGTATTCAAATGAGCTAGTACCTGAGGTATTAGAAATGGCGGTGGGAATAGCCATGCCAGATGGTAGTGCCAGGTTTGACTGAAAGCATTGTGAAATTGGGCTTGGTGATCTGTCACATCGAGTGATACATAATTTGGGACTACGTGCGCCGCCGCTGACGCGAACAAATCTATTATCGGGGTGCCCCACTTTGCGAATATTCTCTCTGTTATTGCTGGGAGAAGATGCCATTCGGGAGAGGCAGTTAGGCGAGAGAGACGATCTGCCTCGCAATTGAACCTCCCTGGGAGGTAGTAAATCTGAAAATGGATGTTCCACTGATCTACCAGGTGGAATATTTTGTAACAAAGGTCCATCAGGGCAACTGATCGAGTTCCCCCTTCGTTCCTCAGAAATGCAACCACCGATTTGTTGTCGCTTTGTATCATTAGAGATGAATTCTTCAAATATTGGCGACAACGTTCTAGGGCATAAAACACTGCCAGCATTTCTTTTATATTCGAATGGAGAGTGGATTCGGTGAAGGTCCATCGTTCTTGTAATTTCATGTTGTCTACTTGGGCCCCCCATGCTAGTAACGAAGCGTCGGTGACTAGATAGTGACTTATTGGGGGATAATGTATCATGGATTCTTTGTTGAGGTTGTTCAACCACCAAGCTAATTCGAGCCGCGCATTCTGTGGGATTGGGAACCGGCGTACTTTTGGCTGGTTTAGAAGACTGTGACAATATTTTAACAGCGCCCTGTGATTCAATCTTCCTCGCAATACTGAAAAACTGGCAAAGTTTAGAGAACCTACTAAGCTCTGAATTTCTTTTAGGCACGCCGCATTGTACTTTAGTAGTGTTTCTATTGTTTGCCTGAGGGCGGAGCATTTCTTTGCTGGCAGGAATTTCTTGTTGGTATGAGGGTCCCAACATATTCCTAGGTATTCGATGACTTTCTGAGGGGTTAAAATTGATTTGGCCCGATTTATTTGCCAGCCTAGCTGTTCTAGTAATCGTACAGTTTCCAGAGCTTGACTTGCCAAGATTTGTGGGCTCTGATGTGCTAAGAGGAAATCGTCTAAATATACCAAGATTCGGATTCCTCTTTCCCTTAGTACCTGGGCCACCCAATTGGTTAGAGAAGCAAACATTTTTGGCGCACAGGCTAGGCCCATGGGCAAGCAGGTCATCTGCAATAATTTGCCGTTGAAAATGAGTCTGAGAAAGCGTTTGTGGCTTGTTGCCACTGGCAAATGGAAGTAGGCCTCTGACAAATCTATTTTTACAAGCCAATCTAGGGGCTGTAGGAAAGCTGGAATGCGATGCATGTTGACTAATTTGAATTTTAGGTATGGTAGGAACAGGTTTAACCTTTTCAAATTGAAAATTGGCCGAAACGATCCGTCGGTTTTGGGGTTTAGAAACATGGGTGAGACAAAGCTGGGACCGTGGTTTGCCGGTTCTAGGACCCCCATTTTTAATAGTTTTTGGATGGCCTCTTGCATTTCGGCAGAGTATGGGGTCTGTAAGTTTAAGTTTGGCATCGAAAGCGGGGGTTTCAGGTAAAATGGAATTCGAAAACCTTGAATTAATTTTAACAGGGTCGGAGGGGCGTTCATTGATTCCCACATTCTTACAAAATTTCTTAGCTGCCCCGCTTGGAAACTGTGCGAGTCAGAATCGTCTCTTTTTATCATAATCCCTGCGCGGGACGTTTGGGCCTGCTTGGCGCCCCTGGGTTCGAGCATTGGACTGATAGGCATATGGGCCCCTAGCTTTTGGTAAAGCGTTTCTTTGGCGAGGAGGTTTAACTTGGGAACTTGCCATTGGTCTCGTTGGGCGAAATGCGCCCGGCCACCCTCTTGGTAAAAAATTATAATTGCCTTGCGCAGGCAAAGGTAAGTAGGATCTAGGGGGCCCATTCAACAAATAGCCAGATGGATCATAAGCACCTTGCGCAGGCGCCTTTTGAGCAAAGTTTGATTGATTTAACCCTGCTTGCGCAGCAGGTTTGTTTGGTGGCGGACGGACCGGCCAAAAAGATTTTGCAGCTCCCCCGTGTTTTTCAATTGCTGATGATAAAGCCTCTTTTTGAAAAAGATATTGTGGGCTTGGGGGAATCTTTCTTAACGACTCTTTAAAGAACTTATCCTTTACCGAGCGCAGAATATTATCTCGTTTTTGTTGAATAAGGTCAGCGCGGTGACCACAAGTTAACTGTAAGACATCGTTAGAAATTTTTTGAAAGTTTCCCTCAATAAAGAGCTCTTTTACCTTACTTTGCAATGCCTGTGGGGTCAGCTCGGAAGTGGATCGGGCCCAAGAGACTAGATCATCAAAGCATGTTTGGGCGGCTTCGCCTTGTTTAATTAGTGCTTGCGTAATAGCTGCAAAACCCCGCTCAATAATGCTTAAATTGGAAAATTTATCAAACGGCTTTAGTTCCTCGTTTGTTTCGAGGTCTGTAAATGCCGGCTGGGAGCAGTAAAGTTTTTGAACTTCCGAATATCGAACATTTGACCAATCTTCTGAATTAAAATGCTGAACTTCGGATACGAGGTCAACATGAGCGGGAGTGGATTTGGGAATTGATGGCTCTTTCAAAACGGTGTTAAATGCAAACTTTAACGTTGTAGCGTTATCATTAGAAGGCTGAGCTTCAGTCTCATTCTCATACAACTCTCCGCTTACGTTACACTCTATTTCCTCCTCACAGCTATCAGATTGCGCTAAGGGACCTCCGGATTGACATTGCAACATATCACTGATACACTGTTGAATTTGGCTAACCTGATTAGTTAATTGTTGAATCGCATCGTCGGTACGCTGCCGCTTGCGTCTCGACCCAGATTTTTTTGCTTTTCTTTTTAACCCCGCACGATTTGGCGGCGGTGGCGGCCCCACAGGTAGCGGCGGCTGCGACGACGGCCCAGGAGTTGGCTCCCATGACGGTCCCGGAGTGGGTGCAATATTTTCAGATTCTGATGACGAACTCGTACCAGCTGTACTAGTGTCCGACATCTTATCACACTACTTCTGAAAAAATAAATCAGAATTAATACAAAATATTTTACATTCTCGAACGGTAAAACCGTTATAAATTTTAAATTTAAAATCAGCAAACTTACAAATTCCTTGAATTTGTAACAACCGTACGCCTCGACAGACAAGACGCCAATGAAAGGTCGCGCGCTGGCCAGCGCCCTCCGTAGCTACGACCCCTGGTGGCAGAAACTGGAACTAGATGGAGGGGAGAAGGGAGTGGGTATTTACCAATCAGCAACCGTCACGTCACGACAAACAATGTTGCCTCTCTCAAATATTAATAGGCTTTGAATAACGGTACAGAAGCTTAATCAAGCTTATTTTTCATCATTAAAATAATTTGAGCTACTAACCTGCTTAGATTAATTAATTTAATCTCATTTAAATGGAAAATAGTTAATTATCTGGGTGTATGTAATGGTGATGATGATGATGCATTCCTGTTATCCCTCATTAGGGACATAGGGCTCGCAGAAGAAACGAAGAAGAGGGCGTATGTAATAGAAGTACTTACAGCGTTTGAATAAATATAGATCATTTTAGAGTAAGTAACCATGCCTTAAGCAGTAGGTGCGTTTCTCAATGCACCAGTTACATCAAGGTAGGTTTTATTTGTATGTCAAGTACAACCGAATGTCAAATGATATTTAAATTTGACAATGCGACACCGATACATATTCCAAGCGGCATGCTTCTGAATAAAAATTTCTGGGTGACCGAGCTTCGCTCGGAAAACATATAAAAACTCGAAAATGCGCGTTTTCCCAGAAATAAGACCTAGCTAGATCGATTTTTCGCCCCCGAAAACCCCCATATAGCAAATTTTATCGAAATCGTTAGAGCCGTTTCCGAGATCCCCGAAATATATATATATGTCGGAGCGAGACACCAGAAAGACGTATTGCAGCATTACAGTTCATAGTTAGACGCCTGTATAAAATCGATTAGCAATGTTTGGCGTATTGTTGAACTAAAATGACAGGTAGAAGGCTTTGGAACGTCAAGATGTGTACCTATCTTGAGTGAACGTAGGCACGGGCAGGCATTTTTGTCGTTATGTTGGTAGACTGGTCAGGCAGGTTTACCAACTTGAATTGGAGGCGGGAGCGGTTGGCTCCGCCGCTGGAACTGGCTTCCTGCTTCTTGATCGGACCGCGCTAGAGATCGGACGTTAGCCAAGCTCGTGCCTAATTCGCTACGTTCCTGAAGGCTTACACCTGAAGGATTATTCTGAAAGCTTATAGATTCTCACGTTGTTTAACCGTTTAGCTAAGTGTTTTATTCCAAGTGTTATTTTGATTTCTTATGTGCCATTAGAAGCTTACTTTTGTAAAATAAAGAAACTATGTGTTGTTTTGAAAAGATGTGTCCCGCCGAGTTTGTTGCCGGGTTAAATCTTCTCGGGTCAGAGGTGTAGGGTTGGAGCCGGTTTAGTTTGACTTAAATAAAGATTTGAACGATTTCATGTGATCTTTTTATTTTTATTGAATTCCGATTCCATCGTAAGATCGTTTAGTTATTTTTATTATTTAGTACTCAAATAATAGTAGGCACTAGTATGGTTAATGAGTCCGAATGTTTATTTCATGCGTAGGTAGCATACCTACTATTTTGGCTGTGAAGTAATACATCTAGGTACTACCCCCACGCGCCCACCGCCATCGGGACCATCTGTCGCCGACATCAGCAAGTGGGATCGATGCGGAGTTTCATGTATTGCTTACACAGCCACCTGGGAGCGTGGTGTATTTCTGGTGACCTACATTCCATAATCTGGACACGTGGTAAATGGTAAGCTCACGTGTCTAACCTTCATTGAAAGGTGAGTGCAATTCATTGTTATTTGGCGAGAATTATTGTGAAATTGTGAATTATAATTGGGGCTGTCGAACAGACTGGTCGTGACGTGACGTCATGTCTGGTATCGCCACGTTTCTTTATAATTAATTTTTGTAATCCATTTAAATCGAAGCGATCTTGAGTTATTTTGATTTGAAATCCATACTGTTAATTAAAACCACGTATTAGCTATCACAACGTGATATTATTTCATCGCTCACTTGTGAATCTACCCTCAATAATTGATTTGAACATACAATTAATTTTTAAAATCCATTTAAATCTAAGTGATCTTAAGTTATTTTGGTATGAAATCCATATTGTTAATTAAAATCAAATATTGGCTGTCGCGACGTGATATTATTTCATCGCTCACTTGTGCATCTACCCTCAAAAAATATTTTTTTTTATGAAAATACAATGCACCGTTAGAAATTGATCCTGCTGATTTGCCAATGCATAGGATTATGTAATCTTTACCCTGTAACGTTTAGTAATTAATAAAATTGCGACAAATTATTGCTCGTAATGCCGTGATAGATCACAAATCGTGCACACTATGGAAACATGAGCTACGCATATGAAAATTAATGTTACAGTGTCCTGCAGCCAGAGCCGAGCGAACTTTGCAGACACCATTACGCCCGTGACACAGAAGCAGCTGTGCAGTATCTTAGTGCTGGAGATTTGGAAATAAAAGGACAGGTTTCGTTCTAATTGTTTATTAGTGAATTTTATTTTGAGTGTAATGGCGAAGCATAACAGTCGAACGTAACTAATAAGCTGTCACTTTTCGTATTAGCCCATTTTACCGTGTTACTTATTTTTGGAACACACGTGTTTGTTCATAGAAGGAAATAAAACGAACTCATTGAAGTTTAAATTTTATTCTGAGATTTTTGAAGTCCCGTATACATTGGAAACATGGTTTTTGTGATTTCATAAACCTTTTGAGTTTAGCCTGCATACATGATAAACCTGATACCGTGCAAATGATGATTTCAGTAACAGCCAGCTATGTTGAACCACATCGTGTCTCTCGCAATCTGCCGCAGCAACGGCAACGGCAAGCGGAAAGGATCAGCCTCCGTGCTTGGGTTGGACCTCACCACCACCACCTTTGACTTGGTCGCGTGCATCATACTTTATTAAGCTGGTGAGCAGTTCCCATTTCGTTGGGATTCTTTTGAGATGTTTTACTTCTGCATAGAAGTCTTGAGCGAGTTTCTGTTGTTAAAGCTAAATAAGAAAGCTATCTTTAGTGATTTTGATCAGTAATGTTCAGTTTCAGTTGATCAGTTGACGCTGATAGTACCAATGGTTCTGAGTATCATGATTTAAAGACTTGTTTTTATTTTCTTTTTTTTGGAATTCACTGTTGACATTGTTTTGCTTTCGACGGACTGAAAGCTTGTACTTCCGTAGGACTGAAATTACGCCCGATGGACTGGGCACTACTGTTTTGCTTTCGATAGACTGAAGGCACGCCCGATGGACTGGGCAATACTGTCATGCTTTCGATGGACTGAAGGCACGCCCGATAGACTGGGCAATACTGGTTTGCTTTCGATGGACTGAAAGTATGCCCGATGGACTGGGTATTTTTTTTAGTGACCGCATCAGAAGTGCCGGAGCATGTAAGAGGTGCACGTGGTCTGCTTTTTATGTGCAGAATGCTCTTTGCGAGGAGTAGCACTTACGCAGCTGAGATGGTTACTTCTGACGAGGGTCTGGTTATCTGGTATCTGCCGAAGGACTGGCAATGCACCGAAGAACTGGTGTTGTTTTGTTAAAAATGATTTCCCGTTTATGTACTGTGTTCATATGAGTAAAATTGGAACTATCAATTCAGAATGTTATTTATTTTAAGATGTCTTACAAAAATTTAGATCACATATGACCAATTTTTTTTTAATGCCAGATAATTTCCCCGTAAATTGATATTGATGACAATAGTAGTGATACTGTCGAGCAATGAATTAGAGCTGTTGTGATTTGTGTTTTTGATGTTTGGGATTGTTCTGTTTTCACATAAATTTGAGAGTATCCGCCAGATGGAGGCGATGATTATTGGAGTGTATCCGTTAGATAGCGGCGATGATTACTGATGATTATTTTTATTTAGTCGTTGCTCGATGGACTATTTTTGACTAGAGAATTGTTAAAGTAATTTTGAACAATTATTTTTTCTGGTTTGATTGATAACAAAGTTTGATTTTAATAGTAATTTGAGTGAGACCCATATTGTTGGTCAGGAATGACCGAGCGATGAGATACTGTGCTGTATGTTTTGTTTCAGTATCAAATGCATACACCCACACACGAGGACGTGTGTAGCGCAGGACGGCCGTGTCGGAGCGAGACACCAGAAAGACGTATTGCAGCATTACAGTTCATAGTTAGACGCCTGTATAAAATCGATTAGCAATGTTTGGCGTATTGTTGAACTAAAATGACAGGTAGAAGGCTTTGGAACGTCAAGATGTGTACCTATCTTGAGTGAACGTAGGCCCGGGCAGGCATTTTTGTCGTTATGTTGGTAGACTGGTCAGGCAGGTTTACCAACTTGAATTGGAGGCGGGAGCGGTTGGCTCCGCCGCTGGAACTGGCTTCCTGCTTCTTGATCGGACCGCGCTAGAGATCGGACGTTAGCCAAGCTCGTGCCTAATTCGCTACGTTCCTGAAGGCTTACACCTGAAGGATTATTCTGAAAGCTTATAGATTCTCACGTTGTTTAACCGTTTAGCTAACTGTTTTATTCCAAGTGTTATCTTGATTTCTTATGTGCCATTAGAAGCTTACTTTTGTAAAATAAAGAAACTATGTGTTGTTTTGAAAAGATGTGTCCCGCCGAGTTTGTTGCCGGGTTAAATCTTCTCGGGTCAGAGGTGTAGGGTTGGAGCCGGTTTAGTTTGACTTAAATACAGATTTGAACGATTTCATGTGATCTTTTTATTTTTATTGAATTCCGATTCCATCGTAAGATCGTTTAGTTATTTTTATTATTTAGTACTCAAATAATAGTAGGCACTAGTATGGTTAATGAGTCCGAATGTTTATTTCATGCGTAGGTAGCATACCTACTATTTTGGCTGTGAAGTAATACATCTAGGTACTACCCCCACGCGCCCACCGCCATCGGGACCATCTGTCGCCGACATATAAATAAATAAATAAATAAACAAGAATTGCTCGTTTAAACGTATTAGATACTGTTTGTTATTCGCTAGGTGCACGACTGGTGCTGCCCTCATTTTGGCAGACTTTCTACGTTAAATCTTATGGAGTAACATTAGTTCAAGCGGCTGCCGCTAGTACTAATGGCGGCCATTCCATAAGATTACCTGTGTTTGTGACGATCAGCGCCACTTCCCCCTCCACCGACTTCGCACCTTGCCAATAGTCTGTGCGGAAAGAGAAGAGTCGTGGAATGTATGGGGCCCAATTACATTCTACGACTCTTCTCTTTCCGCACAGACTCTAGTACTTACTGGTTTCGTAAGTATTTAGTGTCGTAAAGAACCATTTTTATTTATTTTTCCCTCAGCAACTAGAATAAGGGGAGTTTGCTGATTAAAAACAGTAAGCAAAATTTGATTTTGCTATGAAGCCGATACATAATGTCCATAAGATTAGAATGTTATTTCAACATGCGGGGCTAATACAAATTTGAAATACTTTAGTTCAATTTGATCTGTCCCTTTCCCCTAAAAAGAGAGAAACGTTTTTGCTAAGCTCCCGAAAAAAATTAGAACGAATAGGTGAAGTCGTAGGTACGAGTATTATTTGTTTTAAAATGTTAATTTCATTTTTGGTAAACATACAATTAATTATTGTAATCTTTTTCACAATACAGTACTTACAACCGATCATTAGGTACCCTAACGGGGATGTAATTTTTTTAGTGTCTATTGTACGATTCCCTGCATTTCAAATATGTCTGGTCGTAAGTAACATACATTCCCTAGTAAGATGAATCATTTTTAAATTAACAATGCAATCATAAAAGGCCTAAGCACCATTATACTTCTATGCAGTGATGCCCATTTGGTTGTCACTACAGAATACAATGGCAATGACATACGAGTACGAACTCACAAAAGAAACTAAAATATACACAGTTACTATAGGTACATAATATTTTGGTTTAGCGCAGATAAAGATAAGTGGAGTAGGGATATGTGAAAACAATATCATTACTGTACTCATAGTGATCTGTGATTCTGTCGGTGAGTAAGGTTGTCAGGGCTATAACCCCGAAAATCGAAGTTCGCAAATTGCGGGCATTTTTCTCAGTCACTCTAATTACACCTTCATTGGAGTAAAAGAGAAAGATCCCCGAAATTTGCGAAAAACGGTTTTCGCGGTAGCCCTTCAGAGCTCAACGAGGGTACACCTATGGCACTGCGAAATAAAAATAACGTTTGTTGAGAAGGAGGTTTGAATCTTTTAGGGCGCACGAATGTTACAATCTGATTTAACCATTGAGTTATTATTACTATATAGAGACGACATACCAAACAATTGTCGCAATCACAACCTGTACCACGCAACCAAAACGTCGTAAGCGCCGTAGAATTCATGGCGCTTACGCGTTTGGGTCGCGAGATTCACGCTCCGCTTGTATGATGATCTCACAATAACATATTAGTTTATGCAAAAGTATGGGAAGTAGTCGATTTCTATTTAGCGGTGCGGAAACAACTGCAAAAATTACTGTCATCAATTTTAAATGGCACTATTTTACTATATCCGCCCAACCGACAATCAACAACAATTTTATAAAGTTTAAAACAATATTATATTCTTACTTACTTACTTAGGTCTCAATAATACACACACACAAATACACACAAACAAATATACAGGCAAATACGGAACGTGCACCGATACTTAAAATTACATTAGAATCATATCATTATTTGTGACGTTATCTATGAAAAGGGACCTTATTGTCGATGGCGCTTACGGCATTATTAACGATGCTCCGATATAAATACAATGCCGCGCGACGCTGTGCGGCGTAAGCGCCATCGACAATAAGGTCCCTTTTCATAGATAATGCCCTATTTAGCTGTTCTTCGTAATCTTCGTGCGTTTATTTTGCTCGGACTTGTCCGTCCGTATTAGGGTCTCCCCAAACTTATCGACGCGGAATCGGCAATGCCAATAGAAATGAAACTTTATGTCCACGCAATAAGAGCGAAAAAGATGCCGACGCGTCGGCCGTCGACGGCCGAACGGAGCCGAACCGAACCTTAACTGTTTATGCTGTTTACTATCGGCTTTCGCCGAATCCGCGTCGATAAGTATGGGGAGACCCTAAGTGGGAACGAGACGCATATATTAAATTGTTTGTATGTTATTTTATATCTCTTTTATCTTTGTCTATTACCTGCCGTAATTCTGCTCACTTGATGCTCTCATCGGAAGATCAGTGCTGGAAGTCGCCAGCAATATGCTGAGATGAGGCCATTTCGTGGCACTTCATTCTATCTACGTTTTCTTGTGTGAATTGTCTTGAGTGTGTTTACGAATAAAAAATATTCTATTCTAAAAATTGCAGGGAGAGGGGCGTCAAAGGGCGGATCTATATTCTACACCGTGTTTTTTTTTTATTTCCGTTAATTTCAAGGGTGCATTCCTGAGCTTAAATCAAGTAACTTTCTCAAAGACACCGATATTCCTATTAACTCCATTTCGGAGATAATCAATAATTTATTTTTTTCCTATAAGGCCTCTACAAGCGTGTACACTTGCCTTAGGGCCGGTTTACATATTATTGATTAGTGTTTAGAATGAGTTCATACATTTGCTACTAAACTTAAGTGCAATCTCGGTCGATCAATGTTCGCAATGACAGTGATATGTCACAGATTTCAATTGTTTGGTTGAGTTAAATGTAATGCCCGTGTTACAACAACTCTATATGCTACATTTAATTACTTTTAAAACTTGTTTTTTTTTTGTTTTAATAAAAAAAAAATTTTGAAAATTAACTTCGCCATTTAGTTCTCTTAAACGTACTTAACCATACCCCGAAGTTAACGGAATTCAATAAAAACACATTCTATATAGAGTCTGAGGGCAGGTGTTATTTATGTAATTTCGTATGATAAATATACAAAATGGATGTAAATGAATAATACTCCCTATATTCCGAGTAGTTCTATTAAACTGAAGCAAACTCTCTGTAAAGCATTGGCAAAGTTATCGTGCATTATTTGGAGTTCGAGAGGCTTTGATTGGGCTAACTTTCTGTCCACTTAGGTAAAGTCAGGTTTCTGAAATGTATTATAAACCCTCCAATGTATAAGTAGTCTAGTATTACAGGAAAACTAATGTATAAGTTTTAATGACAAGCAAAGTATTTATTAAACATTTGTAAATTTAAGCAACTTCTTGATACTTATTAAGCTGTTTTTTTCATTGGGGGGAGGCCTTTGCCCAGCAGTGAGACACGACAGGCTCCAAATAAATTTTTATTATCTGCTGTTTCATATAATGACTTGGCAATCGCACATAATGATTTACTCGTACCTATGTGTACCTAATGCTCAAACTGCAATTAGGGCTAGCGTTATGTTCAATTAGAATTATTTTTAATAGGTGACGATGATCCTTATGTCATTGTGCAGCTATGCGATGGCCAAGTCATTACACGTATTACAAATTAAAGATATCTTATTGATACGGTTTTAACACCTCCTGGCACTGATTAAAATAACCGACTTGGTCTCACATTACATCTCAAAACTTTTTTGTCGTAGAAGCTTTGCGAGACTTGCACCTTTTTTTACACGACTGCCCAAACAAAAAGAGTGTATTGTTTTCAGCGTTCATGTTTGTATGTATATATTTAAGTATTTATGTGAGTTTCTTTATTCCACGATAACTTCAGAATGCCTTAACCGATTTAGATGTATGATATATCATTAGAATCCTTACGTCATTCCGGGTGACATAGGCTGTGTGACGTCATTACAAAATCAATATGGCGGACTTAATACGTCATATTACGCAACCTTAAGAAAAAAACATCTTGCAAACCTATCAAGTAGGGTATCAAAATGTAGAGCTTTGAAAGACGAGCAATAATATATATGCGACATGTTGGTTTAAGTCTAATTTTGAGAAAGTAAGAACTTTCAAAATATGTTAAGAAAAGCAAATCCCATTAAACCATTTATTATTATTGAATCGGATAATAAAAGGAAGGTTTTCACCGCCGATCATAAAAAAAACATAATATAGTACATATTACATTATACTACTTAAAGTTTTTAACACATGTTTTAAAAGCAGCCAAATACCTATGTTCCAAATTGCGCTAATGGAATCGCAATGTGTACATATAACTTATATTTATTAATCGATACGATTATAGAGTCCGTCTAAGCTAACTCTGCACCGACTTTGACAGAAAAGAGTGTGAAAGTGTCATTAATAACCTATTTTTTTTTGTAAAAATCTATATTTCTTCAAAGGCCAAAGGCCGAGCTGCATACCCTACACGAAGGCCCGGGGCGTAAGACAGACCCGGTGCGCGCTTTATACAACATCCCCAAGACAGTATTCTAATTGCAAAGGCCGAAAGCCGAGCTCCTCGCAGGGCCGAAGGACTGGAGCGTAAGGCAGGTGCGTGCTTTTTGTATCTTCCCCAAGTTTCTTAATTGCGAAGGCCGAAGGCCGAGCTCCGCGTAGGGCCGAAGGCCCTTAGCCAGGCTCAGTGCGCACTTCCAACTTCCCCAAGCATCTCAATTCCGAAGGCCGAGCTCCGCGTAGGGCCGTAAGGCCCGGAGCGTAAGCCAGGTGCGTGCTTTTTGTAAGTTCCCCAAGTTTCTTAACCTGTCGAATCCCACGATATGACGTCACCGTAAGCGTTCTGGCTCATATATGAGCCGTGGGAGCTGAAGGCCGAGCTCCGCGTAGGGCCGAAGGCCCGGAGCCAGGCTCGGTGCGCGCTTCCAACTTCCCCAAGCATCTTAACACCGAAGGCCGAGCTCCGTGTAGGGCCGTAACGTAAGGCCCGGAGCGTAAGCCAGGTGCGTGCTTTTTGTAAGATCCCCAAGTTTCTTAATTGAGAAGGCCGAAGGCCGAGCTCCGCGTAGGGCCGTAAGGCCCAGAGCGTAAGCCAGGTGCGTGATTTCTGTATCTTCCCCAAGTTTCTTAATTGCGAAGGCCGAAGGCCGAGCTCCGAGTAGGGCCGAAGGCCCGGAGCCAGGCTCGGTGCGCGCTTATAACTTCCCCAAGCATCTTAATTCCGAAGGTCGAGCTCCGCGTAGGGCTGTAAGGCCCGGAGCGTAAGTCAGGTGCGAGCTTTTTGTATCTTCCCCAAGTTTCTTAATTGCGAAGGCCGAAGGCCGAGCTCCGCGTAGGGCCGAAGGCCCTTAGCCAGGCTCGGTACGCGCTTCCAACTTCCCCAAGCATCTTAATTTCGAAGGACGAGCTCCGCGTAATAGGGCCGTAAGGCCCGGAGCTTGAGCCAGGTGCGTGGTCTTTGGAACTACCTCAAGTTTCTTAATTGCAAAGGCCGAAGGCCGAGCTCCGAGTCGGGCTGAAGGCCCGGAGCCAGGATTGGTGCGTGCTTCCAACTTTCCCAAGCATCTTAATTACGAAGGCTGAGTTCCGCGTAGAGCCGAAGACCCGGAGCGTAAAGCAGGTGCGTGCTTTTTGGAACTTCCCCAAGTTTCTTAATAGCGAAGGCGAAGGCCAAAGCTCCAATTAGGGGCAGACAGCTCGAAGCGACCGAGAGAGGATCGTTTCCACGCAAGTTCGCGTCCATGCTTACTAAGTTACTAGTTCTTCAAACACAGAAATATATTACAAGTATCTAAATGATAAAGGCCGAAGACGGAGCTCCACAAAGGGTCGAAGGAACTTTTACAGCTCGCTATAAGCCCACATATTTTATGCTGGTACTATTAACCTAAATCGCAGTAATATCTATCAGATGCCACATTTTACGCTCAAATCCGTTGATTAACTGATGAGGAGGTAATCACGTAAACTCCACGAGTGTTACTTTAGATCCGAATAAATCAGCGCGTCATCTGTATCAGCATTAGGTAAATGCAATTCTGAGTAATGGCTACCATGTACATATATTATTATCTAAATATCGGTATTATAATTATGCGGTATTAAAGATATTATAGGAAATATGTAGTTGCAGAGATAGAGCTCTAGCACTTTTCAATACGTCTGGTTTTTGGGTCCGACCTATTTAGGTTATCGAGCACGTTTCATAGTAACATATCAAAAATCAGCATGATGAAATCTCCTTGAAGGAACTACATAGCCTTAAATTAAATCATAAAAATAGTAGTTTGTATGATCACTAAAATGTATAAAATAAAAATAATTAATTAAAAATTAAAAAACACGACTGCAGTTTAAAAGCTAAGTGAAAAGCTAAAAATAATTTTAGTTATGTTAGTTACTCAACTTAATGAATGTACATTAGAATATAAGTGTTCATTCAGGGTTATAAACAGCAAATGCAAAAGTTTAGGCTCATTTAGGATCGTCACTGTACCTGTATATTTTATTTTGATTGCAGTCGGGGGAAAATTTTAATACCTACATCAAGGTCCCCGACTGCAATTGAAATAAAATATACAGGTACAGTGACGATCCTAAGTGAGCCTAAACTTTAATAATAATATATATATATGTCGGAGCGAGACACCAGAAAGACGTATTGCAGCATTACAGTTCATAGTTAGACGCCTGTATAAAATCGATTAGCAATGTTTGGCTACGTATTATTTGCTTGTAACGAAATAATAAAGTTGCGCAGAGAGTATAATCCGCCATCTATTGGTGTATTGTTGAACGAAAATGACTGGTAGAAGGCTTTGGAACGTCAAGAGGGGTATCTTGAGTGAACGTAGGCACGAGCAGGCATTTTTGTCGTTATGTTGGTAGACTGGTCAGGCAGGTTTGCCAACTTGAATTGGAGGCGGGAGCGGTTGGCTCCGCCGCTGGGACTGGCTTCCTTCTTCTTGATCGGACCGCGCTAGAGATCGGACGTTAGCCAAGCTCGTGCCTAATTCGCTACGTTCCTGAAGGCTTATACCTGAAGGATTATGCTGAAAGCTTATAGATTCTCACGTTCTTTAACCGTTTAGCTAAGTGTTATATTCCAAGTGTTATTTTGATTTCTTATGTGCCATTAGAAGCTTACTTTTGTAAAATAAAGATTTGAACGGTTTCATGTGATCTTTTTATTTTGATTCAAATAATTTTGGAATAGTGATTGGTCGTTTTGATTATTTAGTACTAAAATATAGTAGGCACTAGTATGGGTAACGAGTCTGAATGTTTATTTCATGCGTTGGTAGCATACCTACTATTTTGGCTGTGAAGTAATACATCTAGGTACTACCCCCACGCGCCCACCGCCATCGGGACCATCTGTCGCCGACATATATATATATATATATATAATAATAACCGTTTGATTACAAGAAATTACTATCTGATTACGCCTCATGGTATTTTAATTAATGAACAACCTGGCGAAGTTGATACATTTTAATGATGATCGAATACCTACCTACCATCAGTTTTTCATTGCAGACAAAATATTGAGTTTCTATAAAAAAAAAGCTATTTTAATTGCCGCTCAAGCCAGGAGATGAATGTATGTATTTTGAGCCATGATATAATATAATTTAACAGTAAACTAGGAGCAAAAACTAGTAATTACTAGTATTTTATACCATATGTCTGATTTTGTCCTTCCCCTACATAACTTCATGTTTATTTATTTAAACTTTAATAGGTACACAAAATACAAAATGAACGTGCAAAAGGCGGACTTAATGCTTAATGAATCTTTTATTACTATTTAGTCAAATAATATCTAATTATTCATAAAACTTTGTAAAGTTTCAATCTTAATACAAATACGTACCTATAAATTAATTTGTTTTATCCCTTTCTTAAAAATACTAAGTCAGAATGAGAGATTAAGACAAAAGATTAATACAAAGGATTATTAATAGCTTCTTAATGCGTCTTGTAAAGTGTCACTCAATAGAACTTGCTAACTATGTAAACAAACCGCCATACTAAAATTGACACTAAATGTCAAATTACTAGTAACTTTTGTTTACATAGTTCGCAAGTTCTATTAAATGACACTTTAGTGCGTGTATAAATTTTAATAACGTCATAAATTATTACATTTATTACGCAAGTCAACAGTGACTCTAAATCAATAAACAGATTATAACTCCCCCGAAACGTAAACATAGCGCACATTTATTAAAAAAAAAACTTCTTTCTGCACCATTGCATCGAAAGAGGCCGAACTCGCGATAGCGCGACCTGGCACGTTGGATAGGAACGCCTCGATTCCAAGCCCGACGGCGTTCAGTGCAACCACGACTTTTGACAAACATGGCTCGCCCTGTTGACAGATCGAAATGGCGGCGAAGAAAATTCATAAAACCACCGCCAGACGACGACAATGATTGCGCCAGTCTTGCGTGGCTTCTTAACTTTAGACTAGATGAGTTTGTGAATGTAAGAGTGCCTGAAGATGAGCCTGATGTGGATCCTGAACCGACGGTGGTAAGGAAGCCTCCCTATACGTATCCGGAGCTGATTGAACGGGCGTTGAGAGAGAAAGGAGAGTTGACGGTGTCTGCTATATACCAATGGATCTCGTAAGTGTTTTATATGTACTTACATGCATACAAAAACTGCTTTCATAGTAGGCAATGTTTGCCCACTTGCAAATATTTTCTTGTATGCCTAAAAGCTGCCTATGTCTAATTACTATTAATGGGAAAAGACGACCATTATTATGAATGAGATGTAGACAGCTGTTTGATAGAAAACCTCGGTATTTTTTAAATATTTCATATTCAATCACGTCTATATGGCTTACAGGATTTGAATGGAATACAGAACACAGGTAGTCAACAGAGTTAAAATATAGGTACCTAACTTTTTTATTCAGAGCCTACTGTATCCCACCGCTGGGTAAAGGCCACCCCCTCTTTACCTACTCGTCTCTGTTTAGTCTTATCCGGCCAGCCTCTCAATAAGGAGTCCAAGATAGGCCGCCATCGCCGACCAGGTATGCCGGATCCCCGATTCGTGGGGCTCCCACTCCGTGGTTAACTTGGTCCACAAGTCGTCCGGCATTCGGCCTACCTACCTATCTACCTACTTACTATAATATATTTACTTACATGCATACAAAAACTACTTTTATAGTAGACAATGTTTGCTCACATGCAAACATTTTCTTGTATGCCTAAAAGCTGCCTTTGTCTAGTTACTATTAATGGGAAAAGACAACCATTATTATGAATGAGATGTAGACAGCTGTTTGGTAGAAAACCACTGTATTTTTTAAATATTTCATATTCAATCACGTCTATATGGCTTACAGGATTTGAATGGAATACAGAACACAGGTAGTTAACAGAGTTAAAATATAGGTACCTAACTTTTTTATTCAGAGCCTACTGTATCCCACCGCTGGGTAAAGGCCACCCCCTCTTTACCTACTCGTCTCTGTTTAGTCTTGTTTAGTGCCTTATCTGGCCAGCCTCTCAATAAGGAGTCCAAGTTAGGCCGCCATCGCCGACCAGGTATGCCGGATCCCCGATTCGTGGGGCTCCCACTCCGTGGTTAACTTGGTCCACAAGTCGTCCGGCATTCGGCCTACCTACCTACTTACAATAATATGCCTACTATATTTTTTCCCCGGAAAGTGTATATTTATAAAGCGGATAAAAAGTGGGTAGAAGTTTGAATAGAGCTTCTAAGTCAATCTCTAGTCAAGACTCTAGGATCAATGATGAATTTAACGAATTCCACATGGGTGAAACTATAGGTAAAAACCGGCCAAGTGCGAGTAGGACTCGCGCACGGAGGATTCCGCACCATCAACAAAAAATAGAGCAAAAAAATCGTGTTTGTTGTATGGGAGCCCCCTTAAATATTTATTTTATTTTATTTTTAGTATTTGTTGTTATAGCGGCAACAGATATACATCATTTGTGAAAATTTCAACTGTCTAGCTATCGCGGTTCATGAGATACAGCCTGGTGACAGACGGACGGACGGAAGGACAGCGAAGTCTTAGTAATAGGGTCCCGTTTTTTACCCTTTGGGCTTTGGGTACGGAACCCTAAAAAACGTAGCCAAAATGCCCTCTTTCATGTAATACATTGATATTCACAACGAATATTTTGGTATTCCTAAGTAATGAAACAAAGTAACTTGGAATGAAATTCGTCAGAATCTGCCTAGAAATAAAATATTGGGTCTAGACTCGACGGGTCTGGTTTCAATTCAATTTTCTCGCCGTCTATTATACGTATTAGATAGGAATAGAGCATGACCTACATGTTTAATAGTTTAACAACCTCCGTCAACTATATGGCCATGGTTATCCAAATGGATTGAATAAATAAAAGTACTTACCTATTTAGTCGAGAGTGTAGGCCCTAAACGACGGCGTTACATGAACAAAAGATTTCCTTTGGCAGGATTGGTCCTTAGGACCCAATGATGGATTTAAGAAGCGGAGCCACCAAGATTTTTGATGTAAATTTCTAGGCCAAGTTTGGTATCGTTTTCGTATAAATCGGGGATGCCGAATTCATTTATGATAATAATATCATAATGACACCATTCCGAAATAAAAACACATAAAATATGAAAAAAAAGACTTTTTTAAATTCCTCTTCATGCTTAAACTGCTGAACCAATTTAGTTGAAAATTGGTATAGAGATGGTTTGAGTCTAAGGGAAGAACATAGGATGCTTTTAATCTCAAAAATAATCCCTTAAGGGTGTGAAAAGGGAGGTGGAAATTTGTATGGGGATTCAATAACCGCCGAACCGATTCAGATAAAATTTGGTATACTTAGAGATAGTTTGAGTATCGGGGAAGAACATTTTTATCCCAAAAAAATCCCTTAAAAATGAAAGGTAAGGTGTAGGATTGTATGGGGAATCAATAAACACTGAACCGATTTGGATGAAATCTATGTCTACATCTTTGATTTAGTTGAAAATGATACTAAACTTGACTTAGAACCTAAACTAAACCGAATTACGAGTATTAACCTCAGACGTCGCAGACGCTTAAAACCCCCCCACCCCCCACCTGCGTCAAAAATCTGGGTGGCTCCACTTCTTAAATCCATCCTTGGGTCCTAAAGGACCAATATTGTCAAAGGAAATCTCTTGTTCATGCAACGCCGTCGTTGACCTTTTTATGCTCTGAGCACACTCGACTAATTTGACCTACAACTGAGATGACTTATTGGTGACATTGTTTGTCAAACAAAATAATCATGTCAGCTTGTAGCGTCGGCAACGCGCATGTAATTCAACTAGAGTTGCATGCGCTCATAGCCGGGCTGCAATGGTTGCTTAACATCAGGCGGGCCGTACGTTTGTGTGCCACCGACGTGGTTTAAAAAAAATGTGAACATAATTAATAGGTAATAGCGAAGAGAGGCTCTAGCGACTATCGAAACTAATCTTTCTCCTTAAGATCAAAAGATACAATATATTCCAATAATACGCACCTCCAATAAACACATCGAAAAGGTATGATATCCAATCTCCTTCATACTTATTCGTCGCCGACACGGTGATTACGTGAAATTAGAATTGTAATCACGGTATAAGTTGATAAGCCCCATATCAGACTGATTTGATACTTGGATTCAGAAGCTACCGAGCCGTGAAAAGGGGACTTTTATTAATATCGACGGGCGCGA
Source organism: Cydia amplana (assembly GCF_948474715.1). NCBI lineage: Eukaryota > Metazoa > Arthropoda > Insecta > Lepidoptera > Tortricidae > Cydia > Cydia amplana. The sequence goes on along the minus strand of NC_086071.1, from coordinate 14,653,598 downwards.
AACATATTTATTTATAACTATTAATAATCACCTGGAGTAATATTTTATTCAATGATGCGTACATTCAAGATGTTATATCGACACAGACAAAGCGTGAAAATACAATATGTTATTGTTTCGATATTTCAATATTTCATACGTTGACCGTATTAAAGAGCGATATATTGTTGAAGCTCGGGGTCAATGGCGTAGGCGTGGGCGAAGTGGGCCCTCGCCCACGCCCTCGCGGAACATTCCCGAAGGAATATAAAGGACTAGATAAAATGTGTTATAAACAAAGAAATAAGACTTGAAGCCACGTCACAATACCGGGAATGACATGACGTGCAATACCGCCCGTGCCAGGTACGGCATCGATTCGCCACCATGTATCGGAGCGTGCCACGATCGCAACAGATACAAGATAGGCCAAACAACAAGCGGGTTTATTCTCATTGAGATTTTGGAAATTTTTACTCAACCTCTGTTGAGTACCTACTTAGAGCGGCACCATGAATGTAGTATTTTATCTGGATCAGGCATGAGGGGTGGGGGGAAGTGACCAAACGGGATGTATCTTTCAGTAGGAGTAGCAGCAAAAAGCGTTATTATTGTTTATCCTTGTCACAGTTTCACTTTTTTTTTATTCCCCACCGTAAACCACATGTAAATTAGTATGGATTATGGTGGGCAATAAATAAATTCGACCAATCATAGTGTCGGATTGCGTATGTTTTGTCTCTCACAGACGCACGCGTAACCACATCTTACACATCTATTAGGATCCTACCACCTATGAGCGGCACATACTGCACCATACCCAATTTAGACGGGTGCAATTTGGTATGACGTTTGAAAAGTGCGAGGACAAGGTGAAACATGAGTCTTTGTCTATAAAATAATGACGTAAGACAGTACCGTTATGTAATTTTTAAATATTATAGCTTTTACAATATTATTAATTATTATTCAATATAGAGTCAACGCCAGATGTCGGATATTTACAATTGTGAACAACGATAAAAATAAATCGAAGAGGTATGCAATTTCATTGTCATTGCCTTTGCGTCTATTGCAGACGATTTATGGTGTAAAACCGGAAAGACACGATTTTTGGTGGCTTAATAAGTGCGAGACTGACATGGTATACCACAGGAATCAACACTCTTAACAAAGAGAATAGATAGTATATTGGGGTCCTGTCATAGTAAATTTTGTAGTCACAGTAAATTTACTGTCATCTATAGACACACGATTAAAACTCAAAACGAAAATGTATAAAACTATCAAAATGTGCATGTTCTTTCACTGATACCTATGTGTTAAAATTGTTAAATATCAAACGGTGTCGTCAACGCCATCTAGCCGAGCATAGGCCAAAGGTGTGTGCGCCATCTATCCGAGAATGACTTTTACTTGATTGTCGAGGCAGGTTTTTTCCTTAGACTTTATTCATCTTATTACATATGTCTTTGATCTTATCTTAATTAATATTGTTTACTTCGAGGAGGAGTCACATTTGTTATTATAATTTAGAAATTGCTTAATATCGTTAACACGTAATTCGAAATTAAGCACTAGCACTGGTAAGTTTTATGGCTCCTCTACACGATGGGCCAACGCCGGCCACTCCAAGGGACGCATTTATGCGTTAGAGGGAGCAAATGATATTGCTATCTCATTCTACCGCATGGCTGCGTCCCTTGGAGTGGCCGGCGTTGGTCCATCGTGTAGAGGAGCCATTACGCCCAAAAAACTGTGCTATGCATATGATGTATAACACATTACACGACGTCGTATCGTGTAATTGTGTTTGGCCCTAACTCCCCACCTTATCTTTATATTTAAAAGGAAATTTTAGGAGATTACCCGAATACATCTTATCTTTATTTAATTTACGTCACCGCTACGCGAGGAGAAAGCCTCACTTCCTGGCCAAGGCAAGACGTAAAACTTTAGACAAACCACGGGCGGTAATTTGTAAAGCCCCAGATCGCATATTTATGGCCCTCACCTTCGGTTCGGGCCACAAACACCTGCAATCTGGAGCATTCACGAATTCAGGTGTAGGGAGGTCCCTAGGTATGTAATGTACTATTACGTATTTGGAGTAGTAGGTCGAGTTAAGGCCATAACACAATTACACGATACGACGTCACGTATTCTTCTAATTTCGGAAATTGTGTGATGACGGAAATTATTTAAAAATCACTCGTATTCCGTTATAATAAAGATCCCTTTTCCGAATTCGCCATTCGCCACTCTTTCGAGCTACCTATATTCCTTTCGGAATTATCCGAATTACTGATGTGCCTAAGGAAACTTTCCAAAATTGCGAAATGTTTCGGAAATTTAACGTAGGAAAAATTCGGAAAATTTCTTACATTTTTGTATGAGAATTGAAACTTTCCAATTTTAAATTTAAATTTCTCATATTTCCTAGTGAAAGTTTCATGAAATTTCCGAGAATTTATAGAATTTTAGGGAAACTTTCCGCAACTTGCACATCTGTAATCCGAATACACCTTATGTAGGTACTAGGGCCAGCTGTTCCGCGTGATCGGTGAGAGGGGACAAGCGATGGTAAATTGGGGCGATTAGTAAACTCGCGCAGGTGTAAGTGCCACCGGCGCGTAAAGGGTCCGTGATACCATAGAGAAATATAGTAAGAATAGAGTGCTCACTCCATACATCAGTTTTGGTACCAACGGAACGCCTGGATGCGCCTGGGTCACAACGGATTCCGTTGTGACCCAGGCGCATCCAGGCGTTCCAGCGCTGTTCTTCCGTTGAACGGAAGAACAGCGCTGGCTTTGCCAGCTACATGCTGAGTTGTGACCCTTTTATGGCATTTTGCTCTAAATGTTATACCTACATTTTAATTTTGATTATACATTGTATATTTGTCAACATGTTTTTTACACGACTGCCCCAAAAAAAGAGTGTATTGTTTTCAGGGTTCATGTTTGTATGTGGGTATGTAAGTTTCTTTGTTACACCGTAACAGCTAAGTGCCTGAACCGATTTAGGTGTTTGAGATATCATTGGAATCCTTACGTCATCCCGAGTAACATAGGCTATGTGACGTCATCACAAAACCAATATGGCGGATTATGCATTGCAAATTGTGCAACCGAAACAAAAATAAAACTTATAAACCTATCGAGTTGGGTATTAAAATAAAGGATTTTGAAAGACGATTCTAAAACTGTACACAAAATATGGTTTAAACTATTCATTTGGTAGGACAAGATTTTACAAAATATAAGTATAACGCAAAGATAAATGAATTGTCTAAATCTATTGAATGGGATATTAAAAGAAAGGATTTTTTAAGGCGATCATATGAATATATATAAGTTATATGTTTAATTGTATCGTTGGATAGAAAATACGAAATGTTCTACATCGCGCTAATGACATTTCTCTTTGCAGCTATATACGACAACGTCATACGTGGCGCTTACGTTATTTTCAATTGCGAAAGTGTCAAATACGAAAGGAACGGTTTGAACGATTGACTAGGTGAGCATTTCTCAAATAATTTGTACATTTCGATCACATCTTAGATTTCTATAAAAATTGGTATGCTGGTAAAGTACCTACATGAACATTTTTTCTGGTAACCAGATTTCCTTACACATTTGGTAACAAAAAAGGAATGTTTCATACAAACTTTCTTGGACATTTTGGGAAATATGGTGGAAATTGTTCAGCTTCATGTAGGTACTTTACCAGCATACCAATTTTTATAGAAATCTAAGATGTGATCGAAATGTACAAATTATTTGAGAAATGCTCAGGTACTCTGAATAAACATAATATTGTGCTGTTTATTATAAGATTTAACTTGAGACTTTGAATAGAAGACACTATTATCATGACTGTAGAAGGCAGGTCTTTGATGATGATTTTAATTTCGCACGACAAATTTTGCAAATCCCGGAGCACACGTGCTACTGTTGTGAAACAATATTTTACGAGAAGCAAAGACTGGGAGCTTAAGACAGATGGGCTCTTCCTGTGACTTCCACGAGTATTTTAATAACGAAAGCCGAAGGCCGAGCTCCGCGTAGGGCCGAAGGCCCGAAGCGTAAGAAAGGTGCACGCTTTTTGCAGTTTCCCCAAGTTTCTTAATTGTAAATACCGAAGGCCGAGCTTCGCGTAGGGCCGGAGTCTCGGAGCGTAAGAGAGGTGCATGCCTTCTGCAGCTTCCCCAAGTATCTTAATTGCGAAGGCCGAAGGTTCGCGTAGGGCCGAAGGCCCGGAGCGTAAGAAAGGTGCACGTTTTTTGCAGCTTCCCCAAGAATCTTAATTGCGAAGGCCGAATGCCGAGCTTCGCATAGGGCCGAAGGCCCGGAGCGTAAGAAAGGTGCACGCTTTCTGCAGCTTCCCCAAGTATCTTAATTGCGAAGGCCGAAGGCCGAGCTTCGCGTAGGGCCGAAGGCCCGGAGCGTAAGAAAGGTGCACGCTTTCTGCAGCTTTTCCAAGTTTCTTAACTGCGAAGGCCGAAGGCCGACCTTCGCGTAGGGCCGAAGGCCCAGAGCGTAAGAAAGGTGCACGCTTTCTGTAGCTTCCACAAGAATCTTAATTGCGAAGGCCGAAGGCCGAGTTTCGCGTAGGGCCGAAGGCCCGGAGCGTAAGAAAGGTGCACGCTTTCTGCAGCTCGAAGTATCTTAATTGTGAAGGCCGAAGGCCGAGCTTCGCGTAGGGCCGAAGGCCCGGAGCGTAAGAAAGGTGCACGCTTTCTGCAGCTTCCACAAGAATCTTAATTGCGAAGGCCGAAGGCCGAGTTTCGCGTAGGGCCGAAGGCCCGGAGCGTAAGAAAGGTGCACGCTTTCTGCAGCTCGAAGTATCTTAATTGTGAAGGCCGAAGGCCGAGCTTCGCGTAGGGCCGAAGGCCCGGAGCGTAAGAAAGGTGCACGCTTTCTGCAGCTTTTCCAAGTTTCTTAATTGCGAAGGCCGAAGGCCGACCTTCGCGTAGGGCAGAAGGCCCAGAGCGTAAGAAAGATGCACGTTTTCTGTAGCTTCCCCAAGATTCTTAATTGCAAAGGCCGAAGGCCGAGCTTCGCGTAGGACCGAAGGCCCGGAACGTAAGAAAGGTGCATGTTTTCTGCAGCTTCCCTAAGTATCTTAATTGCGAAGCCCGAAAGCCAACTAATGGGAAATAATTATGTAGTTGCAGAGATATTAAGCCATATCACTTTTCAATACGTCTGGTTTTTGGGTCCGACCTATTTAGGTTTTTAAGCACGTTTTATGCTAACATATCAAATATCAACATGATGAAAGCTCCTTGAAGCAACTTAAGTGCCTTAAATCATATAAAAAATGTGGTTGGTTTGTATGGTCACTAAAATGTATAAAATAAAATAAATTAATTAAAAATTAAAAAGCACGACTGCAGTTTAAGAGCGAACTGAAAAGCTAAAAATAATTTTTAGTTGTGTTAGGTACTCAACTTAATGAATGTAAAATATAATATATAGGTAAGTGTTCTTTCAGGGTCGTAAACAGCAAACGGAAAAGTTTAGGCTCATTTAGGGTCGTGACGGTACCTGTATATTTTATTTCGATGCAGTCGGGGACCTGTGAATGGGAAAAATTCAATATATCAAGGTCCCCGACTGCAATCGAAATAAAATATGCAGGTACAGTCACGATCCTAAATGAGCCTAAACTTTTCCGTTTGCTGTTTACGACCCTGAAAGAACACTTACCTATATATTATATTTTACATTCATTAAGTTGAGTACCTAACACAACTAAAAATTATTTTTAGCTTTTCAGTTCGCTCTTAAACTGCAGTCGTGCTTTTTAATTTTTAATTAATTTATTTTATGTCATCTGTGTTTGTCATAAATAAATGTATTTTTTTTTCTTGTTTTTCTTTCTTTCAAAAAGACAATTCTTTTCGTGGTCGACATCTAGCATCGTAGAGCGTAATTTTATTATCAGTACCGCTATCTGATACTAGAGTCGCGACTCACGTTGAACAACAATTTACAACTAATATTAAAGCAGGAGTTTAAAATAGAATTCCCGCTAATCCGGTTATATTATTAGCTGAAAATTGTTGAGCATTAGACTTTTGGGTCGGTGCAACATCTATTGTCAAGCAGCAGTACTGATAATTCCGCTACTCGATGCTAGATGTCGACTATCAAAATAACAGTTTTTTTGGTACCAAAACTGATGTATGGAGTGAGCACTCTATTATTTTTTTTCTCTATGGTGATACGCACGTAACATCGACACATTTCACTGACTGCTGGTAGTCTGAATCTCGTTGTAATATGATTTCCAAATGATTAATTAACCGCGTTAACGATGGGACGTTATATATATATACGATATTTTGGGTACTCGACAAGCGTTTACAAGGGGAACGGGTTGTTAAGTGATGCCGTTTTGGCATTAGACAGTTTGTTTTCATGGGTATAGTGCACAAACAATAAACTGGTCAAGTAGAAATCTTTTTTAATTGTAGTAATTTGCTATTTTCACTGATAAATACACGTTTGAATGGAGTTGTGTCCAATGTTGAATTTTATAATATATAATCTCAATCTTGTTGTGTTGACGGTTTCAAAATGTTATAAATTAAAAAAAAAACACTATCTCGGGCGAAAAGCTCGATTATTTGTGTTTCCATGTACATTTATTCTGAGGTTGTGCAATAAAGAGGATTTGTATTGTATTGTTTGTATTGTATAGTTTTCACTTCTTTAGGTAGGTATTACTCAGCATTTTTTCTGCCTTAATGCACTTCCTAATATTTATATCATAAGTTTATAACTCCCACTTAAAGCCTAATAACTGTTTATATAATATGGGGCATTATCTATCAAAAGGGACCTTATTGCCGATGGAGCTTACGCCGCACAGCGTCGCGCGGCATTGTATTTATATCGGAGCATTGTTAACAATCGCGTAAGCGCCATCAACAATAAGATCCCTTTTCATGGATAACGTCACATATTGCCTCCCTTTTCCGCAGCGATCGCTTCCCCTACTACAAGGCGAACGACGAGCGTTGGAAGAACTCCGTCCGCCACAACCTGTCGATCAACCCCCACTTCAGGAAGGGGGCGAGGGCCCCCCACGGCGCGGGGCACCTCTGGTCCCTCGCCGCCAACGCCATTGACCTACTACCTTTAAGAAACCATCGGGTGGACGAGGAAGTCCATGAAGCGCACATCTTTGAATGCCCCAAGGTTGGTATGACTTACTGGACTTAGCGCCACTTGCACCATTCCACTAACCCGGGGTTAATCGGATAAACCTGGACTTGCCATGGTTACTAGTACAGTTTGACACAAGGCGAACGACGAGCGTTGGAAGAACTCCGTCCGCCACAACCTGTCCATCAACCCCCACTTTAGGAATGGGGCGAGGGCCCCCCACGGCGCTGGGCACCTCTGGTCCCTCGCCGCCAGTGCCATTGACCTACTACCTTTAAGAAACCAGCGGGTGGACGAGGAAATCCATGAAGCCCACATCTTTGAATGCCCCAAGGTTGGTATGACTTAGTAAATATATTAAAAACGGGTCACTCACGTATTTAATATATTTACTATGTCTTTGTCTCACGGAAGTTTTGTTATTAAAATTGGTATGACTTACTTGACAGCGCCACTTGCACCATTCCACTAACCCGGGGTTAATCGGATAAACCTGGACTTGCCATGGTTACTAGTACAGTTTGACACAAGGCGAACGACGAGCTTTGGAAGAACTCCGTCCGCCACAACCTGTCCATCAACCCCCACTTTAGGAATGGGGCGAGGGCCCCCCACGGCGCTGGACACCTGTGGTCCCTCGCCGCCAATGCCATTGACCTACTACCTTTAAGAAACCAGCGGGTGGACGAGGAAATCCATGAAGCCCACATCTTTGAATGCCCCAAGGTTGGTATGACTTACTTGACAGCGCCACTTGCACCATTCCACTAACCCGGGGTTAATCGGATAAACCTGGACTTGCCATGGTTACTAGTACAGTTTGACACAAGGCGAACGACGAGCGTTGGAAGAACTCCGTCCGCCACAACCTGTCCATCAACCCCCACTTTAGGAATGGGGCGAGGGCCCCCCACGGCGCTGGGCACCTCTGGTCCCTCGCCGCCAGTGCCATTGACCTACTACCTTTAAGAAACCAGCGGGTGGACGAGGAAATTCATGAAGCCCACATCTTTGAATGCTCCAAGGTTGGTATGACTTACTTGACAGCGCCACTTGCACCATTCCACTAACCCGGGGTTAATCGGATAAACCTGGACTTGCCATGGTTACTAGTACAGTTTGACACAAGGCGAACGACGAGCTTTGGAAGAACTCCGTCCGCCACAACCTGTCCATCAACCCCCACTTTAGGAAGGGGGCGAGGGCCCCCCATGGGGCGGGGCACCTCTGGTCCCTCGCCGCCAACGCCATTGACCTACTACCTTTAAGAAACCATCGGGTGGACGAGGAAGTCCATGAAGCGCACATCTTTGAATGCCCCAAGGTTGGTATGACTTACTGGACTTAGCGCCACTTGCACCATTCCACTAACCCGGGGTTAATCGGATAAACCTGGACTTGCCATGGTTACTAGTACAGTTTGACACAAGGCGAACGACGAGCGTTGGAAGAACTCCGTCCGCCACAACCTGTCCATCAACCCCCACTTTAGGAATGGGGCGAGGGCCCCCCACGGCGCTGGGCACCTCTGGTCCCTCGCCGCCAGTGCCATTGACCTACTACCTTTAAGAAACCAGCGGGTGGACGAGGAAATCCATGAAGCCCACATCTTTGAATGCCCCAAGGTTGGTATGACTTACTTGACAGCGCCACTTGCACCATTCCACTAACCCGGGGTTAATCGGATATACCTGGACTTGCCATGGTTACTAGTACAGTTTGACACAAGGCGAACGACGAGCTTTGGAAGAACTCCGTCCGCCACAACCTGTCCATCAACCCCCACTTTAGGAATGGGGCGAGGGCCCCCCATGGAGCGGGGCACCTCTGGTCCCTCGCCGCCAACGCCATTGACCTACTACCTTTAAGAAACCATCGGGTGGACGAGGAAGTCCATGAAGCCCACATTTTTGAATGCCCAAGGTTGGTATGACTTACTTTACTTAGCGCCACTTGCACCATTCCACTAACCCGGGGTTCATCGGATAAACCTGGACTTGCCATGGTTACTAGGCTAGTTTGACACAAGGCGAACGACGAGCGTTGGAAGAACTCCGTCCGCCACAACCTGTTTTTACCCTTTGGCTACGGAACCCTAACGTTTTTTACCGCTCTCTAAGTTGCCGCTATGCTTCGCTCTTAAATTGATTTAAATCAACGAATAATAGTAAATTTAAGAAGCATTTCAAATTAATTTGAATCTAAGTAATATATCCGGCCTAGGGCACAAATTTACTGCTCTTTGTAACTGCTTTTTGCAAATCAAATAACCATTTTATCTGCTTCTATTTAGTTACCAAACACGTTCGATTCCGAACACAGACAAGACATCCTCCAGACTGAGCATAGTAGCGCTACCCCCTCTGCCACAAATATACGGTAGTTTACTCCATTTTTGAGTCAAAGTGTCTTTGTGTGACGTCCGTGTCTTTGAACAGACCTTTACCTACCTTTACCTCGCTCACCTCGTCCCCCGCACCCCAGTATTTTTGGCAGCATCGGTTTCGTGAAATAATTGCTCTAAACTCCGTCTAGAGGATTCCTAGACTATGGATTCCGAACCTTTTAAAGCTAAACGAATTTAAACCACCGGCCTCTGTAAACAGCGCCATGACAATCGTAAATTTTTAAACGCTATTCGATGAAAAAATAGACTGCCTCCCACTAGATTCTACATTATCAGGAATATTATTATAAACAGTCGTTGGAATATACTAAGCAGACAATATAATTGATCTGAACGCTATATAGTTTATTGTTTAGTATTACGTAATAATAGTATAATGATATACCTAGATTGTAATTATATTATTTATAACTTTAGTTATATTTTATGTAATTATAAGTAGTTATGTTTTAGTGATACTGATATCAATAGTGCTACATTATAGTTATCTATCTGTTCATATTAAATTTCACTTTACTTATTTAACATTACCTATCCTTTCAAGTGGCATACGTCCTTTTGAGTTGTTCGATTTGTTTTGATTTTAATTAATCAAATTTCAAATTCAAATGATGTAAATTGTCCGGAAACCGTTTCCTGCCACTTCAAGGCTATTTATTAATTGTAATAATCTTCAAAACATAATTTAAATGCCATGAAATAAATCAAATCTTGGTTATAATGAGCCATCTAGTGGTTGTAAACTGATTGAAAATTAAAAATAAAGTTTTTATTTTTCAGGTTATAGTCCTGGACGAGGCGGCCATCGCAGCGGCCAGCATTATCGCTGATCAAGATTTATTCACGGGCAGTACGAGTGAGTTATTTTTAAGGCTTATTTATTGGCCCCATCAATATTCAGTCTCATCGTGGCAAATGTACCTGGCCGGCATATTTTATTTAAAAATTGCTAGCGAAATTGGGCGGTTACAAGATGGAGGAAAAAGATGTTTATTTACATTTTCGTCTTTTCCGTACCTATCTAATTCGAAAGCGTAAACTTGACAGCCAAAAATTGCTACAGTCCCAGGCATCTAAGAAATCCTGTCGCCTGTCATTGACATTTCAATAAATCTTGTAACCTAAAAGTCACCGTCGTTCACTGCTGTCACGCATTGGCGGCGGCAAGGGAAACATTTAATAGAAAATGAATTTTATGAAAATTTTGATCCAAAAATTGAAATTTCAATGCCCATTGAATTTATGTATTTATTGTACCGCAAATGAACAAAGTTAAAGGTTTAAAAATGCATTGTTCCTTATAATCTTCCCAGTTACAATTAATTCATTTAAACAACCGGTAAAAACCATAGCAACACGTTTTGCCGAATAAAAGACCAGAGTGTAAGAAGCGCTGGTGGCCTAGCGGTAAAAGCGTGCGACTTGCAATCCGGAGGTCGCGGGTTCGAATCCCGGCTCGTACCAATGAGTTTTTCGGAACTTATGTACGAAATATCATTTGATATTTACCAGTGAAGGAAAACATCATGAGGAAACCGGACTAATCCCAATACGGGTCTAGTTTACCCTCTGGGTTGGAAGGTCAGATGGCAGTCGCTTTCGTAAAATTAGTGCCTACGCCAATTACTGGGATTATTTGCCAAGCGGACCCCAGGCTCCCATGAGCCGTGGCAAAATGCCGGGACAACGCGAGGAAGAAGAAAGACTAGAGTGTAAGAGGCCTGAGTGGACGCTCGAGTTGGGCGTGCAGCGGAGCGGGGCGTGCGGCGTGCATGTTAAACAAATGCAAGCGTATAGGAACGGCCTTAGTACATGCTGCTCAAATCACTTGTGAGCCCGACGCCACGCTGCACGCCCCGCTGAACGCTCCGCTCCGAGCGTCCACTCAGGCCTTACACTAATACTAAGACGAGTCTGCCACGATTTTGATAGCACACGCAGCGCAAGTGTTATTTGTACGTCATAATCATTGAAGTTTGACTTTTAAAATAGCACTTGCACTGCGTGTGCTATCAAAATCTTTTCCGACTTATCATGGTCTCTCTATCTAAGAATAGAATCATCTCCAATGTAATAGAAATCCTATGCAGTAAAAGCAACTACGAGTAAAATCCGCTTTGAACAGTCAGCAGCAGAAGTTGCTAAGCGGGCGATGTATTCAAAATTATATTGACGCGACTTTATTGTTAAGAGAATAAGAACGTGTCAAAGTAATTTTGAACACTTCACCTGCTTAGCAACTTCTGCTGCTGACTGAACATAACAGCATATTATTGAAAGGTCATTTCTTTTTTTTTTCAGTGTTTCTGAACCCGGTGTCGACAGAACAGGTAGTTCGCGAGTGTGGACTCATTACAGTAGACTAATGGGTTCAATCCTGCGTGAACCACAACTGGACGCCACAGTCAAACTCCAGTTTCGTACAGTGGTAAAAAAATAACAGAACAACATAGGTTAGGTAACCCCTGAGATTTTTTTTTACGATAAAAAGTGACAAAAGTTTATGTTTTTCAAAAATACCATTTTGCGTCGCTGAGCTATGAGAGAAAATAAGAATCAGATAATTTATGAAGAACATAAACGAAACTGTGTCTGTAGTTTTTATAACTGTGTCAATTTAGGATACCTAATATCATACCTATACGTATTAAAAATAAATGTTTTTTTTTTATAAATTAGGAGGCCTACCTCGTAGGTATTGGAACTTTAAACAATTCTTCTAATCTGTTATTTTATTATTGATTTTGCATTTGTATTGGTATTTAGAAACGAGATGCACAGATATCAATAACATTTTGTAATAATGGATAAAGTTGGATTTTAACTTGGCCTCTAAGAGTAGGTAGTAGGTATAACATTTGTTTAATATTACGCCAATTCGTATAGAAAATACACAATAAGGTTTGTGTTACAAAGACAAATTTTCTGAAATACTCTATGATTCTAGTCTATTGAAACTAGTCATATGGTTAAGAAAACAGAGCTGATAATATACAAGGGGTTATTAGATCTATCCGGTTTCCGGACACTGCGGAGAGGATAGAGACAGGTATATGTTATTTCCCTGTCGCTTTTATATGTTATTTGCGTAAGAAAGCAGAAAGTTATAAGGGGACCGGACAGAATCTAATAACAGTAATAACCTCTTAAGCACTTTGGCAAGTAAAAGAGTGAACTGCCAACTACTAAATATAGCTGGTCAAGCAGATCTTGTCAGTAGAAAAAGGAGGCTAATTTGAAATATGTGGGCGCGAAGGGATATCGTCCCATAGAAAATTTGAATTTCGCGCCTTTTTTACTGACAAGCTTTGCTTGACCAGCTATATTTAGATTATTGAAAACCTATTATTTAGACTTAGTTTACCAACATTAAACTTGTTAATGGCAATAGGACTATAAGTTTTTGACGTAGAGGTTACTGGCCATTTTAGGCCTCATTCGCACGAGGGCTTTTACAACACGCTTGACACAATGGATAAGTACATGTGTATTGGTTCACACGATGACGGTGGCGCTTTTTATGTTGTTGGATTTTGGACTTTAAGCGTTGGTCGTTAAATGGAATTTAGCGTGCGGACGGACTCAAGCGCTTTTTTAACGCGCGTTGAAAAAGCGCTCGTGCGAGTAAGGCCTCATAAGCACGAGTCTTGGTCATTATTTTAGTTGTACAATGTACAATCAACAAATAGATAGTGACCACATATATTCACATCCATATTTCTATGCTAACAAAGCTGTGTTACGATGTGTTTGGCCGTCACTATCTATTTGATGCTGTCTGTACACAGAAATGTGATTTGCATAACACTGATTTAAACTTTCACGATTTTTACACATTATTAAATTGTACAACGGGACTTAACGCGATTAACTGCCATATTCGAACTTCAAGATATTCACAAGAGACGACACGTACTAGATCCATTCTAGATACGTTGTAGTTTAGATATCAACTAGTTCTCTTTTGCAACGCAATTCGGGCAACCAATGTCACTTTTAAGTTAGATAGAGTTAGATCTAATACCTTTAAACGAGCAATTCTTGTATATTTATTTATTTATTTATATGTATATATATTTCGGGGATCTCGGGAACGGCTCTAACGATTTCGATGAAATTTGCTATATGGGGGTTTTCGGGGGGAAAAATCGATCTAGCTAGGTTTTATCTCTGGTAAAACGCGCATTATTTAGTTTTTATATGTTTTCCGAGCAAAGCTCGGTCGCCCAGATATTATCTATTAGATGTGAATTGGATCTCTAAGTCATATCCTGTGGAAATCGTTCAAGAGTATCTCCAGAATCGCGCAAATGTCAAATTTGACAGGTTAGATATTAAACATCGTTATCGTATCTTGGTGATGTCTAAAAGATATCTAATAGATGTCTATTTCAAAATCCGAATCGGGCCCTAAGTCCCGTTGTGCAATTTAATAATGTGATTGAAATCTCTAGAACAGTCGCGAAATTGGTATTTATTTTAATAGGTATATAATTTTATGTTTTGCCCAGGCCGATGTTTGAGGACCTCAAGGAACCGCCCCATTTTCGAAAATGAGTTTGATCCTTTAGAAAATAGCCATGGTCATGAAAACAGGACCTTTAATTTAACATGCATAGGTACCAAATTTCAGGCATGTTCTAGAGATTTCAACCTTTCTCCAGTTTCACTTGTGCTATATTGAAATTGAAAATCATTTATTTCGAACACTGACTTAATATAAAAGAAATAGACACACAAAGCAGAACAAAAACGTCAACAAATGTGGATCCCAATGACGTTTCGCACCATTTGCATTGATGATAAAAACGCTTACGTAAATATTGAGTCAAGATAAATGTTTCGTACATAAAAGAGCTTAATGTCGTAAGCATTAAGTGTCAAATTTGCAAACAGAGGTACCAACACTGTTAAAAAATTTAGTCCGATGGCACTAACGTAACGTATTTACGTCAAACAACGTCAAACGAGAATAATGAACGAATGGAGTCACTTTGGTACACTTTATTAGGTATTACTGTACAGAAAAACCAATTGAAGTAATAAATAAAACAAATTTAATTTAATCGGGAGCTCAAATAAAATTAAATCGTGGTTCAAATTCAAACAAATTAAATTTTTAATAAGTAAGTATACTTCTTTAACCTTTTAACCGCCAGCAATTTTTGATCGAGCGTGCTCGTGTCGCCACCGACAGTAATTGTACCACGCAGAGTAAGGTTGGCATAGTTACGGGAGTTATAAATGTGCTGTAAAAACCTAATCAGATAACTATATAAAAACAATTTATTAAATAAAATAACTGTGTATTTTAGATCTACATTTACTCATCGCACGGGTGCACGGGGACATTTATTGGTACTGATTGGATTTTTGAGAAGTGGGTAATTTTTGAAGTGAAAACTTCTTTAGCGGCGCTGGGCACTTTTTGAGGTGGGGAAAAAATGATAAACTCGAGACAGCGTAAGGCGATCACGTGACCGTAAGGGGCGTAAGGCGATCACGTGACCGTAAGCCCCGTAAGGTGGCCACTCATAATTTAGATGGCATTTAAATCAATAAAGAAAAACTCAATGTTATTTGACATTTATGTTGCGGACTCCTTTTCAAGACTCTTTACCTATGTTCAAATAATTTGACGTTGTCATGGCAGTATGTATATGTCAATGAAAAAGTGTGATCTTATTTGAGAATGATAATAATATATAATAAATAAATAGAATACCACCGCTAAACGTATGTATCGTGTTACCGGGCGTCGGTAACATAGTGAGGTGAGTTTTCACTTCTATCGGCACTCCTGGAGTGCAACCGTTGTTGCTTGTTTTTATAAAGTCCATACTTTATAAAAAAAATCCTGTGGTTGTCACTGTGTTCAAACAGGTTTAGCATTTACAGTTAGCCGATATAAGCCCTTATTGGTGGTGTATACCTATGTAGGAAACAGGGAAATGGGCCGAACACACAAGTGCCGTTTTGCCTTGTATAAAACTGCATCACCCCTATCTCTTGCTATAATTAAATAGCAGTACACTTTGCACGTGTCATAGGTTTTCTAGGAAATCTTGAATTTGAACATAATGTTATTCGTTACGAATGCCATATAAAAATATAAAAAAATATTGACCTCACATCGACTCATTAGATTTTTGTTCCTTGACATCCCTTCTTTGGTAGTAACAAATTAATTTATTCAAAACCATAAAATTACCACCAGATTACATAAATTATGTAATGCTATCCCAAGAACTAACCGAAAGAAATACATTCCATTCTTTTTCTTTGTTTTATCATTGTTATTTTTACATATTTCGACGGCACATTTCGTAATTGTTGACAACTTCACATTTGAGCGTTTCAAACAAGACTAAACGAAAAAGTAATGCGTGATTTGTTTTAACATCACTTTTGTGGGGCCATTTTTTGCGGCTGATTGGATATCCAGTTCTTTATTCTATATCAATGATTTCGAACAATAATGTCAGCTATGTCAGCTCACCAATTTACCTTAAGGCTTTCGTTGCGTGTTCCATTTTCGAAAACTTTCGGCTCTGGCGGCGATTCCAGTATTCGTTGCGGATGGCACACCTGTCGTGTCATACGCCACACGTTAAAAACATTGATGACACGCCTGTCGTGCCATCCGCATCGAAACGGTTAATGGCTCCTCTACACGATGGCCACTCCAAGGGACGCAGCCATGCGGTAGAATGAGATAGCAATATCACTTGCTCCCTCTAACTCATAAATGCGTCCCTTATTGGAGTGGCCGGCGTTGGCCCATCGTGTAGAGGAGCCATAACACGTTGAATGCCCACCATACTTCACCTAGTGTTGCTCCCGCGAACAATTTAATTACCTACCTATCCCACCGGTGATGCTCGCAGCATCGTACTATTACTGAGGTTAAGAGCCCATCAACGTGCACACTAGCGCCACTGCTAAATAATCGTGATTATTTAAATTTAACGAAAGATATTTTAAAAAAGTACCTTTTTCTACTCCCGTACTTTTATTTGTCATTTAAAGGGTCGCGCACACATCTTTACCCCTACCTTATAGTTGTCAAGACAAGTTTTTAGTTTATTGCCCAAAAACGAATTTGTGCATACACGCAGTATCTTTTTAGCGATTTTACAATACTTCATGTAATGACCACTTAAAAAATATTGAATGAAATACAGTGTTGCCAACCTTATTTTAAATGTCATTTCTGACAAATAAGTGAACCATAGATAGGTATGTTTTTTTTTTTAATTTCATCATTAATTCATTCTTTTCCCGCCCGTACCCTCCATTTTAGCTACTTCTTGAATTAAAAATATTTGCTAATCTACAATTTTATTTCAAAGTAAGTGAGCGGTCGTAGAAAAAGTATTGTATGCAACGTTGTTTAACTGAGTCAAAAAATACTCGTGGCGTCTTTATTAACAATTTTCGGCTTCGCCTCAAATTGTTACTCACGCCACTCGCCTTTTTTGACCTCTCTCAACTGTTGCATAAAATACTATTTGAATACATCAAACTACATAGTTTCTATGTTGCTGAATTCGTCTAATCTATGCGTCCAAAGTTAAAACGGCCATTTTTGTTTCGAGTTCATAGATTGACGAATTCAGCAACATAGAAACCAGTCTGATTTATTCAAAAGGTACTTTAAAACAAGATACAGTACGTAGCGGCTCCCTTTTTTTAAATATCTTTCCTTAAATTTAAATAATCACGATTATTTAGCAGTGGCGCTAGTGTGCACGTTGATGGGCTCTTAATAAATAGGTAATGAGCTTTTGATCTCACCGGTGATGCTCATATTGCTCATGGCCACACACAGAAGATTACGTGATCCCACCGGTGATACTCATGGCAGCCAACGTGTTAATTATTCAGTACCTATAATCTCGCAACTTTTAACCTTTTGGACGCCAATGAGCGATATATCCGCACCGTAGGTTCAACGCCAAAGACCGATTAATCGGTCACAGACCACAGAGCAACATCGACCTACGTGCATATACAAAAAGTTCAACTTCAGTTTTGACACTTCGGTGACGTGGCGTCTGAGTGAAAGCTTTTGTGTTTGACACGGCGTGGAAAAGGTTAAGAACAAAAATTGATTATTGTTTATAATTTATAATATATATTATGTTTGAGGTTTAAGTTCGAACAAACATACCTTCCTAAGTAAAGGTTGTGTCAAATACTAACCAATTTATTTTACAATAAGTATTTAAAATTTCTGTCGGTTCAAATCATAGATGGGATTGCGACTGTATTAACTTAAGATTTTGTACAATAAAATAAACTAACGACAAGTAGATTACTGTTTTATTAAAAGGTTACACTGCAAGTTCTTATTGGTAACGTTGGTTCATAAGGAAATAATTTAATAGGTATACTAAAATCTGCAATATTGTCAAAAATCACCCTTTTCTGTTGCATAGCCACATGTAGCCACAAATTCACCGTTGTTCATTTAATTACATGATTACAGAATACTACGTTAGTACCATTAATAATTAGGTACTTACAGATGATAGAGTCCTACATATATTTAAAGTTCAAGAAAACATTTTTGTTAATTTAACACCTAATTAAGGGTGAAACTGGTGTTTCGATTTAACAAAATAAATCTACTTGTTTCTTTTTGTAAATTATTAGTGCTTGGACTCTTTGCTATGGACTTACCATACCCAAACTTTTCATTACGTACTTTTACTTCAACAAAAGAGACTGTTAGTGATAACTTTCCAATGCTGTGGATAAGTTCCTTAAAACTCCTAGGTGCAAACCGTGTGCTAACCTGGTCCCTTGATTAAAAATTATACTCAGACTATAATATAATCTGTGAGTCAGCGCGCCTTCCAGCAGTTCCAGCTACGATATAGAATTTGATTTTTTTGATATTTTTGTTTTTGGGAAAAAAATGGGCTGGAAAAAGGTGGCAAAACAAAGGACCCTGGATCTTCCGTAACTTTTGGACAACCAGCGCCTCACCCTACTATTACTACTTATTGGCAGGCCATATACAGGTTCACTTTTGAGGATTCCAAACTCCGATTTTTCTGAAGGCCCAAAGCATAGAGAAATATAGTAAGATAAGAGTGCTCACTCATACATCAGTTCAGACTATTAATTTCAGTGTCTAATAGATACTAATAGTCTTTTTGGTACTAAAACTGATGTATGGAGTGAGCACACTATGTATTTTTTTCTCTATGCCCAAAGTCTCAATATTGACGTTACGCCTAACTCATAAACTCATGATCTCACTAAAACCCTCCAAAAACATTTTCAAACTTGGAATCCCACGTATTTTATGACCGTTAACGCCATTGTCTTGGGGGCGTGGCGCCATCTATTACGGGGGTCGGTAATTTACAGCATAAGTCGTAATGTACCACAGGCTTATGGGGTCCTAAGAGAATTCTATTGTAAGGTGTTATGTGAGGGTAAATTGGGAAGGTATTTGTTGTTAATGCTGAAGGTGTAATGGCTGAATTTCAGGGCTGGTTTTGCCTAAATAATATGGGAATTTTGAAATTTTTAAGCAAAAAAATAAGGCTTAACTCACGTAATTTTCGTTACTCTTTAATATAACCTCCTCTTTTTTGAAGTCGGTTAAAAACAAAGTCCCCCGCCGCGTCTGTATGTGTGTATGTATACACACAAATACTCAAAAACTACTGAACGGATTTGCATGCGGTTTTCACCTATCAATATGTAGAGTTATTCTTGAGTAAGGTTTAGGTATATAATTTAAGGTTTTGTGTAATCCGTGCGAAGCCGGGGCGGGTTGCTAGTATACTTATAAGGCAAGACTAATGTTCAGTCGAAATTGGTCTGCAGTGGCCCGAAATTACTGCCAGAGATGTCTGACCGCTCCCTTGGTTACAAAAGGATTATTTCACGATCCACTTAACCTGCTAATAGGCTTTTCTCGTGCTGGCTTCAATAAAGACTGGCAATTAATAAGTGCTGCTAAATGGGACCCTCGCCCATAATGAATCACGTTTGCAACATGTGTTTTGCTATAATGGTGAATTCAATTCACCATTATAGCAAAACAGTCTTTGGTCTTACCTCTTTAAAAAGTATCTGCCAGAAATTAAATTTTTAAAGCATAATTATTTGCAGATTTTACTTCACACCTACACGTCCAGTGCCCCATATATGGGTTAGGAACTTTTCGATGGAATAACATAAACATATTGAGTTTAAGCTCATTTCATATTGAGTTCATAGAGAGATATTGAGTTTAAGAATTCGAAAGTACTTGACAGCCATGCAAAATGTGTATCAAAAAATGTTTTTGACGGTCACTTGTCTTACGTTAAAAACAATGAACATTGTAATGAGCAATTGCAAAAAATATCAAAAATAAAAATTGGTCCAATGATCACAGTTTTGAAACAGAAAAATATATAATGATAAATTAAATTCAGTGAGTTTTTAACAATAAGTATACCGTTTTATTTTTAACAACACAGTAAGTACTTAATTTACACGACAACCCGCGGGATAGAATATACTAGCGACGATGCATAAGGAGACCCGACCCCAGATAAACTGGGATAATGGCAGGAAGAAGAAGACAGTAAGTGCTTAATTTAATTAATTTTGTCTTGACATATTCATTTATTAACAATCTCTTTATAAATAGTTGTTTTATTATTATTTACTGTAACTTTTTAACATAAATAATTACTTTTCCTGGCAAAAAACAGTGATTGGCAAAATGAAATAAAGAAGTGTTCTATATTTCGCGATAGCTATATATATAACACGTTCGATATCTGATTTGATATATTTTGGCACTAGGTACACAAAAAAAAATCAAAATATTTCAAAATTTGTGCCAAAAATGTTTTTGTTATTATATTTCTTAGGTACTAAATACAGGATGTAAATGTATTCACCTGCAAAAATGCGTGATGTGAATACATATATCGGTCATGTGATACTAAGCAACTTTTACTACGGGACCATAACCCCGAAATCATAAAAAAATATTGATTTGCAAGACCGAAGTGATCCCACAAGGTTTCCGTGAAAAAATGTGTTTTTTTCGGATTATAATATATGTATAATATGTTAGTAGACCTGATGACGCCTGTAGCCAATTTGTTTTTGTAAGACCTTGACGAAGCTTGCTTTGCTGATTATGAATTATGAATGGACTTGTTTTTGACTGTTAACCTATAGGTATATATTCAGTTATTCACATTGTAAATTCTGTGGCCCTAGTGAAAAAGGGTACAATTATCGCGCAGCTTAGGTCTAAAAGGGCAGGTGACTAAATTTACACCCTGTAGGTATACGAAAAATTCCATGTCTGCTTTTTAATAATTTGAATAGCTATTATTATTATTATTTGTTTGTCCTTTCCATATCTCGGGACCATGGGGTCCCGGACCTTTGGGAGGCGTGCGTGGGGCCGAAGCCAACAGCGCAGAGGCCCTTTAAGACAGTTTACTCTAAAAGCAAGGGATACACGTGGCGGATACCATCCCCGAGCGCACAATATGATACATCCGGAGATGGTCTCCGCCAGGTGCAAAGACTATTGCAGTGCAGCACTTTTGTGCTGCGATGGGAACTAAGGTCATGGACTATTGATATGCAAGTTGGATGGACTGGATAATGGGCTATGGGTAGGGTTTGCAATCCGGATCCGAAATGTATGAAAATATCCGGATCTGGATCCGGATCCGCGGATATTCCCATACATTTAGGATCCGTCGTGCAAACCCTAGCTATGGGAGGAGACTAGCGGACACCTGCCGTGACAATCAGTCTCAAAATTGTGTTATTATTATTATTCTATAAGCAGGCAGGCAGTTGTGACAACTGATATTGCCTGTATCCAGTAATCATTGACAGTTGTCATTGACAAGTAGATGTATAGGTGTGCTTGTCTAGTTGATTTTTAAATTGGTTCACATTTTGTGCTAAGACCACATCTTCAGGAAGTTTGTTCCAAGCCCTCACTACTCGGTTGCTCAAAAAGTGTTTGTTGTGTTTGCTATTCAGCATAAAAGATTGTAGAATTTCTTAATAATAACTGGTTGAAATAAATAAATCTGCTAATTAGCTCCAAATGCGTCAAGATTATGGAAACATACAAAAAATTGTTTTGTCTTTGATAGCTGGGCGTTTTCTAAAATAAATATTGAAAACCCGATTCTCTCAGATCCTGGTGTTTTGGGTTCTTTCAACTCAGAATCACTAGCATATTCAAACCTGATGATAAAAAAAATTGTCCCAAAATTTTGTATGAAAATTGTACATTCCACTACGTCACGTTACATACAAGTGAACATTATTCTCATACTAAAAACGTGACGTAATGGAATGGACATTTTGGGACATATTTTTTTAATGGTAGGATGGAGAGTGCTGTCGATTCTGAGTAGAATGAGCCCAAGAATGTCCAGGTTTGAAAGAATCGGGTTTTCGATATTTATTTTAGAAAAAGCCCAGCTATCTACCCTCTTGATTCAGGTTCCTTATTGCAAAGTGGACGGCAGCTCCCGGTTCTTCGTCTCAGGTAAACAAATAGTTAAGACGCCGCCTATTACAGCCAGTGCCGCGAACACATAACCCGCTATAGTCGGATTCAGGTTATTGATCTGCGGAGCAATCATCATACCGGCCCTGGACAATAGAGACAAAAGGCCAAGCGCCGAAGTGCGGATCTGAGTCGGGAATAGTTCCACCCCATAAAGGAACACCAAAATAAAGGACATGAAAAAGAAACAATTTGAAATGCACGCAAAAAGCACTTTTAGCCAAGTTGGTTCAAAGCTACTAGGCACTACAACAGCAAATAACATAAATGCGCCAGCCAATATATTAGTAGATAAAAGAAAAGGTTTCCTTCCAATTTTGTTAAGCAGGTATATACTCAAAAGAGTACCTGGCGCCACAAGGATAGCAGAAATTGCTATATTCACATGTATTTTGCCGCTCATCTTGGATATATACTGTGAAACGCCGTAGTATCCCATGCCGCAAACGAGGTACATGTAAGCCATACATAACAGGTTAATGGTAGGTCTTCTGTATTTAAATATGTGGTGGAGTTGAATTTTCTCTTGCTGAGTGCCTTGGGTGCTGTAGTAGTATGCGTCGATATCTGCGCTGATACTACTATCTGGCTTCTTATTGCTGAAGAAAGAAATGGATTAACAGTTTCAATTAATACATACATATTTCTATAAGTACATATTCTATATTTAACTATTAACTGAAAGAATACGATAAATAATCTTAAGCTGGAGTAGATTCAGAAAACGGAGTTATTAACGCTTTTCAGACCACAATACGGCTGCCATAAAAATTAGCAATCTTGGGGCCTTTCTCAAGGTACTGTATTGATTCTACTAAGTTATTGACTTTTGGTCGATTGAAAAAAATCACGAGCATAGGATTAAGTATAAATGCACTTTAAAAAAATGTAATAAGTTATGCACGAAAGCTAAAAATAATAACGAAGTTTGCTTCTAAAAATCGGCAATACCATGTTTGAATTGTTTGAGGGAACGTATTATACTAGTTATATACTTTACTTTTTTATTTTAACGTAAACAAATTAAAAATATGATATCCGCGCTCCCGGGCACGCACTTTCATCTCGGTCACGCTAGGTTTATTATCTAAAGGTTAAATATAAAATACATTCAACACAACGATTACCCAATATAAGTTCTATGTGTGACACAATAAATGATTACTTACTATACCAAACTTGTTGCTATGCTAAAATATCAAAAATATGTCTAAATAGCCCGTAAATATTAAACGGAAAATTATTATAAATTATGAGGGTAATATATTTACTACCTAAGCGTTAGGTTCAAATAAATATATCGAATGCCTGTTACTGCATGATTGTTAATTGGGGATTGTTAGTTCGTCGTATTAATCTATACATATAATAAAGCTGAAGAGGGTCGAAAGTCTGTACATGGAAGATATTCGAAAAAAAGTTGGTTAGGGATACTTAGAATCGATAACAGAACACGTTCCAACAGTTTTTAGAATTTTTGTCTGTTTGTCTGTTTGTCTGTTTATCTATTTATTTGACCGCGCATCACGTGAAAACGGCTGAACGGATTTTGATGAAAACTTTACTAATCTGTCAAGAAAATCCCTGGCCATATTTTAGGCTAGAAAAATTCAACCCCTAAAAGGGGGGGTGGCTACTACACACAATTTAGTTATGTTTGCACCTGAATCTTATGGTGCAAACTGAAAGTGGTGCAAACTTTTTTTTTGTGTAGGTACTTTGTAAAAAAACAACATTTTTCTTAGTCAAACGTCTTTGCAAATACATATTAAATCACATTTATAGACGGGTCTTTAGCGAGTCTATTGACAATAATTAACATTATGTGAAGTGGGTGGTTTGAAAATATGATGTCTACCCCAAACTTTTTCATACACTTTTCGTCGGGTAGTTGCACAAATCTCTGTTTTGACTTTTTGTTGGGACATCAGTTAGCCGTGACCACGACCAGTGAAACCTGTGTCGAAACGTCGGTAAATAAAGGTAATAAAATAAATTTCGTTATAGGCCCGTCTATAAATGTGAGTTAATATGTGTTCAAAACGCGAAAGTTTTTAAATATTATAATTATGTCTTTGTAAATGTCAAACAATTTGGGACTTGCAAATTTATACTATTGTTCTGTGTTTAAGCACTGACAGCCTGGACGCTTCGGGCCTTCGGCCCTACATGGAACTCGGCCTTCGGCTTTCGCGTTAGATATCCACACCAAAATTTCACGTAAACCATTGCGGCTGTGTCCCTGACATAGCTTTGACATAGCCTCTGTACATTTTTTTCTATCAAAAAAAATTCGCGCTCGCTACGCTCGCGTTTTTAATACGATTTTAAAGGTTAAGCCTAATTTGATAAAGGTGGCATTCTGCGCATTCTACCGAGCGACTACTACTACGACTTAAGCACTGACATCCTGGACGCTTCGGGCCTTCGACCTTACGCGAAGCTCGGCTTTCGCATTTAGACACTTATACTATTGTTCTGTGTTTAAGCACTGACAGCCTGGATGCTTCGGGCCTGCGGCCCTACATGGAGCTCGGCCTGACATAGCCTCTCTCAATTATTTTCTATCCAAAAAATTCGCGCTCGCTACGCTCGCGTTTTTCACTTTTAAAGTTAAGCCTACTTTGATATAGGTGGCATTCTGGGCACCCTACCGAGCGACTACTACTACGACTTAAGAACTGACATCCTGGACGCTTCGGGCCTTCGGCCCTACGCGGAACTCAGCCTTCGGCCTTCGCATTTGGACACTTATACCATTGTTCTGTGATTAAGCATTGACATTCTGGACGCTTCGGGCCTTCGACCCTAGACGAAGCTCAAATCTCTGACACTTATACTATTCTTCTGTGTTTAAGCACTGACATCCTGGACGCTTCGGGCCTTCGGCCCTAAGCGGAGCTCGGCCTTCGCATTTAGACACTGACACCATTGTTCTGTGATTTAAGCACTGACATCTTGGACGCTTCGGGCCTTCGACCCTACGCGAAGTTCGGCCTTCGGCCTTCGCATTTAAACACTTATACTATTGTTCTGTGTTTAAGCACTGACAGCCTGGACGCTTCGGGCCTTCGGCCCTACATGGAGCTCGGCCTTCGGCTTTCGCATTAGATATCCACACCAAAATTTCACGTAAACCATTGCGGCTGATCTGCCTCATTTTTCTATCAAAAAATTTCGCGCTCGCCACGCTCGCGTTTTTAATACGATTTTAAGGGTTAAGCCAACTTTGATAAAGATGGCATTCTGGGCACCCTACCAAGCGACTACGACGTAGGCCAAATTTTTTAATTATAAGTTTTTAATTTAAGTAT
This sequence comes from Cydia amplana, assembly GCF_948474715.1. Classification (NCBI taxonomy): domain Eukaryota; kingdom Metazoa; phylum Arthropoda; class Insecta; order Lepidoptera; family Tortricidae; genus Cydia; species Cydia amplana. The sequence goes on along the minus strand of NC_086071.1, from coordinate 14,628,146 downwards.
TATTTATTAAATTATATTAGTAGTAGTAAACTCTTTATTGTACAAAAGGAGGAGAGGAGGAAGTAAAAAGAGGGTGACAAATGCAGCAATATTCGACCTAAATTCGAAAGTTTTTTAGGAAATATGGATTTCTATTTGTATATTTCTTAAATTTTCATGCTTAGACTGATTTGACTGGAGGACAGAATTGGATGATATTTGCCATGGACATGATTTGGATAGGTACAGTCAAGAACGTAAAAATACAAAAGTAGTACTGTATTGTCCGTTATACGCGTACTCTGTGTCGTTTAAATCACGACTAATATTGCAATAAGGGCGAAAAAACTATTGGTTTTGGAGTGTAGTATTGTTTAGTGTTTAGTTTACCTACGTACCTACCTAATTGTAAAATATTTCATCTTAACTTCAGTCTGCTAATCGTATCCATCTCTCAACTTTACTTAAATTTCCGCCTCCAGGGGAGAGAAAGAGAAATTAGGGATGAATTAGCTTACTGACACAGACCGAATACCACGCGGGCGGAGCCGCGGGCACAGCTAGTTATATATATGCCTTGATCGCTATATCGAACAACATTATTTATCATTAGTTGTTATAATATAGTTAAACGCACCGATTTTACGTAGAGATGTACTCGCACATATTTACTTACTACAGAGAGCGTTTGAAATAGGCTTTAACTGAGACTGTTGTATAATCCGACACACATATTGTGACATTTTCTCGTCTAGTCTAGTGGATGAATCCTTTAGTATGACTTAGTAAGTAGTGTCAATTTTGCTGGTGTGGTTGAGATAATGAAAAGTAACATAAATGAATACTCACAATTTTGCAATTGACTGCATCGCCTTCACAGTTCTCTCTTTTTTCTTTTTAGCTAGCAGCCACAACGGAGATTCGTTTAAAAAGAAAACAGCAAGCCCGAAAACGAACATGGGGACAGAAATGGCTAGCTGAAATTTAAAGGCGTCTCTCAGCCCATACGAAACTCCAGCTATTAATAGATGACTTAAATTAATAGGCAAGTGGTACACCGCTGTCATAGTTTCCCGATATTTCAATCCAGTGTATTCGATTAAGAGTACGAAGCTGGTGACGATGGTACCACCGGCCCCGAGGCCTTCGAAGAATCTGAACGCAAAGAATGCTTGCATGTTCGGTGACTGGCTGACGGCAACTCCAGCAATTCCGGTGAGAACGAAGCTTATGCTGAACATCATTAGACGACCAAATCTGAAAGAAAAAATATCAGGTAAGACTGCATCAATAAAATGCTCTGATATTACGATCATGAAGTGCCAGTAGCACCATCCGCATTTCACAAACTCATCAACGTCACCCGTAGCGCCGCAGCAGTTTACTATGAAACTTTCCACACAAACAGTTTGGTGCAACCGACCCTAAGATGATATAATTTCAAAACTTGACAATTTAAAAGTCTGTGTAACTATGTTTAAAATGAGCTACTCTAGAAATAAGGTCCACCCGCCAACCTGACGTCAGGATAGCGGTCTAGATGGCGGATGGATTTATACTTGGTCAAAAAAAATCTGGTCAGTAAATAATCTTTAATAGAAAAAAACCGACTTCTCTAACTACTAGCCAGGACCCACTTGACGGTGCTTATACTTTATTTGGTAATATGTATACATTTTATGGTAATCATAGTGGTTTATTTACTTTAGGTACCATAGTGGTTTTCCGGGTCAAGGTCCGTGTCCGGATTCGAGTCCGGATCCGAGTCCGAGTACGGGTCCGAGTCCGAAGTCCGGGGCCCAGTCTAAGTCAAAATCGAAATTCAAAATCACAAAACGTGTACTATGCGTTGTTGAAGAGTTCTGTTCTGATCATCATCAGCAGTTCCACTTCATCAAATGCCACAGTTTGTAATGTAAATGCTTGATTTTCTGATGAAAATATATAAAATTCTATACGTATGCCTTTAAGATTTTAGGAGTTCCCTCTATTCCTCATGGATCCCATGTTCAGGACTTGAGATTCACATAAATGTGCCTGAAAACCTAACTTGCTTAACAAACATAACGAAAAGGACAAATCGCCAAATGCGAGCTATGCGTCGTTGAAGAGTTCCGTTATGATCATCATCAGCAGTTCCACTTCATCAAATGCGACAGTTTTTAATGAAAATGCTCGATTTTCTGATGAAAATACAAAAATCTCTATACGCATGCCTTTAAGATTGGAGGAGTTCCCTCGATTCCTCGTGGATCCCATCATCAGAACTCGAGCTTAACAAAAATGTGGCTTAAAAACTTAACTTGCTTAACAAACATATCGAAGAGGACAAATCGCCAAACGTGAACTATGCGTCGTTGAAGAGTTCTGTTCTGATCATCATCAGCAGTTCCACTGCATCAAATGCGACAGTTTTTAATGAAAATGCTTAATTTTTTGATGAAAATACAAAAATCTCTATATGCATGCCTTTAAGATTTGAGGAGTTCCCTCGATTCCTCATGGATCCCATCATCAGAACTCGGGTTTGACAAAAATGTGGCTTAAAAACTATAACTTGCTTAACAAACATAACGAAGAGGACTAATCGTCAAACGTGTACTATGCGTCGTTGAAGAGTTCCGTTCTGATCATCATCAGCAGTTCCACTTCATCAAATGTCACGTTTTTTATGCTTGATTTGTTGATAAAAACACAAAAATCACTATATGTATGCCTTTAAGATTTGAGGAGTTCCCTCGAATGCTCATGGATCCCATCATCAGAACTGGGTTTTGACAAAAACGGGACCAATCTGTATGCATATACATACAATAAAAAAAAAATTTCAAAATCGGTCCAGTATTGACGGAGATATGGAGTAACAAACATAAAAAAAAAAAAAAAACATACAACCAAATTGATAACCTCCTCCTTTTAGATTTGGAAGTCGGTTAAAAAAGGCGCGAAATTCAAATTTTCTATGGGAATTATCCCATCGCGCCTACATTTTTCAAATTTGCCGCCTTTTTTAACCGACTTCCAAATCTCAAAGAAGGAGGTTATCAATTCGGTTGTATGTTTTTTTCTTTTATTTTATTTTTTATTTTTTTTATGTTTGTTACTCCATATCTCCGTCATTACTGGACTGATTTTGAAAATTCATTTTTTGATTGTATGTATATTAGTGTTGAGTGGCTCACTCGTGAGGCACCTCATTTGTACCACTCATTTTGTTAATTTGTCGCAGTACTTCGTACCGCAAAAATGTCTTACTTCACTCCTCTATTCATTTTACTTGATTCTAAAATTATCTTTCTCCTAAAAGTTCTATTCTTAACCTCCAGAATTGCACTCCAATTATATGTTACTATTTATTTATTTATAAAGGAAGTGATGAATACATAAATATGTATATACATTAAATATTTTTGTCGCCGTTGGAATTAATGGAATAGTCGACGCTGAAAATATGCTAGTACCTCACCTCATTTGAAGTAAGACATTGTAACACCTCATTTTAGAAAATGAGGTACTGATACAAACTTATTTTAAATTGATGTCCCACCCATCACTAATGTATATGCATACAGATTGGTCCCGTTTTTGTCAAAACCCAGTTCTGATGATGGGATCCATGAGGAATCGAGGGAACTCCTCAAATCATATAGTGATTTTTATGTTTTTATCAACAAATCAAGCATATACATTCAAAAACGTGACATTTGATGAAGTGGAACTGCTGATGATGATCAGAATGGAACTCTTCAACGACGAATAGTTCACGTTTGGCGATTTGTCCTCTTCGTTATGTTTGTTAAGCAATTTAAGTTTTAAAGCCACATTTTTGTCAAGCTCGAGTTCTGATGATGGGATCCAAGAGGAATCGAGGGAACTCCTCAAATCTTAAAGGCGTGCGTATAGAGATTTTTGTATTTTCATCAGAAAATCAAGCATTTTTATTAAAAACTGTCGCATTTGATGAAGTGGAACTGCCAGCCTATTATGGATAGCTTTATCCATCTTTATCCACGTGATAAAATAACTGTCACTGTTTAACACCGTGGGAAAGAAAGTGACGGACACCGTTTTATCACGCTGTCACGTAGACAAGAACGACCATCATATCCGTACAGAAAAGAACTCTTCAACGACCCATAGTTCACGTTTGGCGATTTGTCCTCTTCGTTATGTTTGTTAAGCAAGTTTAGTTTTTAAGCCACATTTCTGTCAAGCTCGAGTTCTGATGATGGGATCCATAAGGAATCGAGGGAATTCCTCAAATCTTAAAGGCATACTTTATACATATGGTGATTGTTGTGTTTTTATCAACAAATCAAGCATATACATTCAAAAAAGTAACATTTGAGGAAGTGTAACTGCTGATGATGACCAGAACGAAACTCTTTAACGATGCATAGCTCGCGTTTGGCGTTTTTTCCTCTTCGTTATGTTTGTTAAGCAAGTTAGGTTTTTAAGTCATATTTATGTCAAGCTCAAGTTCTGAACATGGGATCCATGAGAAATCGAGGGAACTCCTCAAATCTTAAAGGCTCACGTATAGAATTTTCTGTATTTTAGAATAGAATAGAATAGAATATAATTTATTCGTAAGCACAGACAATACATAATATGAAAGAAACACAAAATAAGATTAAAGTGCCACGAAATGGCCTCATCTCAGCATGTTGCTGGTGGCTTCCAGCGCTGGTCTTCCGATGAGACCATCAAGTGAGAAGAATCACGGAGGGTAACAGACAAGAAGAAAAATACATCAAATAACGTAAAGTGAACAAATAGTAAAATAAAAGTTACACAGAAGGAAGATACAACATAACGACTATATTAAATTAAATTAAGACTAATTTATACATATAAAACAACATTAAAACAAGCATCGTGCTCGCAACACTGTATTGATCCGGTCCAACCATACCTTGGCTGTACATTATAGCTGCATATGCAGCTAGCGCCAACGGTGGCTACACTAACTAAATAAAAAAAGGCAATGACAGACCAGACCAATATCGAGCGTTCATGAAATCAGAATCAGAATCAGATTAGTTTAACAAGACAGCATCGTAGGATTTGTAGGTAAACGAATACTAACATAATAATACTCTACTAAGTATGGCGTATCAGGAATAATGAACTCTTGCCAGGATGAAGGAACAAAACACTTGTGGTAAGCATAAGTAAAAGTACTTACAAACTACGGCAGCTCGTATCAAGTCTGTAGGCTTCCTGGTTAAGTTGGTGATTAAATAAATACTGTTTAAGCTTTGACTTAAAACTATGAATACTTTTCAGGTTTCTCAATGGCGGAGGTATATTATTCCAAACCTTCGACGCGGCGTAGCTGAAACTACCACGAAAAGCTGCTGTGGCATGGCGCGGCGTCAACAATTGAATCCCACAGTTACGGCGTTCGCGGAGCTTAATACAAGATAGCTTATTGAAGAGATATGGGGGCGTTCTATACTTCAGCACACCAAAGAGCAAACAGGCCAGATGAAGTTTACGACGGTGTTACATTTTGAGGATCATATGACTATTCAGAAACGGAGTCACATGGGCTCTCAACGGAATATTGAAACAGAAGCGAGCACAGGCATTTTGAACACGTTGAATGAGTCTCTTTGTTTTAGCAAGAAGTCTAGGCCCAAACACTACATACACATAATTTAATTTTGATAGGACAAGTGATTCAACTAGTTGACATCGCAGGTTTTCGCTTAAATATGGACGAATTTTATATAAAACCTTAAGCTTGTATTTTCATCATAAAATAAAGCATTAACATTAAAAACTGTCGCATTTGATGAACTGGAACTGCTGATGATGATCAGAACAGAACTCTTCAACAACACATAGTACACGTTTGGTGATTTCGAATTTCGACTTTGACTTGGATTGGGACCCGGACTCAGATCCAGATCCGGACTCGTACCCGGATCTGGTTCGGACCCGGACTTGGACTCGGACTCGGACTCGGACCTGAACTCAGACCCGGACTCGGACCCGGACTCGGACTCAGACCCGGACCTTGACCCGGAAAACCACTATGATACCTAAACTAAATAAACCACTATGATTACCTACCATAAAATGTAGGTATAAAGTATGATGAGGCCAAACCCCTCCCGCTCAAACCCCCGTACACCGCACCGCATGCGCCGTTAAGTGGGTTAGGTTAGGTTAGAACTGCGAGCCTTACAGAAACGAAATGCTGCTAGAAAAGTGGGTGATTTTACCTCCTTTTCTACATAGCGCACCATCTACAATAATCTTTCACCGGGCCGCATAGAAGTCGTTTTTTTTTCTTAAAAATTATCTACTGACAAGATTTGCTTGACCCAGTATAAATATATTACTTAAATCTTTTTCCTGTTTTGCTGCCCAGTACAAGAAAAACTGTATTTTAATAGTTATTATTATTTTAACTTCATGTAGCCGTTTAACATATTATCTATTTTAGTGATAAAATTTTCGTGAGAGACATAATTATTTTAGTAAGTACAATAAGTGGGTAAATTCTCAACATCTGCCTATCTTAAATGTTAAAACTTGACAGTCAAATTTGAATTAGAAAATATAATTTAATTTGAAACGTTATAAAACCGAACGAAACAAAAAAAAGCAACTCTGTGTCATTTACTAATGATAATTAAATAATTTTTATTTGCGTATTAGGACTGTGGGAAGCGGTCCGTGGGATACTAGCCTCTAGCGAGCCTAAAGCTCCAAATGAAAAAAATTAACACATAAATTAAAAAATACCTATATAAATATAAATATAAACATCTAAAAACTTAGCACATAATTTTAAACTATGGCACAGTCTCATTCCCAGTGACAAGGGTTTCCATAATAGACACATTTCTACATCGAATGGTGATGCATAATCAAAATCATATTCGAGAAATACATTAAATTGAATTGATTCAGTTACCTGTCAGATAATAATCCGAACAAGAAAGCTCCGATTAACATTCCACCATATGCACAGGTTTCCGATAAGCTGATTTCTTTTTTCTTGTCACAAATCAACCCAAATTTAGTCTGTACGGTCTCCGTGAACACGCTTCTGTCCCATGTAGGATTACTGCATGGACACACTTCCATGTCCACCAGCCTTACTCGATCTCCAACACGGGTATCGGGAACGGCACCGCCACCGGCATCGGGAACGGCTCCGGCATCGGCAACGGCACCACATGTGTACGTCATTGCAGGATTTAAAATCATCAGGTTAAGTATGTGCCATATTGCTGGAACTTTGCTTATAAATACCACAAAGTAAATCACCCAGTGGTATTTGGTGATAACATTAAATCGTGCCTCGATCGGATTCGAAGCTGCAGTTCTGAAGATGTAGTTGAAGATCGACATCGCCGCTATTCAAATGAATGCTGAAGATCTAACAATATACTCGTAAATATCAAAACATTTTTACGGAATTTAAACTAAGATTTCCGCCATGGAAGCGATACAGCGAAAAAATGACGTTCCAGGAATTGTCAATGCCTTGTTATTTTATGTGATGTCAATTTAATAAAAACTTATACATTTCAAAAACGTTTGTACAAGAAAAAGCACGAATACAGATGGCCTGCCGCTATACTTCGTTTTTTTTTAGCATTAGAAATAAGGTAAACAATCTTGATGTGTCTTTGTAGCCGCCGTGCAGGTCAGGAGCTCGACGACTCAAATAAAAAGCTTCAATTCTTAGTGAACTGATATAATTCTCCAAAGTACTGGTTTACAACAGTTCTTGCCAAAACGGTTAAATGTAGAAGTGGTGTAGTTATTGTATGAAGGCTGATGATAGAGTGATTTGCAATATTTGATCAGTACAAAAGGTGGTTTAAATTTAGGTGCCTCTAATTGGCCGCGATACAAAGTATGTGGAGCGATCCTATTGGTGCTTAAGAAAAAGCTTCCGAATACTAGCCGAGCCCGACGGCCGCGTTTAGCTACTGCATTAGGAATATAGGTATTGAGATTTTATACAAATATAAAGGTTGCGTTCGCAACAGTCTTTTAATTGAAAAACACATTTAAAAAATAAGTTACCGTAAATATATAATAATTATGAATCTAATACAATGTTTTATAGTCTTCTGCTTTCATAAGTAATAGTTATTGATTTTAAAAAAGTGTTTTTCAATTAAAAGACATGTCAAAATCGCTTACCTTCTTTCAAGTTCTTTCTAATGCTAAAAAAAACGAACTATAGTGTGCTAGTGTGCCTATGTGTGTGCTAGTGGCGCCCTACGGAGAGTTTTGCGTAACTAACGTTATTCATATTTTTCGCCTGTGGTTTTCTTGTTTCTGTAATAAAGCGCAATGTTGATTCTAATAAAAAATATAGAACTTGCCCTCCATAGATCTTTTTCACTTTTCATACCTCTCGCATCGAATGATGGTCATATAAACAGTAGACACTTTTTTGGAAGTTTAGGACATTTATTTATATAGACACTTTTTTGGAAGTTTAGAACATTTACTTATTTAGAAATGTAACATTTAAGTGATACAAAAAAAGATAAAAAGTATTCCTTCAATATTTTTATCTTATTTGTTTTTGTTAGCCTGTTGTGTTCCGCTGCTGGGCAAAGGCCTCCCTCTCTTTCTTCCACGCTTCTCGTTCTGGCGATATTAGGCCTATCTTTCCGAAAGACGTCAAGAGCGAGCGTGCCACCATCTCTTTCGAGGTCTGCCGTGACACCGCACTATGTTTGGTGTCCACTCGGTAGTTTTCTTGGTCCACAAGTCGTTTGGCATGCGACAGATAGATGTATCCGGCTCAGTCCTATTCCCATTTAAGCTTAGCGGCTGTCAGGGCTACATCGGCTACTTTGGTTATTTAAATATTTTACATAGGTATGGCCAACCAAAATTGATTCAAAGGAAATACGGACCATCTTCGACGTAAGAGGTACGGTCTTCGACATTTTTCATGTACGACGTATCTTAGCCAGTTCAGGCTAACTAATTGGTCAACATTTTTAATAAACTCGAATCTCATGAGATAAACTGAGTTCATAAATGATTTTGCACTTTAATTTGAACTGTTTTGCGAACAAATTTGGGAAAATAAGATAAAAATTAGTTTATCGGCTACCTACATAAAAAATACAGGGTTATGAAACAATATTTATTGTCAGATCTTTCTGAGTGCTGCTAAAATAGTCATCTTAACTGTCTCTACCTATGTATACCTATGTAAATAGAAAACCGTATGACTTTGTAAATTGTACATAACTAATTAATTTCCATGGTTTTGATATTATTACTTGCATTACATTTACGCATTAACACGTTCACTGTCCACACGAAATGATGTGACAAAGTCGCACGTCCAAGTTTGCTTCCACTTTGAAGGTGTGAACCCATATTAGAGGCACGGACTCCTGAATAAAAATTCTATGTCCCCAAATGCATTTGGGGCACCCGGACAGGGAACGTGTTAATTTCGAGTGTTGCTAGGTTTTGACTGTTGACGATGACTTAGGTGGTTGCGTGTCGTCAGCTGTCGAAATAGCGCTAGTTCGATCGAGAAATCTAACATGATTACTATCTTCTAAGCTAGAAGGTAGTGCGATTCCTTTTGTCTCAGGTAACAAAAAAGTTACAAGAGCTCCAATAAGAGCCGAAATCCCAAATGTACAAGCTGCTGCAGTATTCGATAAAGCATTTATTTGAGGACCTATAACCTGCCCAATTCTGGACACAAGTGATAAAACACCTAACGTAGAACTACGTATATTTGTAGGAAATAATTCTACGCCGTAAAGAAAAATAACAATAAAAGACATATAATAGCAAGAACTAGATAAACCGGCAAACATTGTTCTTACCCAAGAAGGATTGAAAGTCACCGGCACACAAATTACGATTAACATAAACACACCAGATAGAAACATTGTTGTTCTAAGGAATGGTCTCCTCCCGACCCTATTTACTATAAACATGCCAATAATGGTTCCAAACATTAGTAAGGCCCCATTGATCACTGTATTTGTATGAACTTGTGGGCTCATTTTTCCTATGAACTGTGAAACTCCGTAGTAGCACATGCCACAAACGAAATATAGATACGCCATAACAGAAAAATTCTTAGTGTGTTTTCTATATTTAAAGATGTGGTAAAATTTAATGTTCTCTGTTTTTATGTCACTTTGCGATGAAAGGTAGGTTTCAATCTCAGCTCTGACCGTATCGTAGGGTGTTTTATTGCTGAAACAATGAGTTTAATTTATTCACAAGTAAGTAAAAGCATGTAAAAGCTTAGAGTTAGATCACGCTGGGTTTTGTTTTACAAATGTATGCTACTTCAAGCGTGTAGCTTACAGTTATACTGATATGTGTATTATTCATTCTTACTGCAAAGTTTGTGCAATATAAGTCTAGTCAAAGACCCCGAATTTCGCCCCGAAATTAGGTTAACACTGACAACTATTAATAAATGACCATAAATATTTAGGCGCTTAAAACTTAAGCGAAAGTTACCCCTAGGTTAGGTGTACCAGTGAATGAAAAAAACGCAGTATTTATCGTGAAATAAGAATTCTGTGTATTTCTGCCAGATCCTGATATTTTTTCTTTAATAACATCAGTACCTATTAAATTTGAGGTGACATTTGATTAAACTCTAGCTCGACAGTTATGACACCAGAAAATGTAAAGTAGGCTAGCTTAAGCTGTCAATCATTTGTATGGGCCCGTAACACGCCCGTAAATAAGGAGAGAAGTTTAGTTAAACCCTGATATTAAAGTGCCACTGCAATGGATTCGAGCATATATGAAATATGGTGGTTATCATATAATACATTAGGTACTTTGAAATATCTATCACGTTATCTACTCACAAGCGACAGAACTTCTCCATGACTTTAATCGCCTCCTCTTTCTTGTTTTTGTCCATTAACCATTTCGGCGACTCCAAGACCAAGAATTTTATGATGGCACAGAACATGACAGGCACAGAGATCGCTAGCTGGAATTGATCGCAATCCCTTAAGAGGTAAGATATGCCAGCCAGAACGATGAGTCCCAAGTTGGAGGCCATGTGAATGAATGTAGATACGGCCGGGCGGTAGTCAGTTCCACAGAACTCCACGCACAGTACGTAGCCGGTGACGATTGCTCCGCCGGTGCCGGCGCCTTCGAAGAATCTCGCAAAGCAGAAAAGCAATAACGTGGGTGTGACGGTCACTAAACAACCTGCCAAGCTGATAATTAACTGGCATACGGCATATATCATTAGGCGTCCATATCTAAAAAACAATGTGTGCGCTAAATGGTTAGTTTTAATCCATTTCCTTTGAGTTGAGGAGGATGTAAACCTGGCAAAAGGTTGACAAAGCTCCGTTTCCTTGGAATAGGAGGATCTAAGTGTAAGGCCTGAGTGGACGCTCAAGTTGGGCGTGCAGCGGGGCAGGGCGTGCGGCGTGCATGTTAAACAAATGCAAACGTATAGGAGCGGCCTTAGTGCACGTTGCTCAAATGACTTGTGCCGAACGCTCCGCTTCGAGCGTCCACTCAGGCCTTACACTAAAACTCACAGTTGGTCTGGGGGAAGATAAACTTGGCATGGTTACGTTCAAAATAAGGTTAGTGTATGCTGGTTCACTGAGAACACAAAAGCGACGATTTCTCCGAAACTATGACACCGAGCCTTTTGGGTCCTTTATGCCTATGTAATGTAAGCCTGTATGTAAGCCTCTGTTTGATCAGTACTGAAAGCCACATCGTGTATTATGCTGCACGATACGTACAATAGATATGCGTATAAGACTGCGTGAAAGTAAAGTGAAAATAATGTGTAAATTAATAATTCAGCCTTTATACGTCCCACTGCTGGGCACAGGCCTCCTCTCACGCGCGAGAGGTAATGTGTAAATTAGGATCTTTAAAACATCTTACATACGTACTGTAAGTTCAAGTTACCTGTCAGACAAAACTCCAAAAACTAAGGCTCCTACTAGCAAACCGAAGAAAGAAATGCTTTCACTTAAACTAATGAGCCATTTTTTGTCGCATATAATCCCAAATTTCGTCTGCACTGTTTTCGTGAACATGCTGTGATCCCAGACTGGATTATTACAGGGACACGCGTTTTCTTTTGCCGTTTCATCGCCGCTACAAGTATACTTCATTGGTGGCGACAGAAAAATTATGTTAAGGGTATGCCACACAGACATCAATTTGGTAACGAAAAAAATACTTATAAAGTAAACGTGGTAACGTGTAAATTTCTTACAATATACCTCTACTGGATTTATCACTACCATGATACAAAAAAAAATCGCAATATAAATGTTTTGTTTACTGATTTCCATCTGATTTCCAATAAAATTTTGGCATGTTTTTGGCAGCATGTATGACAGACGTTCACAGACTTTCTGTTTGACATTTAATACGTTTTATTTGTTGGTTTTAAAAATAGGTTTTTGTCTATCATAGTCTGGGCATATCATATCATATCATAGTTAAAATGTGGGCGCGTGAATGTGCGATTCCCTGGCGATTCCCTATACAAAATTTAATCCTGAGTTCTTTCGCTCGATAGAAAAAAATCATGAACATAGGTCTAAAATGCAATTTAAAAAACTAAAAATATGAAATTTATTTCTAAAAACGAGCAATATTATGCTTGAGAGAACTTTTTTTTATTATTAAAACACGCAGAAAATTAAAATTGAAAAACATGATATCCAAGTCCCCGAGCACGCACATCCATCTCGCTCACACTTACGCTCAGTGAGAGTGAGAGAAGAACACGATCCTACTGGGCCTTAATTTAGAATCCTTAATCCTAACTCGTAATGTGTAACCGCGTTGAGTTAAGGGGCCCACTGATTAACAGTCCGCCGGACGATATCGGCCTGTCAGTTACAACAAAAAGTTGACAGCTCCGAACAACTGACAGGCCGATACCGTCCGGCGGACTGGTAATCAGTGGGCCCCTTTAGAGTCTGAATGCACTAACTAGGAAAAAAAATAGGATCCGTAGTCTTGAAGGATTTAAATCAGGTGTGTGAAGCGTTTTATGTACTCAAAGACATCATGAATGTTGATTATATTGTTTAAAATAAACTGCATCTTCTTATTATATATAGTTTTATTTAATCTTCTTCTTACACACACAGTATCTTTAGATTTATTATAAAGCCTAAAAAAATTCCACAGCTTGTCATTGTGATGCAATCTCAAGTGCCACAGACTATATATATTATAGAGTAAATAAGGTAAAGGGGATGTACAGACATTGTACTTCAACACTCTCCCTCAATGTTTGTACATCCTTTTAACATTTGAACAAATTAAGTAAATTACACAGTTTTACAAATTTTTCACCTGATAAAGGTTTAGTTAGTATATCAGCTATCTGATCTGTTGTAGTTACATATTCAATGGTAATTAAGCCTTCTTCAACCTTTTCTTTTATAAAATTACATTTCACATCAACATGTTTCAAGCGTTTCTGATCAGGATTTTGAACAACTCTTATAGTACTCTGATTATCTTCAAATATAACAACATTATTAATTTGAATGTTAAAATCTGTCATTAGCTTAATTAGCCAACAGGCTTCAACAGATGCTTCACATAAGGCAACTAGTTCGGCCTCCGTAGTACTCAAAGCGACTGTACTTTGCTTCTTTGACTTCCATGTCACAGTATTACCAAACAATTGAAACAAATATCCACTTGTGGATTTTCTGTCACTATCACGTGCAAAGTCTGCATCTGCAAAACCTATTAGGCTTTCATTTTTACATTTACAAAATATAAGATTATAGTTAACAGTTTGTTTAACATATCTCAATACACGCTTTAAGGCTTGCCATAACTTTAAAGTTGGTTGTGTTTGGAATCTACTCAAATATGACACAGCTGTTGCTAAGTCTGGTCTGGTGCTTACCATAGCATACATTAAAGAGCCAATAAGTGATCTACACTTGTGTTCTAATGTCAAGTCAATTTCACTCAAGTCTAAAGTCCAGTTTGAAATTAGGGTCCATAGGTGAATTGACACCTCTGCAATTCTCCATATTATAAGATTGAACTACTTTCTGTAAATAGTTTGTCTGGTTAAGATAAATACCGTCATGTTTCCTTTGAATATTAATGCCTAAATACATGAGTTTTTCATTACCTAAGTCTTTCATATGAAATTTTGAATTTAGAAATTTCTTAACACTCTCTATTTCAGTCACACTAGGCCCTACAATCAACATGTCATCAACATACAAAATCAAGTATAATTCCCCTTTACTATAAAGACAGTAGTCATTTTGCGAACGGGTAAATCCATATTCAGTGACAACTTCAGTGAATTTCTCATACCAATACTTAGGACTCTTTTTTAAACCATATAAGGATTTTTGTAGTTTTAAAACATGGCCATCAGGAACTGTCAGACCTTGTGGGGGTTTTAAGTATACTGCTTCATCAATTCTTCCATACAAGAAAGCACCTTTGACATCCATTTGGTGTATTTCATAATCTTTCTGAGCTGCAACTGATAAAAGAACTCTTAATGTTTGTAACTTCAAAACCGGTGAGTATATATTTTCTAATTTTTCTTTTTGTTGGTAACCTTTCACAACTAATCTTGCTTTACATATTTCTTCTTTTCCTATATTCTTCTTTGTAAGGACCCATCTGCTATCCAGTAATTTTTCATTCTTTGGTACAGGTACAAATTTCCATGTTTCATTTTCTTTTAAAGTCTTTAATTCTTCATTGATTGCCTTTTTCCATTCATTTTCATCTCTTCTTCCTTTAATGTCATCATAATTTGTAGGAGCATCCTGATAACCTGTTAGTAATGCATATAATGCTGAATCATCCTTGTCCAGGTCCATTTCGTAATCCCGTTGCCATACTGGTTTTCTTACTTCTCTCCTTGCTCTCCCTCTTTCTGAGCTTTCTGTCTTCTCTGTTACAGTCTTCATCTGGTTTTTGTCATCTTGATTTTTACTCTCTTCATTTTCTTTGTTCTTTATCTTCTCTATTTTCTTTTCCTCATTATTTGTAAGTTCATTTTCTTCTTCGGTTACCTTTTCAATTTCTTGTTCATCTTTACTCACTTCCTTCTCTGTCTCTTCTGTCTTGTCCAGTACATATTTTGTATATTTGTCACAATCTGGTTTTGTCTCATCAAAGATCACGTTCCGTGCCAATATAATTTTCTTTGTTTCAGGATCGTAAAGTTTATATCCGGTGGTATAATATCCAATGAAAATCAGTTTTTTACCGGAGTTGTCCAGTTTATGTCTTAATTCTTTAGGTACATGATTGTACGCTGTACATCCGAACACTCGCATATTAGATACATTTGGTTTCCTACCTTCCCATAGCTCTGCTGGCGTTTTCTGTTTCCCTTCAGTCGGGCTCCTATTTGTGACGTACGCTGAAAATAATACTGCATGGCCCCAAAACTCCTTCCTAAGTTGTGAGTCAATTAAAATAGTCTTAGCTTTTTCCATTAAGGTCCGGTTCATACGTTCCGAAACTCCGTTCATTTCTGGGTTATACGGGACTGTATACTGCATCTGTATCCCCTTACTGTAACAAAAGTTCTGAAATTCTTTAGAAATATACTCTCCTCCGTTATCTGATCTTAACTTCAACATGTTAGCATTAAAATGGTTTGTCACATAGAAATAGTACTGTTTAAATTTGTCAAACACTTCACTCTTATTGGTTAGTAGGTATACCCATACAAAATGAGTATAGTCGTCAATAAACGTCACAAAATACTTATATCCTTCTTCAGTCATTGGGGTAATTGGTCCGCAGACGTCAGTGTGTACTAATTCAAGGGGTCTAGTCGCTCTACGTCCAGGTCTGTTAAAAGGTTGTCTTGTCATCTTACCTAACAAGCATGGCTCACAAACAGGAATATTATTTTTAAATTTAGTTAAGTCATCCATACCATTTACCATTTGTTGTGATGATAATAAGTTCAAATTTTTTACACCTAGATGAGCATACCGTCGATGCCACAGCTGTCTCACATTTTTGTCACAGTTATTACTATAATTACATTGTTTTTCAATTAATGTTTCCATTTGAATGGTATATAATGACCCTACACGATTGCCTATCATG
Organism: Cydia amplana; assembly: GCF_948474715.1. NCBI lineage: Eukaryota > Metazoa > Arthropoda > Insecta > Lepidoptera > Tortricidae > Cydia > Cydia amplana. Next base: position 14,612,060 of record NC_086071.1, on the reverse strand, counting down.
GTCAAACAATTATGTTTGTAGATTCTGACTTTTCCTGTATTAAATTCAATTTTGTAACCATAATCTTCAATCTTTGAAACTGACAATAAATTATTCTTTAAATCAGGCACATAGAATACATTTATTATGTTTAAAATAACTGGCCGCTTACCTATGAATGCCCTTGCCCGAATGTTTCCAACACCTATTGCCATTAAATTCACTCCTTTCTTCGCTACCGAGATGGGCTTAGGCTGGCTGAGTTCAATATATTCTGAGAAATATCTTTTATCATTAACATAATGGTCCGAACACCCTGAGTCTATATACCACATTAAGTCACACTTATCTTCTTTGTCATATCCTTGGGTTTCAGTCTCCGCAAGAAAAGCATGCTCAACTTCACTGTCAATTGACGCCACATACGAATGTCCACGTCCATAGTCGTTCCCATAAGATCCTCGTCCTCGGTTTGAAAAGCCTCGTCCTCTGTTAGTAAAACCTCGTCCTCTTGATGAAAAGCTCCGTCCTCTTGATGAAAAACCTCGTCCACTTGATGAAAAACCTCGTTCACTTGATGAAGATCCTCGTTCTGAGTAACCTGTCTGTCCTTGATATCCTCTTCCACTTGATGAGCTGTGCTGCAGCTGATGGGCACCTCGAGCGCTATGATAATTTTGTCTTTCTCTACATTCATATTTCTTATGTCCCTCTTTGCCACAACTAAAACATAGAAAAGCTGATTTGTTGTACTCAGGTGCGCGTGGCATACTCTTATTTCTCTTCTCTTCTTCACCCAGCAGTCTATCCTTGACTATATCAACTGTGAGGTTAGGTATCGACTCGATCGCTGTCACTATAATTTCATAAGTGTCTGGCATGGATAATAAAATAAAGTTTATCTTCTCGTCATCTGACAGTGCACTCCCGGCATCCTTTAATTGTCCAAATATTTTCGATAATGTCACAAAATGTTCTGACAATGGCGTACCTTCTTTGTATTTTATGTCGTTAAGTTGGCGTCTTAAAAACAGTTTACTGCGTGTACCTTTCTTCATAAATTGTTTCTCTAGTTTTTGCATCATATTGTACGCCGTCTCTTCCTCCTGTATATAATCAATGTGACTGTCGGCGACGCCATTTATAATGATAGTTTGTGCTTTCGCCTCTGCACTCTTGTTTTCGGGCACGCTCGCGAAACCCGCTGTCTCAATTGCTTTTATGCAGTCATGTGCTCTTAAAATGCTGCATATTCTAAATTTCCATATTGCGAAGTCTTCTCCCGCAAATTGTTTTATTTTTATTGAATTAAAACTTGTTTCTGACGACGCCATTTTGCCGGCTTACGTTGCGTACTTTAATATTTTCCCGAACTACGTTGGAACCACGCTCTGCTACCACTGTTGATTATATTGTTTAAAATAAACTGCATCTTCTTATTATATATAGTTTTATTTAATCTTCTTCTTACACACACAGTATCTTTAGATTTATTATAAAGCCTAAAAAATTTCCACAGCTTGTCATTGTGATGCAATCTCAAGTGCCACAGACTATATATATTATAGAGTAAATAAGGTAAAGGGGATGTACAGACATTGTACTTCAACAATGAAGACATCATGATGTCATGAAGACATCGGGAGATGAAGACCGACATCGTCGGTCGGTCGGTCACACTTAGGCCTCCTACCTTGGGGCTTGAAAGGGGTCAGCTGAAATTATTTTTTATTAACAAAAGGCCAACCAATTTCGTAGACCGATAATAAATGTCACATTTCAATCGCACGAACCCGCCACACCGTGAAATTAATTACATTGCGGCCGATCACAGTTTTACAATTTTCACATAATAATTTACAATGGCGCTGAGGGCAATTCGAACTTATATTTTGACGTCAAAATGATCTCATTTTGTTATCATTCGCCTGTGCGTCTCATTCACGCAAATACGTGTACGAATAAGCACGAGCGACATGGACGCGTGAATGATAACAAAATGACATCATTTTGATATTGGAATGTAACTTCGACTTGGCCTCACTGGCACTGGCATGGGAGCGAATATGCCGAGAGGCGAATGGATTCGGTTGCATTCTGAGGCCGAAGATCTGTTGATGATGGAAGTGTCAGTTAATAACCCGAGGGGCTACCGCGAAAACCGAATTTCGCAAATTGCGGGAATCTTTCCCCTTTACTCCAATGAAGGCGTAATTAGAGTGACAGAGAAAAAACCTCGCAATTTGCGCAATTGGACTGGACTACTCCGGACTCTGGACTAACCGTTGCCCACGACTTCGTTCGCGTTTTCGAACATTAAATTTAGTCGGGTTATTTAACCTTGCCGACGATCTAGAAAGTTACGTATGTCACTTCCCCGCACGCAAAATTAAGATTGTAATCCTATACAAATCCTGTATGCGATTACAAAGTTATTTATGTGGTGCAGTAAATTAAAGGTGAAGATGTGTATTTATGATAATTATGTGTGTAGTATACTTAGGTTGACAAAATCGATTCCACATAACTTTTAGGTATAGTCTGCATAAGAGTGCAGTAAATGTTGCCTACTTAGGGTCGGTTGCAGTTGCACCAAACTGTTTTCGCTAAATTTTATTGTATGGAAAGTTTCATAGTAAACCGCCGCGGCGCGCCGGCTGACGTTGATCAGTCTGTCAAGGGCCCGATTCGGATTTGAAATAGGCATCTGTTAGATATCTTTTAGACATCGCCAATATACGATAACGATATGTTTAAGATCTAACCTGTCAAATTTGACATTTGCGCGATTCTGGAGATACTCTTGAACGATTTCCACAAGATATGGCTTTGAGATCCATTCACATCTAATAGATATCTAACTCTATCTAACGTAAAAGTCACATTGGTTCCTCGAATTGCGCTGCAAAAGAGAACTAGTTGAAATCTAAACTATAACGTATCTAGAATGGATCTAGTACGTGTCGTCTCTTGTGAATATCTTGATGTTCGAATACGGCAGTAGTTCACATCCAGAGAGGGTGCTAACATCTAGTTTCTTTAATTCCTTGTCTGCATCGCGCTGTGCTAAATTTATTACCACTCATAATAGCTGTATTAAAAGGTAGAAGCCGTTAATTTCATATAATTTACAATAGGCTGAAGAACAATGGTTATTATGCTGAAATGTATTTTACGTGTATTGAGAGCTTTGTTTTGTATCGATTTGTAGGTACTAGTTATTAGGGTGGTTCACGTTTGTGTGAAAATAATTCAAACTCTAGCTAGAAGAAGCGGCACCCCCTTATTTTGTATACTCTTATTATGTTGATAAAATACGCCATGTTTTGTGACTTTATCTTAATTACAAGGGGGTGCTCAACCACTTTGAAATATTTCAACGCTGTATGAAATCCAAAAAAAAATCCACTTATTATTTTTTGGATTTTTAGTAAATTAGTTGTTGTTTTCACATTATTTGGAAATATGATTTAGGTATCAGTTATTAAGTAAAATAACATTTATATTTCTATTTTTTATGAATTTTTAAAATGAAATTCGAAAATCTAACTTTTGAAAATTTATAAAAAAATTATATAAAAATGTTTTTCTACTTCCAAACTCATAACATAAATCAAATGTACAAATAGTGTGAAAACAGATACCTTCTTAAATAAAAATCAAAAAAATAAATAGGTACTTATTTTTTTTGGATTTCATACAACGTTAAAATATTTCAAAGTTGTTGACCCCCTTGAGATAAAGTCACAAAACTTAGTGTATAATGCATATTAATCAGCATAATAAGTGTAACAAAATAATGAGGTGCCCCGTCGGAAAAAAAAGGTTTTTTGAACCACCCTGCTAATTATAATTACATTTATAAATGTGTTAGCTTGATATTATTGAAGTGAAAACTTCTTTAGCGGCGCCAGGCACTTTTTGAGGTGGGGAAAAAATTATAAACTCGAGACAGCGTAAGGCGATCACGTGACCGTAAGCCCCGTAAGGTGGCCACTTATAATTTAGACGGCATTTAAATCAATAAAGAAAAACTCAATGTTATTTGACATTTATGTTGCGGACTCCTTTTCAAACCTATAGGTACATACCTTTTTACACACTCTTTACCTATGTTCAAATAATTTGACGTTGTCATGGCAGTATGTAAATAAATATGTCAATGAAAAAGTGTGATCTTATTTTAGAATGATAATAATATATTATTATAATAAATAAATAGAATACTTCCGCTAAACGTATGTATCGTGTTACCGGGCGTCGGTAACATAGTGAGGTGAGTTTTCACTTCTATCGGCACTCCCGGAGTGCAACCCGTTGTTTTTTTTAGTGACGGCTATTTGCGCCTTCGATCAACACGGAAGGGATGCGGCATTCGCTCTATTTCCCCTCTGCCTAGGTACAAGATCAACTGATCTAGCGCGGGTAATAAAACTAGTTGCGCACGGATTTTTAACTAGACCGAGTCCAGACGCGCGAGTGAACACAGCAGCAGAAAAAATGCCTAATTGCTCGGTTATTTGTTGTAAAAAGAGGTCGAGGACATCAAATTTACAAAAAGAAGGTGTTACATTTCACATGTTATATTTTTTTACATGTCATACGTTTAATTACATTTAAACACAATTATTATATTTTAGTCTCATGTAATTGCTGGATTTATCGATTTTGCTCTCCCAGTACAAATTGCGGATCGGTCGAGCGACAAATCCGACTTCTCATCTCTCAGAATACAATAAAATTCTTCGACGTAAATGTGTTAGTGTGCGTGTTGTCACGCTTGTGACTCGTCCGTACACAAAAAGACATCGAGGTTTGCAAGATTTGTCTTTGACGTGTGTCATTTTCTATGTATTTGTGTCGTCATTACAGATTGGATTTTGTATGTAAGTGTGTGAGAAGTGCGACTGTGTGCACGTTCCCCCCCGCGAAAAATGGCAGAATGATTTGAATGTCAAGATATCGCTTGGGCCTATCCCTTCCGACGTGTCGGAAGCCCGTGTTGATCGAAGATTTGCGCGGTTACAGTTACGATATTTGATTTTGGTGGTTATGGCATTTGTGGGTTTGTATCCAATAACGATATTTGTTAATAACGATACCAATATTACTTAATGCTATCAAGTTACAACAACAAATTCAGTGCCATGGCTTACTTAATATAGAGATAGCTATACATAAAAATAATTTCTTTATACATAGAGTCCGTTCGGAAAGAGAAGAGTCGTGGAATGTATTGGGCCCCATACATTCCACGACTCTTCTCTTTCCGCACAGGCTCTACCATTATAGTTCCACATAAATGTGGTATGTAGGTATATACAGGGTCATTTTTGGACCATTAGCCATATTGTGCGAGGTGATTAGGTAGGTCATACTGGACAACTTTTTCTATGGGACCAACCCCGAAATCCCAAAAAAATGTTTGCCTTCCCATAGAAAACGTCGACATGCACTCGAACATGCACATGAAACGGCCAAAAACATTTTTGTGATTTCGGAGTTGGTACGACAGAAAAAGTTGTTCAGTATAGCCTACCTAATCACCTCACACAATATGGCTAGCGGTCCAAAAATGACCCTGTACTGTATATAGCCCGCAAAGCCTTTTGTTTTGGTGAAGTGCACGAGTTTTAATAAAACCAAGACCAATAAAACACTAAAAATACACAAGACTTTGTGAAAGTTGAACTTCGATTGCGCTCTGAAGTTTTGCGCGCAGTTTAAAGTGAAAACAAGTGGAGCTTCAGTGGGTTAAATGTGAACTACCGTAAAATGGGGTGAGTAGGGGCAAACCTGACATTCAAATCTCGATAACATTTTATTTTTACATATGCAAACTGAATGGTGTATAAGTACAGTTAGACCAAGAAAAGTCTGCAGCGATTTTGATAGCCCCCGCAGTGCAAGTGTTATTTACACGTCATAAATTCATAGAAGTATGACGTTTAAAATGACACTTTCACTGCGTGGGCTATCAAAATCGCTGCAGACTTTTCTCGGTCTGACTCTAGGTATAAGTGTTCCGGACGTTTGTATTTTAGTTTTTATTTTATTTTGGGTAGTTCCATTTCATAACTTTGACGATAAACAGGAAATCCCACCTCACCCCGTAGTCCCTCGTAATTGGGGTGAGATGGAATTTCATACAAAGGTGATTTTGGAAGATTGTTGGATCGATTTTTTTTATTATGAGTATTACTATAGCTCCATTTTAAATTGTAATACATTATTTTTGTAGCAGTAGCCTTAAACTCCCATCTCATCCCCCTTTCATCCCTTCTCTCCCCATTCATAACCCAACTCTCCCCGCGAACCCTACTCACCCCATTTTACGGTAACGTAAATATTGGTATTGCGGGCTTGGCTCCGCTTTGATAAGTTGTGTTGAGTGCCGTCAACTGTTTTTACTTCGCGTAATAGCATTTATAGGGAGCTTGCATGAACAGTGTGGCTACCACCAGTTTGGCACTGACATAAACGTCATCGAGAACGTAATTTACTATCAATGCATCACGCTCGTACTCGCATATTAGTGCGAGCAAGATGTATAGTAAGTAAATTACGTTCTCGATAGCGTATATGTCCGTTTTGACACTGTCAGTGACTCATGGTACGGGCTCAGAAGCCCCCTGTTTACCTATTGGCGCGAACTGACAATGTCAAGTTAGTTTTTAATTTTAGCCAAGATGGCACACTAACAATGGAAATATAAAATTAACTAATAAAACCCGGTCAGGATAAAATAAAACTTATTTGATTTACAAGGGGGCAAAGTTGTTGTTTTACTGCTCGTACTAATATCGATACCCGAGCAAGCGAAATATTCCAAAATTGAACCACGAGCATAGCGAATGGTTCGAAAAGCGGAATCTTGAGCGTGAAGCCAAAGAGTAATCGGCCCGACATACTACGAGCGTCTACCCGCTGAATTACGAATGGAAACATGTAACGAAATATTTGAACGTCAACTGAGGGTCCTTTTATTGGATAATCCACTTTATTCAGTAAATGAGTATATGACTTTGACATTTGAAATCGTAAATTGAATCGTGTAAATTTGACATGTTCTCATTTATTGATATTCAACGTAATGTATACCTAGTATTGATTGTATTTAGAACATGGCGATCATTAAGAGATACTCGTACTTAGTTATTCCCGTATTTTGTTTTGACATGAATTGATAAAATTGTTGACAGAAGATTGATTATTTTTAAGACATTTTTAATTTGTATCTAATAAATAATATCATGTTAATATTAATGACAATCATAATATAAATTCATGTAGATTAGTTTAGCATAATTTATAATGTAATTTCATATTATGAGAATAAATATCTAAATCTAAAAAATCTAAATCTAAAGTAGTATACTATATAGGACAGGTGTAGCTTAATAGTGCATTTTAATGTGCCCATATTGAAGAATGAATTCATTTTCATATTCATTTCACATACAAAGATAAACCTACGCGACAACCAGCTAGGGACACGAAGGCTTAACCAAAACAGTTGGTGTAAGCACGGTTGTACGGCAGCAAAAGTGGTCGCCGCGGAACGTTCGGAATGGTCCTACTTTTTTCATTACGCAACCTTTAGTGTGTGGCCATATAGTTAGCGGGTTTTGCACACCCGAAAAACTTGTTCAGAATTTCAACAGTGTTTGACGCTTAACGCCATTATGAAGAACACTAATCCTCACTCCAAGGTCCTTGTTTAGGCAGGACATCACAGCTTAATGTCATGGCGGTCTGGTCAATATGATTAAGTGATTTAATGTTAACGCATTTACTGCCAGTGCCAGCGCGAGCTACGCGTTACGCTTGTAGCGATAGCGTATTTTTTCCATTTTTTTCGCTTTGTAGCAAAAACGTACAGGAAACCGGCCGAGTGAGTCGCTGGCAGTGAATATGTTAAGTTACGCACACAACGCTACACCGTAGATGACAACATGGGTACAAGATACGACATTCGTCACTCACTCCATTCATTTTGTAGATTTAGTGGCTGCATGTAAGTAGTAGGTACAGATGTAGTGCATAATTATTTTCCATCGTATTTTCACGGAAACGTACGAACGTGTCCATTTCAGTCAGTCTCGGTACAAAAAGTACTGAGGTTGACTGAAGTAGCATGACAAATACGAACGTTTCCGAGAAAATACGATAGAAAACAAGTTTGCACTACATCTTGTACTTACTAACCTTGTCGTTACTGGGATACAAAATGACAATAAAGTATTTTAATATGCCGATAACTAAAAGCCGATAACAGCCAAGCGTCCTCGTGACATTTAGAACATAATAACGTGAGTCATCATTAATTCGAACAATAGTAGTTTGTGTTACAAGGGATCAAAATGATGTATTTCCGTCAAGTCATTGAATCCTGAATGAAGCGATGGATTCTACAATAGAATCCCGAACGTAGTGAGGGATTCTAAATCCTGAGCGTAATGAGGGATTCAAGTGTTAACGCCCGAACGAAATAATTTTGATACCGTGTGACACATACTGCTTTTCACATCAACTATGAGGAAAATAAAAAAATCTTAGTATTGACACAATCTGATGCTTAAACAGATTATATAAGCTAAAAAAATAGTGTACTTGAACAGAAAAGTGTTACTTTGATCCCTCCTAGCACGGAGTAAAAGTGCCACTTTGATCTCTCCTAGCAGGGAAGAAAAAGCTCTTTTCTGAATAGGAGGTTATTTTTTTAGCTTAATTAATCTGTTTAAGCATCAGATTGTGTCAACACTAAGATTTTTTTTATTTTCCTCACAGTTGATGTGAAAAGCAGTATGTGTTACACGGTATTAAAATTGTTTCGTCTTGGGCGTTAACACTTGAATCCCTCATTACGCTCAGGATTCAATGTACGCCCTTGACGGAAGTATATCATTTTGATCCCTTGTAACACAAACTACTATTGTACATCACTCGCCACTGCGCAATCACATGAATTTTCTTCGTAGCAGCTTTTCTTATGGCCCCGCGCTAAGTGCTAAACTGTCACGCCTGTTTTATTGTGGCGCCGCGGCTTAACACTTGTTATTGCCACTGCTCAGCAGTTTTTGCCACGATTTGTGGACTTTGTTTCGAGTCGTTACCGTAATTTGGGGTCTTGCTTAATGGAACTTTTCTAATCTAAACTTGTATGGTTTATCGGCACGCCTATTTTACTTTCAAATACGAAAAGTGACGGTAACATAAACTATTTTGTAATATTAAGCGATAATAAAGTAAACAATCTGCGCAAACAATTATGTTTGTATATTCTAGGCACTTTGCGAAAACTAGTTTTAACTAGCGAAAATGCGTTTTCACTAAGGCGAATCGAAAAACAAGTTTTAACTAGGGAAAACGCGTTTTCACTTAATAGGGTTTTTACGGTAACATATATACATGTATGTACCTACCTATACGTGTATACCTATATGTGATTCATAATAATATGCAATTTTAACCCTTAGGTATACATTATTTACTTGACACACGACCGCGCGTCATATAATCGCTACGAGCATTGTCAAGTTCATATCATAACAAGATAAAACTAAGATAACAAGTTGTGAAATTAGAATCAGCTTCCTTAGTCAGGTGACACCCTATTCCGGCCTTCGTACCAATTATTGTAGCGTCGTATTATCATTAATAAAATGCAAGTGTAGTGCCATATTTATACTTCATCCTGTTTTAGAGAAACATGGAAATTGAAAACATTTTCCCGGTACAGGAAATGAAAAAGCAACGTATTGTTATGAGTTTCTAGAAAGGTATATAGTTAGAGTCTGTTCGGATAGAGAAGAGTCGTGGAATGTACTGGGCCCCATATATTTCACGACTCTTCTCTTTCCGCACAGACTCTAGCAGGAAGATGTTTGCGTCAGTGGCCTTCCTGCGTAGCTTTCTTCCCATCTCCACTAAAATTACGCTTGCTGAACGCTTCTCCTCCCTACTTAGGATTGCGCCGATGTTTCCCATCTTGATCTATCCGAAGAGAAACTCGATAAAGCCTTACCACGATTGGCTTAGCAGTGTCAAACTGACATATTCGCTTACGTCTGCGTAACTTACTTTGTATGTAGGTACATCTCGCTCGTGCGTATGCGAGTCCGAGCGTGATGGATGGAAAGTAAGTTACGCACATGCTAGCGAATAGGTCATTGTCAAAATGGTGGTATCCGTACTGGAGCGTATTCAGAACATCTGTATTCACCTAATATTTGGTGCTTCTATAGCTTTTGTACGCAGCTAAAGTAACTTATTGTTCGTAAATCGTTATCTCCATCTGACGTAATCTTCATACTATTTCTCCTCTTAGGATATACTTTTTAACCCTGCAACTCTATCAGGAATAAGGATATTCCCAAAATGTTCTTCTTAAAGTCAGCTCATCCTCATTATTTTTTAGGTAATGCGACCAGTACCTAGAGAAAAAAGTTGGTTAAAAACAGAGCCAAGGGTAATCACTAATCTATCCTGACCTACGAGTACGTCTCGCTCATAAACTAATAGTCAAAATATACTTTATTCATGTAGGCCTAGCAACAAGCACTTATGAAGCAGTGACGGGTTGTAAGTAGCAGTGACGGGTTGTAATTACCCTGACCACATAGTTGCATTTAATCTCAGTCCACAACTAAACTGTAATATCAATATTATGAGCCTCCAACAATGGGCTCTCAATCTCTGGCGGGTATTAAGTTTCCGCAGATATGACAATGAAATGTTAGTGCGAGCGTACGGTGGCGAGAGAAGCGTATGAAGTTTCTATAACCTTTATGAGTCACAAGAACCTGTCGAGGTTACGCTCTCATTTTAAAATGACACGCTGAAATAACATGAAACTTACTTGGCACGAATAATATATAAAAGTCACATTTATCTATTTCTAGCATTGAACTATTATTACTACGTATAGACCGGCACAGAGAACCTGTATTTTGCGCCATGACTTGTTGTTGTTTTGACAACAAACCATAGAAGCGGAGCGAAAATCTCACGACCTAAACTGGTAAACGCCATGAATTTTACGGCGCCTACGACGTTTTGGTCGCGTAGTACAGGTTGCAATTGCGACAATTTCAATGTTTGGTATGGCTTCTCTAGGCGCTTTTCGCTACAAAGCGGACGACATCATTAGGTACTTCTTGCGCAAAGCGCGTGCTGGCAGTAAAAAATGTGTCAAGTTAAAAGTTCTTGGTACAGGCACAGGGCGTCCGCCGCCATACATCAAAAATCATTTGTGTTTATATGTGTGCACGGCACGTCTGTACACGCGTCTTTGTGTATCAGTGGGTAAGTCGCTTTACTGAGAGGACGCCAGAAGTCCGCCAGATTATGTCGCGGCCAGTGATCGCGGGGCGAGGTAATGCGAGTCGGGGCGGGGCGGTGCGTGGCCGCTCTGTATGATAATACTATTACTTATTCTGTGGTACAGGGCTTTCATATACGATATCGCTAACCGCTCCGCTCATGGCTAAGGCTGTGGTGTCGCGTCTGTGGTCTATGGTGCGGTCGGAAATCGTTCCTCACGGAGGTTGATCGTGCGACGCGTGATTGCACCCCGAGACTGTTTGTACAGAGATTGTGTGGGATTATTAAACGCCATTGTAGGCAGCTGAACTGTTAAGCCCTATTGTTATGTGGGACCTAGTAAGGGCATTCAGTATACGACGATGTGACGACGATGTGGCTATTTATATGCGATTGGTGACAGTTTAGTTAAGTGTAAAGTGGCGGTTTTGGGGCTAAATGTAATTTGAAGATTTACTTTTTGTTTCTTTAAAAAAGCCCGTTCTAATGAGTCCATACTCTACGAGGGCTGTTTGATAAGTACCCGTTTATGAAAAAAATAATCAGTTGTTTTTGTTTATATGCATTTATTTTTCTTCATAGTCTCCTTTTAACTCTATACACTTGTTCCACCTATATTCAAGCTTCAATAAACCATCCAAAAAGTATGATTTCGGAAAGTCATTAAAATAGGCCTCTGTGGCGGCAATGACTTCGTCATTTGATCCAAATCGCTTACCACCGAGCCATTTTTTCAGGTTGGGAAACAAAAATAAATCGCATGGGGTCAAATCTGGAGAATACGGGGGGTAAGGCAATAGGGCGTAGCGTAATTGTGTTAATTTAGCCATCACAACTCTAGACGAATGAGCTGGTGCGTTGTCGTGATGAAACAGTACTTTTTTATTTTTTAAATGGGGTCGTTTGTCCTTCAACCCAGCGTCAAATTCATCCAATAAATTGGCATAGTACTGCCCTGTTATCGTTTTCCCCTTTTCTAAGAACTCAATATGTATAATACCCTGCGAATCCCAAAAAACGGTCGCCATGACCTTTCCAGCCGATGGAACGATTTTTGCTATCTTTCGCGCAGGTTCACCCGGTAAAATCCACTGCTTCGACTGCCCTTTCATTTCCGGGGGGTAGTGGTGACCCACGTTTCGTCTACGGTCACGAAACGACGCAGAAACTCCTTCGGGTTACGTTTGAACACGGCCAAACACTGCTCCGAAGTAGTCAGTCGGTTCCGTTTTTGCTCCTCCGTGAGTAAACGCGGCACCCACCTCGCCGATACTGTCTTCATACCCAATTTTTCTTCTAATATGTTTTGTACCCGCTCGATTGGAACATTTACAGCATCAACGATTTCTCGAAGTTCAATTCGGCGGTCGGCTAAAACGATATTTTCAATTTTCTTAACCATATCGTCTGTAGTCACCTCAATTGGGCGGCCTGGGCGATCCTCATCAAAGACGGTTGTTCTCCCCCGCTTAAACTCGTTAAACCAGTATCTGACGGTTTCATAGAAGGAGCACATTCATGGTAAACCGCTTGCATTCTTACTTTTATTTCATCACATGTTTTTCCTTCCAAAAACAAGAATCTAATTACAGACCGATACTGCTCTTTCTCCATTTTCACAATTTTAAGTTCACGCTTTCACTGAATCGCTGTCAAATGAGAAAAAAACAAAAGAATGCTGTTTTTTTTTAAATTTTCCCACCTCTGAAAAATGGCTTAAAACGATTGTATACATATTTTCGGCCCGTGATATTAATACATTTGGAAAACGGGTACTTATCAAACAGCCCTCGTATTTCGGAACCCATTGACACTTATAAAAACTAAGCATGGAATTTTGAAAGTAGGCAAGCAAAAGAACCGGGCCAATTCTTTAGCGCAGTTTAATATTTCCTTATAAAATAAAACTAGCGGAAATAAAGCATGGAACCTAAGTTTTGGCTATAGCATAACCTAATAAAGTTGTCGGGGCGGGCCTGCGCTAAACTTTAACTTTTGGCTCCAATGGAATAAATAAAGTTACCAACAACGATAGTCGCTTTAGACCGAACTGAAAAGGGTAAGATGCGGGAATAATGGCGTCTATTTCACAAACTTGACAATTGACACCTGTCGGAGTCGGAACCTACTTAAGAAATAAGCGGTTTTGACTTAATATTTATTTATTTATTTATTTAGAAATTTAAATCAGGCAACAAGGCCCATATTGCAAATACCTTACAGACTAACATACATATTTTATAAACTTAAAACTAAACACTAGTTATTTAGTCGACAAAACGGCGTGGCTTCGTTGCATCGGCTGCTCTTGTGTCGGAGTCGACAGTTTGCCCCGGAACCTCCGAAACACGACACCTTTCACCGCCGCTTTGTGTATGACACCATATAAGATTGTGAATCTGAGCCCGTACCATGAGTCACTGACAGTGTCAAAACTGACATTTACGCTATCGAGAACGTAATTTACTTTCTGTAGGTACATCTCGTTTGCACTAATATGCGAGTACGAGCGAGATGTATAGAAAGTAAATTACTTTCTCGAAGGCGTTTATGTCAGTGCCAAACTGATGGTAGCCGTACTGTTAGTTTACAATCTAACGTAGGTTAGGTTAGTTTATAATCTCCCTCTTTATCATTTAACTAGCGAGATTATAAACTAACGAGTGTTTACAATTTTACAGTGACATGTACACTGTTATTATTGGTAGTGAGTGGCTGTAACTGTTTTAAATTTTACCTATGCGTCAAACGGTCTCTGCAAAACCGAAGTGGTCCCATAAGTGCGACGTGAACAAAGTTTTGTAGGGAAAATATACTTAAATAAGCAATTTTTACATTGAAGTATTCTGCACACTCTACCATTAACAACAAATCTGATTAATTGTATTTATTTGAATACGGCATAATATATGAGCTCAACCCCAATCAAACGGGGTTTGATAATATGTAAAATCTAACGCTTCCTCATACGTGAGAATTATTTTTCTCGCATTCTTAGTATAAATGAATAAGCGTTATGCGTCTTTATTGCGTCTAAACCAATTCTATCGTCCACAGGAAATACCCGTTTTCCGTAACCTTTTTGTCCCATCTTGCCTTTCGTTTTAATCTAAGAAGCCGTGGGCCCTTCCTGTTCCCTTCCAGTAACTGGCAAGGATAACTACTCCCCCGACTCACTTCCGGTAGGAGCGGAAATGCTTGCAACTATTGAAGCACTATCTTAACAATTAACAAGACACTTCCTGCAATTTGCAGCGGATATAACACAATAAGTGCCAGTTGCACCATCCGCACTTGACAGACTGATCAGCGTCACCCGGCGCGCCGCGGCGGTTTACTATGAAACTTTCTATATACAATAAAATTTAGCGAACTCTTTAACGAAGACAAACAGTTTGGTGAGACCGACCCTAAGTATGTTAAAAGGTGTTTCTTGGGCAGCAATAGTCTCCGTTTCATGGCTCCTCTATACACGATGGGCCAACGCCGGCCACTCCAAGGGACGCAGCCATGCGGTAGAATGAGATAGCAATATCACTTGCTCCCTCTAACGCATAAATGCGTCCCTTGGAGTGGCCGGCGTTGGCGCATCGTGTAGAGGAGCCATCAGATGCAGACGATGACGCAGGCAGAAGCTTATAATAACCTAAATAACGGTTTCTTATCCCATAGCTCAGTACTTGGTCCATCGCTTTCACCCAATAACCTACTTCATTTTAGATCCCATCAACTCTCAATAGTCCTTACACCCTGGCGGGTGCGTCCCATGACACGGGCAAGGGCAGCATCCGCTCGGTGTACCCCTTAGATTTCACAAAGTGTCAAAAGGGCCTCTACGTGCTAGCTTCAGCTCTGCGCACGCCTCCCAAAGGTCCGGATCACCATTGTTCCGTAATGGGAAAGACATACTTAAATAACTTATGCCTATACGTTAATATTTAAACAAAAGTGCAGAACTACGATCAATTTCATTGCAAAACATCATATACATATACACAGTTTAAGAGCTCATTTAGACGATGCGCGAACTCGCATGCGAGTTTCATTACATTGCGGGTTTTGATCGGTCGGTTGAATTGGACGTAACCAACAGTCCGCAATGTAACTAAAATCGCATGCGAGTTCGCGCGCCGTCTTATATCAGCCTTAACTGTAGGTCCAGTTTCTATACATACTATTTCACAAGAAGCTGTGCAGTTATCGCCATGTTGGATACCTGTGGATGTCGTTTAGCTATCTCAAGAGCATTCCGACTTTGAAAGGACTTAAAACGCCATTATTTTCACTCCACTGCGACAGTGGAGGTCCTGATAATGTTAGTTTTATGGTAGTTTCCGTGCCAATAATTGGATCGTTGTCAATTCGAGCAGGATAACTTTAACTCTGTACCGAGCAGTTTGGAATACGCTAATAATCTTTAAGGTGCGGTCAAGGAATTTGAATTGTAATCCTTTCAGCAGGCCGCCGGCGTTATGATATTTTATACTTGGAAGCATGATATTTTATACTTCCAACCTGGTTCCGCTCTTGCGACTCCACTCTGGCTGGCTAGTCATCCAGTCAAGGCAGGCACAGAGGCGAGGACCAAGTAAAAGGGCCCACTGGACTAGGGGTCCACTTCCGACTGTCGGCCACCCACCCTTCAGATCGCCACAAGTTACCCCGCAGGCTTATTATTATTATTAATAATTTATCATTCTAACGTGAGGAAGCAAATCAAAATTTAAATTTAATTACTTTGGCACTCTTGTGTGCAAAATTTTTATCACTTTTTTACGAATAAAGGGAACCTTTACCAGCTGGTGGGTTGAAAAACTTATTATTGCTAATTAAAGTTTTTACTGGAACCATTGTTTAAAAGTTGTTAACACTACACCGCCTTTTCCGGGGTTGGAAAATTTAAATACCCCGATTTAACTCGGAAAGTTCGTATTACGTTAGCCAACATAGTGTAACTATTGCTTATCAGTAGTTCTATTAATATATTTAAAATTATCGGCAATCTTATAAGATGGTGGGGTTAAGCCTGGCTAAACAGTAGGCCTAGGACAGGAGCGGTGCGACAGTATATCGCCCGCCAGATAGGGTAGTCTATCTAATTAATACGGATGATAAACAAACGGGTAGTCTATTTCGCGGGCGACTTACGCTGCCCAACCAAGCCCATACTCAGTATTAAACACTGTATGTACATTTTTATTGTATTTATTGTTTAGGTATATTTTAATAACTATACATACGGGTATTGGCGACCCCCCCTGGGCTTACGCCTTACTAGGGTTGGAGATACTCCGTGTCTGATCGGAATTGCGACCTTCGGGAGTATGCCATGTGTGATCTGAAAAGGCTTTCTCCGTATTAATAAGAGGACTAAGAGGTGGCTGTGGGACTTGACTTCTTGAGAAAAAAGTCCTAGTTAGGAGCCGACTGGGATATTAACTGACTTGACTTGTGATCTGGTGACCTTTCATACCACTTGACGGTATGGGTGAAGCGACGTTCTTTCATGGCTTGTCGTCACCCTAGGGGTGTGACAGCGGTTGGGTGCGCGAATTTGGAGCGCGTACTATTGAATCGTAGAAAAAAGGTGTCGGTATATCAGTGAATGAGCCGTTGAATTATTTAAACCTGCGTTACGCGTCAGGCATAAAGTTGAATTTGCTTGCGCTACACTACTTGTTTTATTCATACAACGTTTATTTATACCATGACAAAAATCTTGCAATGAGGAGTGCAGGCAACATTGTAAACACCTTAAAGTGGAACTTCTGTAAACCGTAATATGCTGCTGTACTTACTACAAACTAAGGGCAAAGTTTGAGCTTTACCGCGCCTGATTCGCTCACAAGCCCGGTAAGTCTTCATAAAATTACAACTAATATTCTGTGTGTGCAGCCCTCCAACTTCATCTGATATAATAAACTTCAAGGCTTAGATGTTTTACAAGCAGCAGGTGGTACATGGAAGGAAATGTTGACGATCGCTTTTCCATACAAATGTAGTCCCCATTTTCTTTTTTGGATTACCTTATTGAAATTATATATGGCGTAAAGACACCCTATTATAGCCCATAAGCATAATTATAGTCCAAAGGGACCCGAATATCTTCGTTCAGATGTCTATTACTTGAATGTCGTAGTTCCATGGAAAAAAATGTTAATATGTAAAATGGAAGAAAAAACTCATACAAAACCAAAAAGAATCTTGGTATCTTTACTTGTCCACCATAGTTGCGGTACTGGCCCCGTAGACAACATGCCAATCGTTGACGCTCCGTAGCGAACGAAACGCAACTTTTCCTGTCACACTAATATGGAAGAGTGATAGAGAGACACAAAGAAATTCGATAGCGAAGCGATGATACCGATCATTGGCTAGGCGTGGGCTAGGCCGCACGGACAGTAGATGGATGGACGAGGAGGGGTATGGATGGGTGGGTGGTGATTTTACTTTTTCCGATTTCTGTACCTCTGTCATAAATAGATATCAAAGTAATAAGCTATAATGTAGGTATAAATAAACAAGATGCTCTCAGGAGTCTTGAATCTGGCAACCTTTTGATGATTGATTGGCGGTATCCATCAATTCGCTTTAAGTATGGTAATATGTACTCTCAAATTGAAATGTGTTTACCAAACTCCAGCCTAAAATTCTCAGGAGATCTTCTTCGTCTTCTTCAAGTATTTATAAGTAAGTTATAGGTATAATAGGGTGCATACAAAATGAAGTTTCTCATCATTGTTATATTTATTATATTTAATCGGTACGAGGTTGTTAAGTGCGAGTCGAAGACATAATATTCAAAATTTCTGCGAGAATGTCGGCCAAACAGCCTATTGTCTAGGTCCCTCACGGACAAAGGTGTTGGCCACAAAAAAATATATAAATATAAAATCAATATACAGAGTGCTTCCTGTAACAGGAGCAATAAATTAAACTGTAGGCTGTACTCCTCAAACTGACCAACATTTGTTCAGCAACTTTTGAAAATAACTCGGGTTTTGGTTTTTATTACACTTTAAAGTTTATTCTAAGACGCAATGTATTGCAAATTTTGTTATGTTTGAAGCGTGACAAAGCAACGTCAACGTCAAACACACTGATGTCAGCGTACATTGAAGGCAATATTTATTTTGTATGAAAAAGAGGAAGTCTAAAGGATTCATAATTTTTAAAAGTTGCTTAACAAATGATGGTCAGTTTGAGGAGTACAGCCTACAGTTTAATTTATTGCTCCTGTTACAGGAAGCACCCTGTATAACAGTAATAAACTATACTCGTATTTCCTTTCAGAATATTTCAGGATTACACAAAATAGTTTTGTTAGTATCAAGAAAAATAGTGTAGCTATTTTAGTGCCAGTAAGTTTTTATTATTACTCGTATTTTAAGATTAGATAACAAAAATATACAATGATATTGACAGAAGCCAGTATCTAGATAATGTTGTTAAATTAAGTCAAACCGTCTGGGCTCTAGGGCTAAAGAAAAAGCATCCCATCTTCGACATGGATATTATAAGGTCTTCTTCAATGTTACGCTAATTTTACGGTTTAACTCACGTGTTTTTAGTATTGATGATGATGATGATGATGTCCTCCCAGACGTATCCGTCGACGGCGCGGCGACACCCGGACAAATCAGGTATTCTGTAAATTCTGACGTGCATGGGCTCGAACGTGACTTGCGAAACCGAGTTAGTTTAATAGAGAAATATAGTAAGACAAGAGTGCTCATTCCATACATCAGTTCAGACTATTAATTTCAGTGTCTACATCTAGCATCGAGTAGCGGAACTATCAGTACTGCTACATCTATTGTCAAGTAGCAGTACTGATCGTTCCGCTACTCGATGCTAGATGCTATTAATAGTCTTTTTGGTACTAAAACTGATGTATGGATTGAGCACTCTATGTATTTTGTTCTCTATGGTTTAATGTTATTATTACATGTCTCACGACAGTTTAAATTCGACCTTTTAAATGGTTGTTACAAAACTAAGCAACTTCAAGGAGTTACAGGTATAGGTACCTACGTGAGAATTGATTGATTCGCTTTTACGCTGTTATTCTCATCGCTTGCCAACCATAGGTAGGTGTGCATTCGGCTAGTAGCTAATAGATAAAAATACTTATATTTTACGCTTATAAGATGGGATTTGTTAAGAAATGCTACTATGTAATTCATTTATGCCCGCGTCTTTTGCATATTTTGAAGTGAAAACTTCTTTAGCGGCGCTGGGCATTTTTTGAGGTGGGGAAAAAATGATAAACTCGAGACAGCGTAAGGCGATCACGTGACCGTAAGGGGCGTATTAAGGTTTAGATGGCCACTCATAATTTAAATGGCATTTAAATCAATAAAGAAAAACTCAATGTTATTTGACATTTATGTTGCGGACTCCTTTTCAAGACTCTTTACCTATGTTCAAATAATTTGACGTTGTCATGGCAGTATGTAAATAAACATGTCAATGAAAAAGTGTGATCTTATTTGAGAATGATAATAATATATAATAAATAAATACAATACCTCGGCTAAACGTATGTATCGTGGTACCAGGCGTCGCCGTCGGTAACATAGTGAGGTGAGTTTTCACTTCTATCGGCACTCCCGGGTGTAACCGTTGTTGCTTTTTTTCTTTTATTGTCTTTAAGATGAACGTAATATTGCTATTTTTCATTAACACTTAAGTTTACTCACTTATTTCCAGTGTAAATTATGCTTATCGTGTATTACTAACCCAAATTCGCTAGCGAAATGAACTGAGGCTAATATAAAATCTAGAACGTAGGTATTATCAAAATTCGACCGCTGATAGTATTTTGCTGGGTAAAAATACGTTTGTGCCATACGCCACTTACATTGGAAAAGTTTTACATTTAGGAAATATTGAACTTATTTATCATTTAGGCACATAATGTTTACTATTTATAGTACTATACACATATTGTGAATATAGTGATAATGATGAAATAAAAGCACTTTTATTATTGCCATATCCGTTTTTTATGAGTAAATGTTAAACTTACAATGTATGATAATAATATGACACAAAAGTTTTGGATATGTCACACTTTTGTGATAATTTTCTGTTAACAGAGTGTAATTATCCTATAGTAAAATGCGGATATGGCACAACATTTTTGAAAAATAATATTTTTCCAAAAACCGATTAGTGTCAATTATAGCATAATAGTTTTTGTTATTCTAGAAATCATTAAAATACTATTTTGCCCAAAAATGGATATGGCACAAACGTATTCTCAGCCGGCGATTTTTCTGTCGATAGCGTGTGTGTGTTGCATGTCATTAATAATTGATCAATTAGCAGCGCCATCTATTTTACCTTTAATTAATTCGACGGCTTGATTGGCGTAGTCAATCAAGTATCGGGATAACGAGGTATCCAATTAAGTAGATCTCATTGCACCCGATAGGGAGCGCTATACATATAATAAGCATGTATTCTGTTGCACTACTACTTTTATTAATGCATTTTTATTATATATGTACATGGAAAACCAACAGTTATAAACATTTCTACAAACTGAATTACAGAGCCAATTAAAGAATAGAATAAAATAGAAGATGCTGGCTTTTATTCAAAAACGCTTAATTTAAACTTAACTAATAACACTGACATAGATTGGTTACAAAGCGTTCCTGAAATGGTCTCCACTCAGCTTCACGTCAAGGAATCTTTGAAGTCCCCGACGCTGGTCTTCCGTGGAAACCTTTTCGAGAGAGCGCAGCTATAAGCTATAAGTACAATTACAGGTTCTCATTTAAAAAACTTGAATAGGTGTCACATAAAGATCAAATATAACCCTATTCATTTACACACACAAATACCTAGTCAGGTCAGAACTTAATTAGCTTAGTTGACAGCGATTTTGATAGCCAGGCGGTGCAAGTGTTATTTTAAACGTCACTGAAACGTCACACAAACTTCTATGAAATTATGACGTTTACACCGTCTGAGCTATCAAAGTCGCTGCCAACTTAGCTTGGTCGGACTCTAGCAGCTGCAAAACTGCAGACACATAAGGAATGGAATTCATTCATAAACTAGCTATGCACTTCAGGCGGTCTAGCATGAGTTCCCTTCTCGCGCGACTTCAAGTATGGAGTCGCGCGCGAGAACGCAACTCATGCTAGACCGTCAGTTGTGCCACTGGATGCACAAAACTTTTAACGAAAATCCAAAACATATATACCTAATATAACTTTAGTAACCTGAGCGCGAACTCTGTGCTAGAAGCATCACCTATATACAAAATTAAATTAAATGCCTGCCTGACAAACAACAATTTTTCCTTTATATAGTGGAAGCCTGGTCATGGTAAACTAATGGGACGAAAGTGCCTCCTCGTGGGAACAGTGAAACAGATTTTACTGAGTAAGTATAATAGGACAATCTAACTTTAATAACGGTTATTAAAACGACGTTAACAAGTGGGATTAAGGGATTTATTAGTGGGCACAGTCATCGACTTTGATTTATTTATGTAGGTACCTTGTCATTGTGGCAATCAATATGAAAACCTCAAGGAATCTCATATATTATTACTGGCACTCATCAGTGTGGCAAAGTGCAAAATGTTACATAAATCAAATTCCTTGATCGTACAGTCTTGTTCGTTTTCGGAGACGAGACGTGAGAGATTTGGAAGGAGGTACACACGGGAAATTTACCGATATTAATGACTTTTCGATGTATCGTCACAGTCGTACATGCCATCTGAACGGATTAACTGACGCGCTGTATGCTTTAATTGTGGTCTACCGTTACATACATCGCAGCGTTCTAGGTACTACGCTCTTGCGTGACAGCTGTATGCGCGTAAGTAAATAGCGATGTCCCGCTCGCACATCGCAGCGGCGTGAGAATCCGCATCCAATGTAAAAAGCGTCTTACAGTATCAGTTCGGGAGTTTCTCGAAGATACAATCGCTTTTCGACTTCTGAACTTGCAGTTCACTGGATATCCACTGGATACAGTTGAACCCATCTTTCCAGCTATAATTCTTAATCCAGTTTTAATAGTAGTTATACGTCTTATGTAGACGACTATTAGCTGGAAATCAAATAGAGAAAGCTTTATACTTGGCCTTTCGGCACTTGCTCGGGCAGCATTTAGAATGATGTCCCTAAGCGCTCTCACGCCTCTCACTCGTATTTACGGCAGTGACTAATGTTGCTGAGTGCTGCAAAAAATATGTTTATCGCTCCCTGACACGGAGGTAAAAAATCAGAGTGTAAATGAGTGATGTTAGTGCTGAGTTCGTAAGTGTTGATGGCTATGACGTTTATGATGCGTTTGACAAGTTTACTGAGGATCGAAATCTTAGGAAAGGTATCGGATTGGCCAAAAGCGCAGGATAAGCTACCACACCTCGCGACGGCAGACCGAAATTTGACCGAAGTACTAATTAGCAATATGATCACGGTAGACCCAATATGCCGCGTAATATCTTGTATGGGAGCTTGTCAATTTCAGTAGATATAAAAAGTAAATATTTTTTCGTCTCTCACGTTGCCACGTTTACGCTAAAACTACTAAAATTCGAAGCCATTTACTACGGGTTGAAATTCGCGCACTAAAACGACTTTTTAACACTCTATTTTAACATAGGTAAATGATACGTTTTGCTTCTGGGATGTTACAATAAACAACCCTCTCTCGATGCACGATTTCCCGGAGCCTATTTGCACAATTTCATTTTCAAACAACAGCTAACTTATTTCAAATATTTACATTCGATCGTAAGGGCATACAAAGACTTCTCTTTTATTTCAATCCCTGAACTCAGCTTGTACAATCAAGTGTAAAAATATGGGTGCACACATCATACCTACTCAAAAATATGTCCTCTAGCTCTTATGTCAGAGAATTAAAAACTATGGGACATATT
This sequence comes from Cydia amplana, assembly GCF_948474715.1. NCBI lineage: Eukaryota > Metazoa > Arthropoda > Insecta > Lepidoptera > Tortricidae > Cydia > Cydia amplana. Next base: position 14,588,839 of record NC_086071.1, on the reverse strand, counting down.
TTTGAGTAAGTTATATCATTATGTGCACCCATATTTTTACACTTGACTGTACTAAGGTCGAGTTCAGAGAAATAATACTCCTCTCAATTGCGCGTTGGTTTTCTATTGGCGTTGTCGTAGGTATTGGGATTTTTATACTTATATTAAATAGAGCTGAGTAGGTATTGGAACTAAAAGTTTTATTACACGACTGCTTTAAAAAAGGAGTTTACTGTTCCTTTATGGTAAAATAACGAGTTTAAAGGCGTTTGAGCGAGTGTCAATGTCATATCATAACCTTAACAAAATGCGAAATCAGAATCGGTCTCTAGGTGACACTAATATGTATTATGTACTTACTCGAATGTTGTAGGGCTCCACATTTTTTTTTATTATAACCTAAGGCTAGTTCACTGGTGGCCAAACTTTCTTCATTGGGGGCCAGAAAGTTTAGGAAATTTAAGTGGAGGGCCAGAATTGTAGCCAAAATTTATTTTGATTAGAGATTTATTTTTCAATCGTGGGCCAATGCCATATATTAATTAATTATTTCATAGGACCGGCGGCGGGACGGATAAAATACATTCGCGGGCCGGAGCTGGCCCGCGGGCCGTACTTTGCCCACCACTGGGCTAGTAGGTCCTAGTTACATACACTGGCAAGTTTAAAAAAATATCCGAGTTTTATTACCTATCAATAATAAAGCTGTAAAAAACGAGCCCCTACGAATTCCGGCGATAAAGTGAAGACAAATAAAACACCTTAAGGGGATAGCACACAGTTTCAGCACAAAAGCAAGATAAATATAAAACTATACGGTCCTGAAAATGTAGAATTTCGAGAGCGCGAAGACAGCTAAAACAGAGGAAATTAGATGTAAACGTAGCGCCCGCATGGTGCTGCCTTCGAATCTGACTCGAAAGAGGCAAGTAAGTTTATTGTAAACAGAAAGGTGATTCTATATATTGTAAACAGAAAGGTGATTATATATATTGTTAACAGAAGAACATGTGATTATTTAACACAGTTTGAAGAAAATTTGGTGATAGGTTGTGATAATGCAATAAGTTATTTTTTTATGAAATATACCTACTCAGGATAGGTATTTAAATTTGATTAAAGCCACATTGCTCATTATTGCGCCAAATAATATATACCTAATATCCAAATTAAGTATGTAAGATAAGAATATGTATCGTAAAAATAAAACGATACAAGTTGGGGCAAAATATAACAACTGCACCGCAATCAAGTTAATTTAAGCTACCGTATAAAATATTTTTCGGCATAAACCGTTTTCTCAATCTTAGAAGCCGAAGCCTTACCTTAAGATTTACCAATAATCATGTTAGTCATGTACAAGGTGGACCAAAAATACATATTTGCACTTTAGAAACGTTGACAGAAATAAAACTATACAAGATAATTTTAATTTCATTTATCCTTTCTGATTACAATTTGAATTTTGGCCCACCCTATAATTATAACTATTATAGGAATTAGAAATAAGTGCACGTTGGAACCAAAGGTTGAAACGCAAGATGCTGAAAATATAACTTCAGTTAAATAGGCCAAGAAAATGCACAGCTACTGTCGCATAAGTACTCACCGGGTTAAGTCCACTTGCATTTTCAAACGAGTGTTCAAGAAAAAGGAAACACTAAGGGAAACTGCACCGCATCACAAAAGTGGGCAACTTATAATAGCTGCTAACACTACTTTATATGGTGATCCGTCTGTCTCCAGCACTATGTTAACATAGTCCCGGAGTTTATTAACTGTGCATAATTCTTGAGATATATAGGTATATACCATTACTAGCGACCCGCCCCGGCTTCGCACGGGTTAACAAATTATACATGAACCTTCCTCTTGAATCACTCTATCTATTAAAAAAAACTGCATCAAAATCCGTTGCGTAGTTTTAAAGATCTGAGCATACATAGGGAGGGACAGACAGCAGGAAGCGACTTTGTTTTATACTATGTAGTGATTAGTTAGGTAGGTAACTAATAATGTCTGTACAACATCACGTTGCAATCATTTAATTTATGAGGTATCGTTTAGTTATAAACTAGCGATTTGCTTACTGCCGTGGTTTGAGAAAAATTTTAACCTTCCTGGGACTATATCTTCATACTATTTGAAAGCTGTCAGATCTGTGACCTATAGGTTAGGTACAAAGGTATAATATATGTTAGGTTTGTCCCATGCCCGTCAGAGCAGCGCCACAGTCATGCATAGAGCAACATGTATAATAAATGTGTTCTCGAACACATGTCAAATATCGAAATACCGCTTACTCTTAACCGTGGAAGTGTCACAGTAAACGTCACAATATATCTTTATAAAAAAAATACATATAAATGTATATTTTTTGTAACTGTAACTTTATAAAAAAAATACAATAATGTGACACCTCCATATTTGTCATTGCAAAGTCTGTCAGTTATCTTGATCCGACTTACGCAACCAAAACTGTTTGAAAAATTCATCCAATTGTCCCCTACGATTAACGATTTCAAAAATAGATCCTTTATTTCGTAACAATAAACAAATAGCACATTTTAATTCTAAAGTTCTACTCACTATCGGACCTGTCACTCGAAACGACTCACTCATAAAATCAACAATTTCTCGCAAAACCAGATATGTATTGTACAGTAGAAAAATCCAACATTTTGCTTCACCTCCAGAACATGCGTTTAATCCTCTACCACACGTGAGTGCAGTTAAAGATCATATTTGAATAAAGTAGTAGATTTCTATTTGTAGAGGCATTCAAATTGTCGGAGGTCGAATGTCAGTTTGAGTTTGTAGTCTGCTTCGTATCATCGTCGACACTGTTAAGAGTCCATAAACGTGCACACTTAGCGCCACTGCTAAATAATCGTGATTATTTAAATTTAACGAAATATATTTAAAAAAGGGGGCCGCTACGTATTGTATCTTGTATTAAAGTACCTTTTGAATACATCAAACTAGTTTCTATGTTGCTGGATTCGTCAATCTATAAACTCAATACAAAAACGGCCGTTTTAACTTTGGACGCATAGATTGACGAATCCAGCAACATTGAAACTAGTTTGATGTATTCAAAAGGTACTTTAATACAAGATACAGTACGTAGCGGCCCCCTTTTTAGGGTTCCGTACCCAAAGGGTAAAAACGGGACCCTATTACTAAGACTCCGCTGTCCGTCCGTCCGTCCCGTCCGTCCGTCCGTCCGTCCGTCCGTCTGTCACCAGGCTGTATCTCACGAACCGTGATAGCTAGACAGTTGAAATTTTCACAGATGATGTATTTCTGTTGCTACTATAACAACAAATACTAAAAACAGAATAAAATAAAGATTTAAGTGGGGCTCCCATACAACAAACGTGATTTTTGACCGAAGTTAAGCAACGTCGGGCGGGGTCAGTACTTGGATGGGTGACCGTTTTTTTTCTTGTTTTGCTCTATTTTTTGTTGATGGTGCGGAACCCTCCGTGCGCGAGTCCGACTCGCACTTGGCCGGTTTTTTAAATATATTTCGTTAAATTTAAATAATCACGATTATTTAGCAGTGGCGCTAGTGTGCACGTTGATGGGCTCTTAACTGTCCATCGATGGACCTTATGCCTTTTGTAATAAGGTCCACCGATCGGCAGTTTCTTAACTGTGTTGCTGTTTGTACATAGTTTTATTTCAACAGTTACAGAAGTACCCGAAAACCGAGACAACTTTTTGTCGTAAGAAGTAAGTAAGTTTTCTTCGTAAAGCTGCTGTACAACGAAATTTTAAAGGCACAGATGTAACCCAATAGATGAGACCTCAGACGAAACGGATATCTTATTAAATACAAATATCTGGGAGACCGAGCTTTGCTCGGTAAACATATAAAAACTCAAAAATTAGCGTTTTCCCAGAGATAAAACCTAGCTAGGTCGATTTTTTTGCCCCCGTAAACCCCCATATACCAAAATTCATCGAAATCGTTAGAGCCGTTTCCGAGATCGCCGAAATATATATACATACCTATAAATAAATAAATATATAAAAAAATAAATATGCAAGAATTGCTCGTTTAAAGGTATTACATATAGCATTAATGAAGAGCGTGAGGTCACCACACTTACGTAAGTGTAATTCCACGAAAAGAATAATGTCAAGGAATGCCAAGATCGTTAACGGTTTAGGTAATAAAAAAAGTTGGAAACCAAGGTCTTTCAAAGTCCCTTAGACCACAGCTCTTGTCATGCATGACGTTTTTCTATTGCTTAAAATTATTTGTTAGGTATGTTATTTGCTACTCAATAAATAGGTACAACGTAACGTAAATGGACGTACTCGTCAACTTTGGACCGGCCTTTAGGTTCCAAATAGACATTGCTACATTGAAGTAAGTACCTACTACCTACCCTTCCATACTGCCTCGGCCACGGAACACACGCTCCGAGCGTCGCGAGCGTGCGTTTCGTGGTCCTCGGGTAGTTATTTTTTTTTAAATTGCAGAGTCTATAGGAGAAATCTTTGAAAACAGTCTTGTCTTTGAGTGCTACGGCGCTTTGAGTGCTACGCTTTTTATACTGAGGTGAACTATGTAAGTTCAGAAAGGAGACTAAATTTCAGGGCTCGGAAACGTTTTATTTTTCAAACCGGTTTCGTTCATTCACCCGGGAACGAAAAGGATTTCGTTTCCGTTTGCGGTTACCGGTTATAGAACTGTTCTATTTAGATACTTACTGATTTATGCCATATTAGTTCGCCTTCCGTTTTCGTGGAACGATATTAACCGGTTAAATTGAAAATATCGAAGCGAGATAGAACGAGTAAGTATTGCTATCTCTTTCACGTATGACAACGAGTTTAACCGAGAGTCTCCGAAAGCCAAGAGTAACCGGTATAATATCGTCGTTCCTTGTAAACCATAAAATTCCGTTCCCTCCTCTTACCAGTTAGGAGAGAGAACATATTTTTTTAATTCGCGTTCCATCAATTAACCGGTTTTTTAATTGACGAAATAAAAAAACGGTTTTGGAACTATATTAACAGGTATTTCAATACCGGTTCCGAGCCCTGCTACATTTACTTTAAATTTACCAGTGGCGCTGTGAGTTGTAGACTTCACGATAGGCTTAAATTTTTGTTGAATATAACATATGTAGGTACTTACTTCATTGAGTCACTATCACAGCAAAATCACAATGGCTTAAGCGACATATATTATATCCTAATGGCACTTGACAATTTTTTTTTTTTTTTCAAAAAATCTATGTACCTAACTTTCGAACCAGCTACAAAATTTCACGAGAATCGGTTGAGAAATGCAAGCCGTCTAAGAGAAGAGCGAAATAAATTAGGCCCAAGCTGAAACGGAGACCATTCATTTTATTAAGTGTATATATTCCTCTTTGAAATGACGTTAAATAGACTTGACATAAAATCAATCCATAAAACTCCATTAAATTATATTAAAGTCGCATTAAAATTCTCATCCGCATCATAATTACTTAAATTTTGCTTTAGGAAATACTTCAGAGAACTTTGTTAATTTAAAGACAAACAATTAAAAACTTTATTATATACTTGGCACGACTCTCTTGGTTTTAATCTCCTTTTGTTAAATACTTATTAAAAGAAAGATAATACTTAATAGTAGGTACTTGGTTTAGGTACAAGTCGCGCAAACGTGGTTTAAGTATGTTGACAAATAAGTAGATGTTAGGATCATACACAGTCATATTTTAAAATCAAATTATATGTGATCTTATCACACAGGTCAACCGTTTTTGAGAATAACGAAAATAACGAGTCTAATAGTCAGGAAATGAGACTTTATAGACTTACGGCGTTATTCATAAACGTCTGCTAAGTTAATCAGTTGATGATCGTCGTTTGTCCCTTCTGTCGTTATTTATTTATTTATTAAATAAGTGACACAGCATTACAGTAAAAACCAAGGCACTGTGAAACTACAAAACAAGATAAAAGGAAGCAAATAAAAACCAATGACAAATTAACTAAACTCTAGATTTGGGCGACAACGTAACAGCGTGGCCATATGCCATAGAGAGGGACAAACGACGATCATCAGCTGATTAAATTAGCAGACGTTTATGAATAAGGGGGTTAAACTACATATAGTATGCCGCGAAGAAACGAGAACCCATCAACCCAATTGACAACATTTCATATTTTGACATTATGAGTGCCGTTTTATTGTTTGGGATAGTTTGGGTCAAAAGAACGCGAAAGCTAAACGAAATCTTATTTTTACGATACTATTTTAACATTTCTAAGCTCATTTGGAGATTAATATCTATTGTTAATTAATAGCTTAGTAATCACTACTTCTTCTTTATTGAACAACAACAACAAGTATAAAGTAACAATAAAATAACCCAAATAAAATTAAAACTACCTACAAAACTAAAACTACTACTTAAAAAAGGAAAACTAAAAATCTATATCTAAAGAGGGCCCCTGGAGCATAGTACCAAAGATACTGGCAGCATTTCCTCGCTGAATTGCAACGCTTACCTATTCGTTGAGCGAGGCAGCTGCCAGCTCTTTTGTCCCCAGTGACCTCAAGACCTCAACCAGCCGTTTGGCCAAATATGTAAATAAATTTTGAGCTCCCGGACCCCACGGGCCGAGGGTCTCGACACCGAAAGGAACAAAGTTGTAATTAGCGTCGAGACCCCCGTATTTCCGCCTCTTGGGGGTCTCGGCAGCTTCGGCAGCAGCACCCGCTTTCTTGGTAGTACCGTGAAAGTGAGACGGTGCCAGTGTGTCCACGCAGGTCGCGTCCCACACCAACACTCGCCCCATCCTCCACGGAATCAGCGACATACCATCAGGTCTCTTGCCATCGTCCCGAGATAGTAATTATTTTACAATAAACAAAGTTATAAATACACGAAATCATCCCCGCACCAAAACCCCGATGTATGTTTATATAAGTCACTTGCACTATTCCACTAACCCGAGGTTAACCGGTTAAACCTGGAGTTACCATGGTTACCAGTACAATTTGACACTGGATTACCGGGATGGTGCAAGTGGCCCTAAGTCACTTTATTCTCACTACGAAATGACAATGGTAAGGGCAAGGGGTACGAAGCGCGGAAAACGTTCCGGTAGTTACAAACATGAACACTCTATAGGTGAACCTTATTACAAAAAGCATAAGGTCACTTATGTACAGTGGGCGATGGTACCAGCAGTAAGAAGAAGGGCACATTTATTTTTAATAAAAACGCGGCCGTCTGCAAACCGTGTTTAGGCAAGATTGATATCGCGTATCACGAGTCGGGAGACATTGGATCATTTGATATTCATGTCGGGACAATGCCGGAAGATGTTTTTACAAAAGCCTTTTTTTTTTCGAGTTGTTAGGTACGTATATTTCACGGGAGTAGCTTTGTGGAACAATCATTTTATTACGAGTACAATAGGAACAGTTGTTTATTATTATAGGGTTCAGATCCACGATAGGTATATTATATAGCTATATACCCATTAACTTATTTCAAAGCAAGTCCAACACTGATATTATGACAGATAAATTATCTACATTCTGGAGGTGTACCTACGTCCTATATACGTACCTACACATTATGAATGTCATTAATAATTATTTTTATATTAATTTTATGTTATAGTGCGACTATACTTCAAATATTGCATGCTACACTAAGCAGGGTATGGTTAAACTAAATGGGTCTTTCCGCGTAACTCGGACATGACAACGAAAAAATAAACTATTGAATTTAGAATGTGTTTGAATGTAGAATAATCAAATGAGGGTAGCAGAACAAATTTTATAACCTTAAGTCAATAATAAGTCAACGGTTGTCATAATTTCCGACATTGTAAGTGCTGCTTGCGGAATCAACTACGAACGTAAAATAAGTGATTATAAATATTACGACTTTAATTGATTTTTACGCAAAGAAGAGGTAAGTAACCTTTATTTATCTGTTGTCTATTAAATTATTCACGCGTTACTTTGATTACAATTATCATAAGTTGAAAGAAAAATATGTAAGAGGTGAATGAAAATTGCATGTCGTTGAGTAACGTGAGTAACGTAAAAAACAATATTTTTCATTTACTGTACTGAAGTTTTGGACAAACGAACTTATATTGAACTATGTGTATGATTGGGCTTAGATGGTGTCATTCTCGCGGTTTATTTCTCCGCATAAGTGTTATTTTATAGAAATACATGACTTGAGATACTTGTAACGTGAGTCACAGTGAATCGCGTTGTTGCAACTGTAAAGCGAGTAACTAAATATTTGAATGTATTTTGTAGCTACAATGCCTCTATCAGCGGCAGAAAGGGCAAAAAGAAGAAGACAGAAGCTGAAAGACGACGGAAAGTACGAAGAGTATAAGAAAAAACATAGGCTTGCCGCCAAAAAATCAGGCAAAAGAAGAAGTTGCTAGATAACATGACTCAAAAAAAGAAAAACCAATTTATAAAGGATGAAAGAGAAAAAACCAGAAAAAGAGTTGAAAAACATATAGATCAAAGAAAAAAGCTGAATAAGCAAGAGCCTTAGATAGTTCAATTGCATCCTCATCTTCGATGTTAATTAATCGCCAAGCTTTGGGTAGAGCTAAATAACGTATCAGAAAAGTTCTAATTCTAATAATAATAAGTAAAAAATATGCTATTTGTTTGCTAGAAATGATAAAAAATATCAAAATATTCTAGGTAGTCGCAAGTAACGTGATTCACGAAATCGCTGTAACGTGAGTTCGTAAGGTTTTATATTTTATTTAAATAAGGGTGTATCTTTGATTTTATTTGGTTAACTATTAAAGAAGCTTGCATATTTATGTCATTGTTTTGTTATTTTGTTAAAACTAATTCATTCAATAATCAAAGGGAAATCAATAAACACAAAAGGCGTAAAACTCCGTGTCCATTTCTTGTAACGTGAGTCATGGAGTTATTTTCCACTTTTCTCCTTTTTTTATAATTTGATGGAGAAAAAGTACTTCGATAAATGATTCGCAGTAATGTACTCTGTGATATTATTATCAAGTTTTCGACGTAGAAAGCTCTTGATCTCAAATATACGACAAGATTGTTAGGAATAGTGACTACAAAGTAACGTGAGTCACCGTGGATTTACCCAAATGCTATTTCATGATGAATTTATTTTATTTCAAAATAAAACTACTTAAACAATAAAACTAATAGGTATTAGGTATTAGGTATTACATACATTTTATTACACTACTGATACACTTTTTACAGTGATTCTTCAAACAGGTTTTAGCCAAAAGCTTATCAAAAATAGGCTTTCAAATGTATTTACTTTTAGTGAAATGCAATTTAAAAAACCTTTCCTAGTTTGATATAACAAACAGTTTTAAACGTATTTCTAAGAGTTTATTAGCAAAATGTTGAATCAAGGTAAATTTCTTAAGGACCACAAACGTATCATTTCTATAACGTAAAATATCAAAGGTTTTAATAGGAAATTATCTCTTTGAAATCGGGTTTCTATGTAAGACTGTTTCACTACATGCGGTCAATTTATAAATATATAGGAATCTAGGTTACGTAATAATATTTGTATTCTAGATTTCCATATAAATTATAAATATGTGTGTTTTTTTTAAATATGGGTGTATGTAATCATTGATATACCTACCTAATATAATTATGGATCGCTCCGGCAATAGGGGTTCAATTTCTCACCGAGTTACTTTTTTGTGCTGATTGTGATTCTATGTATTTTTACCACTTCGGTGGCAAACAAGCATATGGCCCGCCTGATAGTAAGCAGTGCATTGTAACTTTACTGATCTCAATCAAATGTACACAGTCGCCGTCAGATATATCGGAGCGGCCGAGGGGCTCTATTCAAGGCGTTCGAGTCCATTTTCAGATATATTTGAGTTCCCTCAGCGAATACTTTATTTATTTATTGAAACGTACAAAAATTAAAGTATCCATCTCGCTCACGCTTACGCTCAGTGAGAGAAGAACACAAACTTACTGGGCCTTAAGCCACATATACACACGTGCACACCTGCAAGGATAATAATATCGGGCGCGCTACGGTTGGAGTAAATTCGAGATTTAAATACACATTATTGCTATTGCTGGCTCCTGCAAACGTCCTTCTTGATTGTGGTCGTGCCCTCAAAGTGATGTATGCATGCAGGTAAGTAAGTCAGTAGAATCATAAATAGATAATATAAGCCAGTAGCAACTTAGCAAGGCGACAGGTATAATCTAGGCAGCTTAGAAGGTCTTGCTCGTCTGACCCACTTTAGGGTCATTTTAGGAAAATTTGCTAGCACAACTGAGGAGTCCATTAAGGACTTATCCCCAAATCGCTCCTGCGACAGTGTAGGTAGCCAGTATATGGAAGTAGGTAACTTGTTACTAGATTCAGATTCAGATTTATTCATTATACAAACAAAATATTATGCACACATAGTGAGATCGTCAAGGTACACGCTAGGTAGGTACACATTTTAAACTAATATTTACATTATTTTACTTATACAGAAAATAAGCATTAAAAAATATAATTCAATTTCAATTACACGTACAATTTGTCTCAGTTTTTTTTTAGGGTTCCGTACCCAAAGGGTAAAAAACGGGACCCTATTACTAAGACTTCCCTGTCCGTCCGTTCTCATGAACCGCGATAGCTAGACAGTTTAAATTTTCACAAATGATGTATGTAACTCAGTTGCCGCTATAACAACAAATACTAAAAATATAATAAAATAAATATTTAAGGGGGCTCCCATACAACAAACATGATTTTTTGCTCTATTTTTGTTGATGGTGCGGAGCCCTCCGTGCGCGAGTCCGACTCGCACTTGGCCGGTTTTATTATTTTTGGCAGCCTATTGTAAAATTTCTGCCATGTAGCGGTGCACCTTGGGCGATCCGTGAGCTGGTTGAAGCGTTTGAGAAATTTGAATACATTGCCGACTGCAGTTGGAGTTTTGCAGCCTTTGATATGAATAAACTTAACGAACGAGTCCACAAAATAGTACGCCATCATAAACTGAAATAGATGTCATATATTAAAGAAAAAATGACGAAGCCCTCCAGTGGTGAATGAAGCCAGTGGTGGTGGTTGATTGCCCTTAGAGTTGGTCAACGACGCCTAGTCTTAGTAAGATAGCATATAGTCGAGAAATTGGGACGGGTTCCACCGTGGCGGGGTGGCCTAGGGGTTCAAGGCGTTAGCCCGGATTGCTAAAGACGCCGGTTCAAATCCGGCCTTCACCAACTGGAGGGTTTCGTCACTTTTTAACCGCCTTCAAAAAAAAAAGGAGGTTCTCAGTTTGACCCGTATGTATGTATGTATGTATGTATGTATGTATATTTGTTCGCGATTATCTCGCGTTTGGCTGAACCGATTTTGATGCGGTTTTCAGAAAAGTGTTTGTTACATTCTGGAGAAGGTTTTAGTATACATAGATCTGAGCTGATGCTGAACCCTGGCTGTACCTAGTGGAACTCAGGTTTGGTGCAACATAGGCCCACGCTGTTTTGGTCATCCGACACGCCTTGATGAGCAATTGGGAGAGCAGTACCCAAGATAGAGCTGATGCTGAACCCTGGAAGTACCTAGTGGAACTCAGGTTTGGTGCAACATAGGTCCACGCTGTTTTGGTCATCCGACGCGTCTTGATGAGCACTTGGAAGAGCAGTACCCAAGATAGAGCTGATGCTGAACCCTGGTTGTACCTAGTGGAACTCAGGTTTGGTGCAATATAGGCCCACGCTGTTTTGGTCATCCGACACGCATTGATGAGCACTTGGGAGAGCAGTACCCAAGATAGAGCTGATGCTGAACCCTGGATGTACCTAGTGGAACTCAGGTTTGGTGCAACATAGGCCCACGCTGTTTTGGTCATCCGACGCGTCTTGATGAGCACTTGGAAGAGCAGTACCCAAGATAGAGTTGATGCTGAACCCTGGCTGTACCTAGTGGAACTCAGGTTTGGTGCAACATAGGCCCACGCTATTTTGGTCATCTGTCACATCTTGATGAGCACTTGGGAGAGTAGTACCCAAGATGGAGCTGATGCTGAACTCTGGATGTATCTAGTGGAACTCAGGATGTAAGTACCTAGTGGAACTCAGGTTTAGTGCAACATAGGCCCACGCTGTTTTGGTCATCCGACGCGTCTTGATGAGCACTTGGGAGAGCAGTACCCAAGATAGAGCTGATGCTAAACCCTGGATGTACCTAGTGGAACTCAGGTTTGGTGCAACATAGGCCCACGCTGTTTTGGTCATCCGACGCGTCTTGATAAGCACTTGGAAGAGCAGTACCCAAGATAGAGCTGATGCTGAACCCTGGCTGTACCTAGTGGAACTCAGGTTTGGTGCAATATAGTCCCACGCTGTTTTGGTCATCCGACACGCCTTGATGAGCACTTGGGAGAGCAGTACCCAAGATAGAGCTGATGCTGAACCCTGGATGTACCTAGTGGAACTCAGGTTTGGTGCAACATAGGCCCACGCTATTTTGGTCATCCGTCACATCTTGATGAGCACTTGGGAGAGCAGTACCCTAGATAGAACTGATGGTGAACCCTGGCTGTACCTAGTGGAACTCAGATTTGGTGCAACATAGGCACACTTTGTTTTAGTTAGCCGACTTATCGTCATGTGCCTATGTTGCAGAGTTCCACTAGGTGGGTCGATCAACTATTTTCTAACCGCCTTTAAAAAAAGGAAGTTCTCCGTTTGACCCGTATGTTTGTATGTATGTTTCTTCGTGATTATCTCGTGTTTGACTGAACCGATTTTGATGCCATTTTCGGAAAAGTGTTTGTTACATTCTGGAGAAAGTTTTAGTGTACAGTACATGGATGGTTAGAAAAACCAATTGGATCCGGTAGGTGGCGATGCTATCGGTATACCTACCATCAAATTTAAGTTGCTGAATCCGATTTAGATAAAATAGTGGCAGTGGGAGTTGGACTGGGACTGTGAATGGGAGTGGGACTGGGACTGGGACTGGAAGTGGGAGTGGCAGTGGGAGTGGAGCAATATTAATACAAATCGTTTAGCACCGAAACGTCATCTTATGTTTTGTCGCGATTATCATCGAGTTAGGCCATCAGTTCAGCAACATTAGTAGGTAGGTAGTTACTTACTAGCCCAAAACTAAATGGAGATCCTAACAAACAAGTATTTTAGCCCAAAACCTAAAATAAATGAAGTACCTATCACTAAAAATTAAAAATAAAATTAAATAAATAAAAAAGAATAAACAAATTAAAAATAAACAAAAAGAAAACCAAAACAAAATAACTTAATACTAAATTACACTAAAACTAAGCCTAACAAACTAGTATTTTAGCCCAAAACCTAAAATAAATGATTGACCTATCACTAAAAAGTAAAAAATAAAATAAAATAAATAAAAAATAATAAAAAACTTAAAAATAAACAAAAAGAAAACCAAAACAAAATAATTTAATATAAATTCTTTTTTTAAAAAAGGGAACCGCCTTCAAAAAACCAACCCACTGAAAAGCATAAAATAATTGTTATATGGCACCCCTATACATGTCCAGTCCCTATATCCCGTCGTAAAGCAAATTTCTGCCAAAAAGTAATTAATACCTAATAATAAGAAAATTAATAATCATCCGGGTAATTACTTCGTTTTTGAAGGCGGTGCCAAACCAACAAAAACATTCTTTGCTACCAATCAGAAAAAAAAATACGAGTATGTAGTACCTACAAGAAAAACTAAGTATGTATTTATAATGCAAGTACGTGCAGCGTTCTTCGTTGTCTAAAATATCGGTTCTCTAAAATTTTGGTTTGGCACCGACTTCAAAAACGAAGTAATTACCCGGATGATTATTAATTTTCTTATTATTAGGTATTAATTACTTTTTGGCAGAAATTTGCTTTACGACGGGATATAGGGACTGGACATGTATAGGGGTGCCATATAACAATTATTTTATGCTTTTCAGTGGGTTGGTTTTTTGAAGGCGGTTCCCTTTTCTTTAATATATGACATGTATTTCAGTTTATAATTTATATGGATGTTTCCTGTAACAGGAGCAATAAATTAAACTGTAGGCTGTACTCCTCAAACTGACCAACATTTGTTCAGCAACTTTTAAAAATAACTTATGTTTTGATTTTTATTACACTTTAAAGTGTATTCTAAGACGCAATGTATTGCAAATTTTGTTATGTTTAAAGCGTGACATGCAACGTCAAACACTGATGTCAGCGTACATTAAAGGCAATATTTATTTTGTATGAAAAAGAGGAAGTCTAAGGGATATATAATTTTTAAAAGTTGTTTAACAGAAGTTTTATAGTTTGAGGAGTATAATATATGTTTTAATTATTTTCTCGTGTTACAGGCAATACCCTGTATAGCAGAATGACTACTTAAAAAACGCAAATTAAAATATTTAATAAAATAATTTGATTTGTTCCCAAAGTTGAGTACGCCATTATTTTATGGTCTTCGTTAGAAGTTTCATTCCATCAAATAAATGCCGCTTTTCGAGAGAAAATATTTCACCCAGGCGGTTGGTAAAGTAATTGCGCAGTGTAGAACATGAAGGTATTTTGAGCAGTCTTTTGTTTCGACTGACCTTATGTATCATATTCTCCTAAATCATTCCTCAATCATTCTTCATACTGCAATAATAAAAGCGACAATATCTTTGGTCTGTCATATTGTATTTTTTCCCGCATCCCGGTTTCGCTTGACCTCCTCGAATGAATAAAACATCTCAGATATCATCGGAAGTTCGTGTAGAATATTGAAAACGGAAAAGTGATCAAGAAAAAATGTGATATAATAAAATAGTAAGCTAGCCTGAATTTAAATCAATCGAAACGTGAGTTGACGGATCGGATCATGTCAAAATTGGTTTAAAATATAATTATAATGTAAATCTAATACCTAGTTGTTTGGTTAATCAAGGATTAGGTACCTTTGTTAAAAAAAATATTTCGCCGGATCCAAATTAAAATACTATGAGGGACAATTGCATATAATTGCGTGAACGAGAAAACAGGAACGGCACAAGTAAATATATCTCGGACACCATTGCCAAGCATAGGGGAAAGTCACTTAAAGGATGACTAGCGCTACGCTAGAATGGTCCGGACATCGAAGCGTCCGGCACTTTGTTTTTTATGATGGGTGGTCAGTGATCACGTGATGGTTTCTATAAAAAGCGGCCAAGTGCGAGTCGGACTCGCCCATGAAGGGTTCCGTATTTAGGGGATTTATGACGTATTTAAAAAAAACTACTTACTAGATCTCGTTCAAACCAATTTTCGGTGGAAGTTTGCATGGTAATGTACCTACATCATATATTTTTTTTTAGTTTTATCATTCTCTTATTTTAAAAGTTACAGGGGGGGTAACACACATTTTACCACTTTGGAAGTGTCTCTCGCGCAAACTATTCAGTTTAGAAAAAAATGATATTAGAAACCTCAATATCATTTTTGAAGACCTATCCATAGATACCCCACACGTATGGGTTTCATGAAAAATTTTTTTTTTGAGTTTCAGTTCTAAGTATGCGGAACCCCCAAAATTTGTTTTTGTTTTTTTCTATTTTTGTGTGAAAATCTTAATGCGGTTCACAGAATACATCTACTTACCAAGTTTCAACAGTAATAGTTCTTATAGTTTCGGAAAAAAGTGGCTGTGACATACGGCCGGACAGACGGACAGACAGACAGACAGACAGACAGACAGACATGACGAATACATAAGGGTTCCGTTTTTTGCCATTACGGAACCCTAAAAAACGAAGTCTCGATTTTTGACCCGGACCCGAATTGTTAGTTCTGTGAAATTTTCTATTTACATTAACTTAAGTTGGTTTTCTTTTTTTTGTATAAAATGTTTATGCGCTATTGCCCTAGCTAGAATAGCGCGCAAAAACTTTTTCCAAACAAAAAAAAAACAAGTTAAAAAGCAATAAATGAAATATTATTCTATTTAAGTCTTTTTTTAAAGCCTGGTTTAGTGTCCCACTGCTGGGTAAAGGCCTCCCCTCCTTTCCTCCACTCAACCCTGTCGTTTGTACTTTCCCGCCAATCCTGATAAAATGCGTCCAAGTCGTCCCGCCATCTCCTTTTTGGTCTGCCTGAACCCCGGCCTGCACCATCGATGGTGTTCCGTGGGTCCCACTCGGTAACTATTTTGGCCCACCTTTCAGGGTGCATGCGGCAGACATGTCCCGCCCTGTCCCACTTAAGCTTTAAAGTATATGCTTTACCAACAAATCCTTCCTCCCTCCACCTCCTTGTAATTGAAGTTTATCAGCTGACTGGCTACAACCAAGAATAAAACAAGTTTTTCCAAGCGCTTGCAGCCTTAATAAAGATCAATTTTCTGTAAAGGCTGCGCTGCAAGTTTCCTTTTAAAAGGTAAATGGGGCATTATCTATGAAAATGGACCTTATTGTCGATGGCGCTTACGCCGCACAGCGTCGCGCGGCATAGTATTTATATCGGAGCATCGTTAATAATGATGTAAACGCCATCGACAATAAGGTCCCTTTTTATAGATAACGTCACAAATGGCTTCGGCTGAAGGTTCACTTTATGGCTGCGGCTGTATTGTTTTCGCTTTACGGCCTTATGCGATTTAAAGATTTTAAAGCTATATTTTCTTTCTGGAAGTACTCAGCTAAAAATTTTCAAGGTGGAAAAACTTGGTTTTACCAGTATTATTGCATACCTACAGGATATCCATAAATCGTAGAATTTTTACCAAATCTCTTATGGCCCATCGTGTAGAGGAGCCATTAGATATTACTCTCGAGTTCGATCCACACTGATGTCACATTCGCGACAGATGCCTAGACTGCTCGGCCACCCGGCCATGGCATGGATGAGTCGAAATTTCCAGCCCCGGCACTGGAGGCCTTTCGTCACTTTTCCTTCGTATATGACATCTATTTTGGTTTATAATTTTATTTAACAGTCTTGCTACTTTAAATAGCATAAATTAAAACAAACATGACGTGTCCAGGCCGGAGCTTCCGGCGCTTACTTCTCTATGACAGATGACTGGTGATCACGTGATACTTTCCATAGAAAAGTAAGCGCCGGAAGCTCCGGCCCGGACACGGCCCGGTCTAACGTGAATCATCCTTAGCGTCATATCCAGTAGTACTTATATCACTGTAGCGAGAAGCCCTCGTATTTCTGAATACATTTGGCCCGGGTCGGGTCGGCTTAGCAATCAATTTATTATAAATTCATATCCGCTACTTGACCGAAAGACATATTATTTGACGACTTTTAAAGCACATCGTTAATTGAGGCTATTTAGGCTTCCGGTGAAGGATAGTCGGTATTGAATAAATTATTACTCAGACTCAGTACAAAAACCGGCCAAGTGCGAGTCGGACTCGCGCATGGAGGGTTCCGCACCATCAACAAAAAATAAAGCAAAACAAGCAAAAAAAACAAGCAAAAAAACGGTCACCCATCCAATTACTGACCACGCCCGACGTTGCTTAACTTCGGACAAAAACGTTTGTTGTATGGGCGCCCCACTTAAATCTTTATTTTATTCTGTTTTTAGTATTTGTTGTTATAGCGGCAACAGAAATACATCATCTGTGAAAATTTCAACTTCCTAGCTATCACGGTTCGTGAGATACAGTCTGGTGACAGACGGACGGACGGACGGACGGACGGACAGCGGAGCCTTAGTAATAGGGTCCCGTTTTTATTCTTAGGGTACGGAACCCTAAAAAGTACTGAGGTTGACTACTTCAGTCAACAACATGACAAATACGAGCGTTTCCGAGAAAATACGATGGCAAACCCGGATTAAGTATAATAGATCCAGTAGATCCGTCTTAAATTACGAAATAGATAAGTACATTAGGGTGTTTCATATTTCCGAATTTTCGATTTTCATCTGACTTTGCTCGAATTCTGGTTCTTCCTGATTAAAAAATATTATATACCAAAAAAAAATTAAAATCGGTGAATATTTAGAGGTTGCACAACATCAACAAAGTTTTCTCAAATAACCAACGACTCTACATCGGAGGGTAGAAAATGGTTTAAGCGGCTACCATCAAAGCGGTGAGTAGTGTGATACTGAAAGTTTTTTCATTAGATTTTAGTATCAGATCATTATATTTTGTTATTAAAAAAAATAGTTTATTTTCACGCAATGTTCTCCCTCCACATTTTCAATTTGTGCAACCTTTAAACGTTAATCGATTATTATGTAAATTGAAATAGATAGTTTTTAGAGTGGGGAGACTCGATTGGTGAGCAAAGTCAGGAAAAATATCACAACTTTTTTTTCTCCATACAAAAGTGAAACACCCTAAAGTACATTTTAGGAAACGTCACTATGTCACGTACACTGCATAAGTCTAAAGTTACGAAACAACACCAGTGTGATTTTTTCCACGAAAAATGTGTATGCATATCCTTGCTAAACTATGCAATCCAGTTAATACTTAAAAATATACCTAAGCCTGTGAGCAAAATAAATTTTACCTACCTACTCCATAGTACAGTCAGCAGCAGAAATATATGACTGTGGGCAGCCGTGCAAAAAGCCGTGCAAAAGGTCCGTCGTCCATCGGATGTATTTGCTTTCACAGTGGAGAGATATTTATGCCAGATGAGAGTAATCATATAATTTAGATTTTTATGAGTATTCAAATATTTTTAAGCGACCCGATCCGATATTTATGCGGACTAACGATATTTTTGCCCGCCACAAAGTATTACATTATTTTTACCTAGGTAGTGTCGTCACATACTTATGGCTCCAATGGAGCATCAGATATTTTTGCACGGCTGCCCACAGTCATATATTTATGCTGGTGACTGTACGTAATTATTTTGTGTTTCAAACCAACTTTCAGCAATATTACATTATTATTCGTGTCAAATGTCCAATTGTATTTCACGGTTGTTTCTTTGCTTTGAAGTGTCTATCTTTATTTAATTTTCCACCGTCTCTGGGCATGAAACGGAAATATCCCCACTTTACGTGACTTTGTAGTCCTCTAGTTGTTTATGCTATTTTTAAACGACAAAAATGGAGGAGGTTATTATAGTTCTATTTTCTGATTTGAAAATGCCCTACGGAAATTTAAAAAAACATTGTACTACCTCATTGTATCTTTTTACTAGTACTGTTGCATTATATTTAAATTACTGTAGTAATTTAAATATAATGCAAGAATAAAATAAATGTATTAAATATTTAAAAAATCACGACTGCATTTTAAAATCGAACTGAAAAGTTAAAAAACCATTAAGCATTCTAACTTTTGTAACTCGATTGTTTTAAAAAGTATGAATGTACAATCAGCAAAAGTATTAGTTTAGCAACCCCACATACAAATATGTACCTATGCAGAGATGCTAAGCTAATACCTAATTTCGCTGACTGTAAGTACATAGTCACAATAATGGCACAGAATAAGTAATAGTATTATCATTTATCATACAGAACGGCCACTCACCGCCCCGCCCCGACTCGCATTACCTCACCCCGTGCTCGCACCGCGACATGAATCTGGCGGACTTCTGGCGTGCTCTCAGTAAAGCGACTTACCCACACATACACAATGACGCGTGTACAGACGTGCCGTGCACACATATAAACGCAAATGATTTTTGATGTGTGGCGTGTCCGCCCTGTGATAATGGCCAGCCAGCTTATTATGGATAGCTTTATCCATCTTTATCCACGTGATAAAATAACTGTCACTGTTTAACACCGTGGGAAAGAAAGTGACGGACACCGTTTTATCACGCTGTCACGTAGACAAGAACGACCATCATATCCGTACAGGAGAGCAGAAATCATACTCGTAACTGAAATACCAGATTTCACTGAAAATTTATGTGAAGAGGCAATTTACGACGATTTCCCCGAAACCATTAAATTTGCTAATATGATTTAAACGAATGGTTTCGTGGAAATCGTCAAAATTTTCCCATAATAATCCCTAATTAATATTACAGATGCGAGAGTTACTCTGTTATACCGTGGTTATAACTCTGTTAGATTACTCGTAGTTATAAATTATATTATGAAACAAGGTGTTAGGTTACGATGATGCCTAATACTTAATATATCTATGATTTTTATTCCATGCGAAATGCGTCACTAGTCGTGTCATTAGTTCATAAGGCATATATCTCTATCGCACTTATTCAATGCGCGCGAGATACACTTCGAATTGTTTGAAGGTCGTTTTATAGGAATATCAAAACTTTATTAGAATACCACTCACGAGCCCCATTCGAAAGTACATTGCGAATATTGCGATGTCATTTTGTTATTATTTGCTTGTGCGTCTCGCTCGCGCCAATAAATGTATAAGTTACGAGCGAAATGCACGATCAAATGATAACAAAATAAGATCATTTTAATATTGGAATGTAGGTGAAAAAGCGCTGACCTAGCGGTAAGAGCATGCGACTTGCAATCCGGAGGTCGCGGGTTCGAACCCCGGCTCGTACCAATGAGTTTTTCGGAACTTATGGACGAAATATCATTTGATATTTACCAGTTCGCTTTTCGGTGAAGGAAAACATCGTGAGGAAACCGGTCTAATCCCAATACGGGCCTAGTTTACCCTCTGGGTTGGAAGGTCAGACGGCAGTCGCTTCCGTAAAAACTAGTGCCCACGCCAATTACTGGGATTAGTTGCCAAGCGGACCCCAGGCTCCCATGAGCCGTGGTAAAATGCCGGGACAACGCGAGGAAGATGAAGTTCGAATTGGCCTGCATGGCCAGTATGTTGGGCAGCCACAATTCTCAGAATGTGCTCGGCACGAAACGTTTTCACAAGCATTCCTTTGTGCAAAGCAAAACATAGTTAGGGTTAACATATACCTGTGCGAGGTAGGGGTGAGGTTGGGTTGTGAAGATGCTGTGAAACTGCAAAATAATACAGACATACAATGAAAAAACACGTCACATCGACAAAAGATTTCTCCTTGAGCTTAGGATCGACTGGCTCGCGAGCAACTACTGTTCACGCGAAACCCTTCTCCACGTTAGTCCTCCAGGGGCTCGCTAGAGTTAGACCAAGAAAAGTCTGCAGCGATTTTGATAGCCCACGCAGTGCAAGTGTTATTTATACGTCATAATTTCATAGAAGTTTGACGTTTAAAATGACACGTGCACTGTGCGTGGGCTATCAAATCCGCTGCAGACTTTTCTTGGTCTGACTCTAGAGTATTTGTACTACCAATTATACCTCTTGTACTATTACTTCGACTGGGCCAACTGACACAACGACTTGCGCAGGTTTGTTGGTGTCAAACTGACTTTTGTGAGTGTCTCATATCAAAATTATGAAATTAATTCAATATTTTTTAAATTGTAAGATTATATAATTTATTAAAACCAAATACTTAATTAATAACAAACTTAAAATAAACTTACTTAATATCAAACTTAAAATAAAATAAAACCTAAAATTCACTCCATTTCTTATTTTACAGACATTTTCAAATATGTTTTGAAATTCCTTCGCGTTGCGAAATTCTGTTATGTTATGTCCCATTCCGTAGTCCACTGGTCAGGCTTCTTGTTATTATAAAAAAAAATGTTTCTAATAAATTGCATGACCTGTACCTAACGTAATATTGAAAATGTCAATTCAAACCAACATTACTCTGCATTCAAACTTTGAAGTTAAACACACTAGCCTCCATTCGAAATAACAAGCTTCCATGCGTTAATAGCGCCCGGAGTTAAAACCTACATGTGCTTAATTAGTGAAACCGCCAACTCAAAGGCAAATGGAACATAAAAATGCTTGAAAATAAAGACTTGGCGCACAGTTCTCGTAACCTGGCGGTTGTGACGTCATTTCTTGATATGTCAAGGTAGAATTTTATTTACATTTTATGGTTCCGAACGAGTCCTAGATTGAGTTACATTTTTACTTCACGTTAACCTTGATAGGCGACTTATATAGCGTGGTCGGACTCTAAGCTATGTACTTCTATATCAACTTTACAAGCAGAAAGTGTGGAAGCGCCACCATATAAAACTTGCTCGCTGCCAAGCATAACATACTTTTACATGTATATACGTAACTTCTTAGGCACGCCCAATAATTAAGTACCTAATGACAGACATTCACTGTAAGTATGAAAAGTAATAATGCTAAATACATCCCCATAGAGATATTTTTCCCAAGTTATCGGCTGTCAAAATAAAACCAAAATAAAATAACTTAATATAATATCTTTTTTAAAAAAAGGGAACCGCCTTCAAAAAACCAACCCACTGAAAAGTACAAAATAATTTTTATATGGCACCCCTTTACGTGTCCAGTCCCTATCCCAAGGCGTAAAGCAATTTTTTGCCAAAAAGTAATTAATACGTAATAATAAGAAAATTAATAATCATCCGGATAATTACTTAGTTTTTGAAGTCGGTGCCAAACCAACATTTTTGAGAACCGATATTTTAGACAACGAAGAACGCTGTACTTACTTGCATTATAAAGACATACTTAGTTTACCCATTAATTTAGTTCTTGTAGGTACTACGTACTCGTATTGTTTTTCTGATTGGTAATAAAGACTGTTTTTGTTGGTTTGGCACCGCCTTCAAAAACTAAGTAATTACCAGGATGATTATTAATTTTCTTATTATTACGTATTAATTACTTTTTGGCAAAAAATTGCTTTACGCCTTGGGATAGGGACTGGACACGTAAAGGGGTGCCATATAAAAATTATTTTGTACTTTTCAGTGGGTTGGTTTTTTGAAGGCGGTTCCCTTTTTTTAAAAAAGATATTATATTAAGTTATTTTATTTTGGTTTTATTTTTGTTTATTTTTAATTTTTTAATTATTTTTTATTAATTTTATTTTATTTTTTACTTTTTAGTGATAGGTAGATACTTTATTTATTTTAGGTTTTGGACTAAAAGACTAGTTTGTTAGGCTCTCCATTTAGTCTACTAATGTTGGTGATGGCCTAACTCGATGATAATCGCGACACAACATAATATGACGTTTTGGTGCTAAACGATTTGTATGTATATTGCTCCCACTTCCACTCCCATTCCCAGTCCCAGTCCGAGTCCGACTCCCACTCCCACTATTTTATCTAAATCGGTTTTAGCAACATAAATTTGTTGGTAGGTATACCGATAGCATGGCCACCTACCGGGTCCAATTGGTTTTTCAAACCATCCATGAACTGTACACTAAAACCTTCTCCAGAATGTAACAAACACTTTTCTGAAAACCGCATCAAAATCGGTTCAGCCAAACGCGAGATAATCACGAAGAACATACATACGTACATACATACGGGTCAAACTGAGAACGTCCTTTTTTTAAAGGCAGTTAGAAAAAAGTTCATCGACCCACCTAGTGGAACTCCGCAACATAGGCACACGACGACAAGTCGGTTAACCAAAACAAAGTGTGCCTATGTTGCACCAAACCTAAGTTCCACTAGGTACAGCAAGGGTTCAGCATCAGCTCTATCTTGGGTACTGCTCTCCCAAGTGCTCATCAAGATGTGACGGATGACCAAAATAGCGTGGGCCTATGTTGCACCAAACTTGAGTTCCACTAGGTACAGCCAGGGTTCAGCATCAGCTCTATCTTGGGTACTGCTCTCCCAAGTGCTGATCATGATGTGATGGATGACTAAAATAGCGTGGGCCTATGTTGCACCAAACCTGAGTTCCACTAGGTACAGCCGGGTTCAGCATCAGCTCTATCTTGGGTACTGCTCTCCCAAGTGCTCATCAAGATGTGACGGATGACCAAAATAGCGTGGGCCTATGTTGCACCAAACTTGAGTTCCACTAGGTACAGCCAGGGTGAACCCTGCCAGCCAGGGTGGTTTGGTGCATCAGCTCTATCTTGGGTACTGCTCTCCCAAGTGCTCATCAAGATGTGACGGATGGCCAAAATAGCGTTGGCCTATGTTGCACCAAACCTGAGTTCCACTAGGTACAGCCAGGGTTCAGCATCAGCTCTATCTTGGGCACTGCTCTCCCAAGTGCTCATCAAGATGAGACGGATGACCAAAACAGCGTGGGCCTATGTTGCACCAAACCTGAGTTCCACTAGGTACATCTCGAGATTCTCGAGTTCCACTAGGTACATCCAGGGTTCAGCATCAGCTCTATCTTGAGTACTGCTCTCCCAAGTGCTCATCAAGGCGTGTCGGATGACCAAAACAGCGTGAGCCTATGTTGCACCAAACCTGAGTTCCACTAGCTACAGCCAGGGTTCAGCATCAGCTCAGATCTATGTATACTAAAAGCTTCTCCAGAATGTAAGAAACACTTTTCTGAAAACCGCATCAAAATCGGTTCAGCCAAACGCGAGATAATCGCGAACAAATATACATACATACATACATACATACATACATACATACATACATACATACATACATACATACATACATACGGGTCAAACTGAGAACCTCCTTTTTTTTTGAAGGCGGTTAATGAGCGCCGAAAACGTAAACGGCAAATACTTTCTTCCTGAATAGCACTGAAATTTAATTATAAATATTGATTAAATATTTGCAACTATGGACAGCTCGATATTTTCTTAAAATGTAGTAGGAACATTGCATTCTAATAAATGTGCTTACTACGTTACTTAGGTAGGTACTTTATTAGGGAGTAGGTACCTAGTTCCCTCGCACTGATATTGTGGCTCGCTTGTGAGCAATTATTTGTCCCGTCTCCAGACTATTTACTTAAAAAGAGATAATTTCGCCTTAAAAAAGAGTTAATAATCCGTAAAAGTTACTAAGTTACTATATTATTAATAAAAATGTTCGTAAGTAGCAATTTTTATTCCACGGAATCCTGGCAAACAGAAATTAGAATTGCAGTTCAAAGGAAACCCAAGATGGTGTTTATATTTTAAGTTAAATTTCTAACGACGTAAAACAATTTTTTACTGGAGACGCTTGACCGCAGTTACCTACCGATGTTTTCACTAAAATAAAATGCCTTTTTAGGATGACTCATGCTAGAATGGTCCGGGCCCGGGACGAGGCTTCCGACACTTCTTTTTCTATGACAGGTGATCGCGACCTATATCGGCGCTCGCTTCGCTCGGGACTTACCTCGAGTACAATCAGTTGTTCATTTTTTAGTATTAATTTATTTTATTTATTACAGTACATACCTATGCCGGTGCTACTTTCCAGAACTAGTGCAGGAAATAGCACTTTCCATGCGTATGTCGCACTCGCAACTTTAAAGTGCCATATTATGTATTGTAAAACGTTGTAAAATACACGTGCGAATAGGTAATTCGCAACTCGTATCGATTTGAAACACTCCCTTCGGTAGTGTTTTAATTTATCGCCACTCGTTTCGAATTTCCTGTTTTCCGCACTTGCATCGTAAATCTGGGGGCACGGTAGTGCCCCCGCCAAGACGAGCAAAGCGAAGCGCAAGGGCACTACCTACCTTTTCTCGAAGCGCTTCGTCGTTTTTTTGAACCCTCTTAACTTGGGTTTGGATTATACCAGATAAACAAAACTCTCGGGATATGATGTCTATAGTGGACTTATTAAGCATAAAATTTTTCAATTGCATATCTCTTATACTTAAGATTTTATTAATGTCTAAAAAACCCCGATTTCGTCACTGACTCACTCACTCACTGTTGATCATCAAAACCTCTAGGGTACTTCCTGAAGTCCTAGGAAGCTGAAATTTGGTATGTGAGATACAACAACACAAACAACAAAAAAATTCAAAAACTTTAAATTATTAGCCCCTAAGGGGGTGAAAAGGGGGGTGTAATTTTGTATGGGAAATCAATAACCGCGGAACCGATTTAGTTGAAATTTGGTATGTAGATAGTTATTGTTATGGAGAAGGATATAAAATAGTTTCAACCCCAAAATCACCCCGTAAGGGTGAAAAGGGGTGGAAAAAGGCGTTAGGGGAAAAAGGGGGTTGAAGTTTGTATGGGGAACCAGTAAAAAGCAGATTGTATATAAAATATGCCCCAAGGTACGTATTTCAGGATTTTTAATAGTAAATCACCCGCAACCCTTTAAATCAGAAGATTGTCATAAGCAACTTACAAAAAGATGTGAAATCCCACCACAAACATTTTCATGTAAAATGTTGCCAAGACGAAACCATAAGGCTCGCACTGACAAAAAGTTATCAGATCTCTTGTAGAGCCAAGCTTCTAACTCTACAGGCCCTACCTTCACAGACTACACCTTAGTCAAAATATGTGGCTTGGCCGTTTCATTATTACAAGAACTATTTTATAATAAAAAATAATGAATAGTGACTACATTTTTCACCTAACGCCCATGTGACGAAACGGTCAAGCCACATATGTTGACTAAGGTGTAGTCTGTGAAGGTAGGGCCTGTAGAGTTAGAAGCTTGGCTCTACAAGAGATCTGATAACTTTTTGTCAGTGCGAGCCTTATGGTTTCGTCTTGGCAACATTTTACATGAAAATGTTTGTGGTGGGATAACTATTTTCTCTTATTGTTTGTGAAAAGTACTTTAGATACGTTAGCAGAAAACTGACAGTTAATGACTCGAATCTTTTGCCAGGGCTAGGCTTGTCAATTTCCAAATGGTCATTCAAAATGAATAGAATATGATTTTCATTTTCCTACCTATCCAGCTGACATGGATATTTTTAGACAAGACGAACGAGCGACGAGACATTTTGTGTAGAAATTTTCATACAAAGTGATTCGTTTTCAATGTTTGAGAGGGTATTTTAAGAAGCACTACTATACATAAAAAAATTACAATGTGTAACCTGTAAGATATTTATTAGAACAAATTAAATTATTTTCAGAAAATATTTTAATTTGTTGTTATTTCAAGTATAAATTATAAACTAAAATAAATGTCGTATACTAAGAAAAAGTGACCCAAGCCTCCAGTGCCCCAGGCTGGAATCGAACCAGCGTCCTCTGCTATCGCGGCAGGTGCCTGTTGCCACTCGGCCACCGGGCCACAGCGGCATAGGTCGAATTTTTCCAAGTTTATGCACTACATACTGAAGGCTTATGGCGCCCCCTGGCCATCTCTAAGGTAGAACAGTATGGTTCGACCTTCTAACTGGATCATCTCAGGTGATACCAAGTTAGCGAGAGAGATGACGCTGCCAATCAATTAGAACAAATTAATTTTTTTTTTTAGCATATGACATTTACATATTTCAGCCTGTAAGATATTATTTACTGTATTACAAAAGGCTCACGTCTCTCCCTTGAGACGCGACGGTACTGAACAGTCTTTGTCGTACGTACAATTCCATATTCCAATATAAAGTATACTTATATTCGTTTATCTTGTCAGCCATTCTAGACACGCCTACCGGGAAAACGTTGTTACCTATTCGACTTTGAGAAGTTTTTGTATGTCGCTTTTCTCTGAATTCGGAATGGCTGCCGCCATGAGGTGAATTCCGTAACAATTTAAGAGTCATAATGTTTTGATATGAACGGGGCAGAGGCAGACCAAAAACCGGCCAAGTGCGAGTCGGACTCGCGCACGGAGGGTTCCGCACCATCAACAAAAACTAGAGCAAAACAAGCAAAAAAACGGTCACCCATCCAGGTACTGACCCCGCCCGACGTTGCTTAACTTCGGTCAAAAATCACGTTTGTTGTATGGGAGCCCCACTTAAATCTTTATTTTATTCTGTTTTTGGTATTTGTTGTTATAGCAGCAACAGAAATACATAATATGTGAAAATTTCAACTGTCTAGCTATCACGGTTCGTGAGATACAGCCTGGTGACAGACGGACGAACGGACGGACGGACGGACGGACGGACGGACGGACGGACAGCGGAGTCTTAGTAATAGGGTCCCGTTTTTACCCTTTGGGTACGGAACCCTAAAAAGAGATGGCAGAATGACCTTGACGCTTTTTGCAGCGACTGGAAGGAACATGCAACAAACTGTGATGAGTGGAGGAAGAAAGGCGAGGCCTTTGCCCAGCAGTGGGACACGAAATAGGCTATATAAAAAAAATGTTTTGATACGACCTTGAGTCGTGTCATTAGGCATCTCACACCCACCTCAATTGTACTACAAATTGCTCGTATAATTGAGGTGGGTTTAGGAGTGACTTAAAAAAAAAAAGAAAAAAAGGTCAGCGTAACCATTATATGATTATACCAGTGAGTGACAAAGGTTGATTCGCCCGATTCGCCTCGCTGAAGCCAAAGAAAAAGAGCGCTGTTATAAGTGTTATAACACTCAATTTAGTGACACCATTATATTTCTATTTATAAGTAAGTAAAGTCTATTTTTTTATTCGGTAGACTAAAATGACATTTCATAGTATGAACATCATGTATCATCTCATACTATGAAATGTCATTTTAGTCTACCGAATAAAAAAATAGACTTTAGGTATAGCCAGCATCAAATATATCAATTTAAACCTTACCTTATCTACAGCTAAGCGTGTCACGATATATATTTCGGTTCGTTGACCATCACAATTTTTTTTTGAATTCGTAGTCAGCAATTTCAATTAATGAAATTTTTTTTTACGTAAAAGCCGCACGATTAAGCACTCCAACACCCAATACTTAATTAGTTGCAGGCTTTTTCCACACAAAAAAAGTAGCGTTTTTTAAAGTTTATTATTGTCTCCATCAATTCAGCCCTGGTGGAGTTGCTGTGAAAGTTTAGTACCGGGACTCCGTTTTAGACCTGAACACACCTTTTTTATTACCTTCCACTAGATCCCTTGTATAACATGTACATTTAATTACAATATGTGTATGGACGGACCTAGCAGTCTGGCGAAAGTCTCCTTATAAAAATCGTATGAAGTTTAAGCTAGCTGGTATGGCAGATATATATATCTTGCTCTAACAGCGGCATTCCTTTCTCACTTACCTTCACATCCGCCATTGTCCGCCATGATTTATGTTTACTGTTCGCCGGGCTTTTTGAATCGTGCATTTTTGTGTTTAAAATCTGTTGATATTTACTGATTTGACGTAACAGTTACGACCATAACTTGGTTTGAGCCCGTGAATGTGTACCTATTATGTGATCTAAAGCAAATATGCACTACATAATAATTTTTAAGAAAAAAAAACCGACTTCTATGCGGCCCGGTGAAAGATTATTGTAGATGGTGCGCTATGTAGAAAAGGAAGCATTTCGTTTCTGTAAGGCTCGCAGTTCTAACCTAACCTAACCCACTTTTCTTCTGTGAGGATAGCAGTTCATATCATTTGCTCCATCTAGTGATAAGTATCCAAGTGGCAATATGTGGGTCGGTCATCAGACCCACATATTGTCACTTGGATACTAACCATACCACCATACCATTAATAACGTGAAACGGAACTTTTCTGTACCTATCATCTATCTGATAGGTATCCAAACTGAAAATAGTTTAGTGTCTCGCAGGCTTAGTTTAGAGTTAGACAGCTCCATTACCTGAATATCAATTTTTCTCTCTAAATTTGAATCTAAATTTGGTACCTAACCGATACTATATAATATTATAATAGATGCCATCGCCATCAGCGGCTTATGTACAGAATTATTAAGGCGTGACGTTAAATGCGTATTTGAGAACCTTATACACATAAATGTTTATTTTATAACAAAGGACTCTATCAATCTATGTAGTCAAGATCAGTCTAATAATTCAGTCAGATCAGTTTAGTCATGTTTAGTTAAAGAATGGCATAGCTGTAATAAAAATTACGCGTTAGAATTTGGAAAATGGCTTATGATTATATTACCGAAGTGCTTTTTCTGTTTGAATTATTTGATATATTTTTGACACTCTTCTGGGGGAGTTGAAAAGAGTCACAGTGATCTAATAGTTAAACATACTAGTTACGTGGTTAATATTATACATATAATATCAAGTAAAACACTGACTGTCTACCGCGAACCACTTCGTTAGTTCGCATACAAGAGCGATAGTGCGACAGATAAAGAAATTATGATTTTCACAGTTGGCCGTGATGGAACAGTACCTAACAAAACACTCTCTAAGAAAGTTTAGGTAAAAAAAAATACAAATACCGGGCCGTACCAGGGCCCGAGCTTCCGGCGCTTACCTACTTTTCTATGACAGATGACAGGTGATCACGTGATGCTTTCCATAGAAAACGAAGCCCCGGAAGCTCCGGCCCGGACACGGCCCGGACACGGCCCGGTCTAACGTGAGTCATCCTTTGTGCTGCAAAAGATGTTGAATTAACGCTCGGCTAGCCACAAACAGATTACATAGTGAGCAAAAGCTAGTTCTACATAAACCTTAGAACAGAAAAATATAGTCATTCAGTGTTCCCTCCAACTGTGAAATTCTACATTTTCCAAAGGAAAACTTAGAATAGTGATAAAAGCATGTCCAAATTTTACGTCCAACCATCGCACATTTGGACGGCTGTTCCTAGTGAATGTTTTATCAGTATTTTAGAATTTCGTACAGCATGTACACCGACATTACTTAGTCTGTAACAGCGGTAACAGCTCACATGGATGTTGTTTCCGCTATTCTATAGCCGGTCAAAAAAGTTTTAGAAGAAGGTGCGCGAAATTCAAACTTATTATAGTGTGTCGAAGGACTGTCTTATTTCAAACATAGACAGAGAGAGTCATACTATCTTTGTCTTACACTAGTACTAACACCCAAAAGAAAAGGATGAGTATAGTTTTTTTTGTTCCTATTTACTGACAAATGGGGTTGACCATCTATATTTAACCCTTCGCGCCTACATTTTTAGGGTTCCGTACCCAAAGGGTAAAAAACGGGACCCTATTACTAAGACTTCGCTGTCCGTCCGTCCGTCCGTCCGTCTGTCACCAGGCTGAACCTCATGAACCGCGATAGCTAGACAGTTGAAATTTTCACAAATGATGTATCTCGGTTGTCGCTATAACAACAAATACTAAAAATAAAATAAAATAAATATTTAAGTGGGGCTCCCATACAACAAACACAATTTTTTTGCCCTATTTTTTGTTGATGGTGCGGAACCCTCCGTGCGCGAGTCCGACTCGCACTTGGCCGGTTTTTTCAATTTGCCGTTCTTTTCTACTGACGGAAATGACTTGACAGAGCATAGTATGTAGTTCGATATCTATGACTGTCACTTATCAAAACCCCCGCAACCGAATATGGCTCGTTTATGTGTGTTATAATTAAATAAAATGTAATTAAAGGGATTTTTTTAAGACTATGTAAAATAATGACTCATAATGTAAAGGTATTAATAATATATTAATATACATATGATTAGCTGGATTTGTGATTTTTATTCGACACCTCGATGAACTCATGTAACCAGTATATTCTTACTCTGTATTACGACTATGTGTACTTCATACTTTATTGTATAGATAAAAAACTTAACAGAGGCCAGTCATGCATGTAGTTGTATATAGTCGAATACCTTTTATTTACTATCTGCAGGAAAAGATATCTACTTACTTGGGGTACATGCATTGTCTTTATTCGTTTTGTTTCTTCCACACAACAGCTTAATTGAATACTCCTCCGATTCGCGCCTTCGACTATCACGCCGGCAAATAAAATAATGACCGAAAAACTTTCAACTTAGGCAAACACATAAATTGTTTCAAGAGGAATCCGTTGAACGGAACAAAGCGATAACCCTCCGGATGACAATCTGATCTTTATCACTACCAAGTAAAGCCCACTTTGGAATATAAGATACGAAGAAAATTCAACGGTCACGCTAGCTACGAACAACGTTACTCGTGCGTGCGTGTTATCCCTTATTCCTTGATCCTTATGGTCCTTTTTGAAATTTAGAGATGTAGTTTAATTCGTTGTCAGTGGTATATTTGTTACCCTCTTCGAAGAAACGACGAGATAATTTATTGAGGGACGGTGACCACTTTTTTCGCACCCTTTGGTCTGTTTGTCTGTGAGTAGTGTTCGGGGTTGTATTTAGTTGAGAGTTTCTTATGAAAGTGATTCGGGTATGGAGATTTATTTTGAAACTCGATTCATCTGACAGAATCCGTAGCGAGTGTTATGGACCTTGACCAAATGAGATTTTTCATAGTTTTACTTTAGGTACAAGTAAACGAGTAGATTTTTAAAAGTTTTATTTCACATGACTTATTTAACGATGCATGGAAACTGCACCTGCAGTATAATAGTGATGAATAGGTATAGGTACTCTAATTTATATCATATACTTACTATAATAAAAATATGTCTATTTGTGTACGTAAATACGTAATTACCGAAAAACTTTAGTTTATTTCTCGTACTTTAGTTTTTAGTGTACTGATAATAGAAGTGAAAGCGTTACATTTTAAACAATTTGGAAATCGCGTAAAATGTAAAAAAGAAGCTTGTTCAGATAAAATATGGACCATGTGATACGCAAGTAACAGGACACTGGCCGGTTGCCAGGGTTTTTTCAATTTTGGAACTGTTTTAATCAAGTGGAAAGCATGAAATGTCGGCATTTTATTTTTAAATTGAAAATACGCGCGTAATAATCGCTTGAACTGTACGACTTACTTGCTTGTCATTGTTAGGTAGGTACATTTATTAAAGCCCCTCAGCTTGTCTAAACTACAAAATTTCATAAACTTAGCTCTAACAGTTATTGATAAATTAACGTTTGAAACCGGCATTTTTGTGACACACTGACTTACCTATAGATCAAAAACCTAACGCATTTCCAGATGACCTAGAAACTTGTAATTCTATTGGAAAATATTACTTTAATTTAGACTAGATCAAAACCTAAAGTGTATTTTTTTATTCGGTAGACTAAAATTCATAGTATGGAATGACATTTTATGTTCATACTATGAACAGTCATTTCAGTCTACCGAATAAAAAAATAGACTATAATCCATTACCTACCCTCTACAACATTGGCTGCAAATACCCACACCGCTCCGGTGGTGTGCGAGTGGACCCGCGCTATCTATGTGCATAGAACCGTCCCGCTCACACACCGGAGTTATGTGCGTATCTGCAGCCAATGTTGCAACCGCGTGGTGGATAGGTACTTCGCACAAGTCATTCTACTCTGAGGAGCTACCGCGAAAACCACAGAACATATTAAAGAGGTTAGAATGGCTATCGCGCACATTTACTAACACTCGCGCAACGGTAGTAAAAACTAGCTAGCGCCTTGTGTCCGTGGTGAATGGATACGCCTCCTTTAGACAGATTTGACGTCTGGCTTCTTAATCTGAACGTTATTGTGGCGCAAAAAGGCATGTTTACTTCATTTTCGGTCAGCGCGGGCGAGTAGCATGCGAGCGTTTGCTCAAAACCCCGCGGCGACACGTACCCTGCTCGTATCGCCATTCTACTTGTTCTGTGGCGAAAACCATATTTCGCAAATTGCGGGGATCTTTCTCTCTTACTCCAATGAAGGCGTAATTAGAGTGACAGAGAAAAATGCCCGCAATTTGCGAAATTCGGTTTTCGCGGTAGCCCCGCTGGTCCTCGAATTTGGCAACCCTGAGACTGTCGCAGCCTGGCACGGAGCCAGCCGCTGCAATTAGCCTGAACTACCGCCTGCATACTCAATTGTGAAACAAATGCTCAACTTTGACACAAACCTAACCGAGCGGTTCCTGTCCGTGTCTGGATAGTTTCGTTTCAACTATTCTGACGATTCTGCCTTGACTTCAATACATGCCATATTAATGTGAAAATACCAATATTTTCATTCACCACACTCGCTCAGAAAAGGTCGCTTTGTTTTCTGGAATCAGAAATGTGAACAAGAAATCTATGTTGGACCCCAATTACGTAATGGTTGACATAGGTACCCAGCTCCATTTCAATTTTCATGATCATAGAATCAAATAGTATGATGAAAGTTATAGTGAAAACAAACTAAATAGGTACTTAGTTTTTTATGCTACGACGGTGGCAAACAAGCCTGTGGCCCGCCTCATGTTAAGCAGCCACCGGAGCCTATGCAAGTTATGCAATTCTAGTAGAGTTATGTACTATTCCCACCGAATGAACGGAATCGACGCGCATTTTACATTTGTACAGCCGCAAGTCGGTCGGCTGCTCGCGGACGCGGACGGCTCCGGTCGGATCCCATCGCCTCTGCCAGACATAATGTAAAGGCACATTGGAAATGCGCTCCGGCGCGGCCCGACTCCAGCCAGTCGGTGGGAATCGTACATTACACGCGTGTTACCGGCCCCGTAAGCTTACCTACAAGGATTCATCATTGGGAGCAATCTCGTACTACTACTAGTTGACATACTTTCGTGTCAATAAACAGAGCATAACAGTTTTGAATGATTCACGGTTAGTTTCACTAGACTTATATAGACCGGGATATGAACCGTGATTACCTTTAGTATTGTTTTCGAGCTCCCCCGTAAAGTAACCCGTTTACAAGATGCGTGTAACGCGTCGAAATATCGGGAGCTCGAAAACAATACTAAAGGTGACAGTCCATTTCCAACCGCAGCTGCACTACTGTTCATTTTACTATGGAAATTGACAGTAACAGCGACGCGTTCAATACCAGTACTACCAGTAGTGCAGCTGCCGTCAGAAATGGAATGTTACCCTAAAGGTAATCACGGTTCATATCCCGTTCTAAATAACGGCGCGATTCGGAAAATGAATAAGAGATTCACTAGATATGAAATAGTAAAGATATGTGACGTTCCACGGCAAAAGGTACCATTGCCCCGGCTGAATATTGGAGCGGCGTTAATAATAGCGTAAGCCCCAGCCGCCATAAGGTACCTTTTGCCGTGGAACGTCACATATCTTTACTATTTCATATCTAGTGAATCACTAATTCATTTCCCGAATCGCGCCGTAAGTCTAGAAACAGAGCATGTTTTTAGACGATACTTTGCTGGGTTGCAAATGAGATTGTCCGAACACAATACTTCCGGGGCAGTCTTCAAGCGACTGCAAAGTGTAATCACAATATCTCCTCGCTTTTGCCCGCTTCACTCCAAAACAACTGTGTGCCAGAATTCTCGGACATTCTCGGCCTTGACATACGCTAGTCAACAGAGATGTTGACTAAATAAAAACCGGTCAAGTGCGAGTCGGACTCGCGCACGGAGGGTTCCGCACCATCAACTAAAAATAGAGCAAAAAAATCGTGTTTGTTGTATGGGAGCCCCCTTAAATAATTATTTTATTTTATGTTTAGTGTTTGTTGTTATAGCGGCAACAGAGATACATCATTTATGAAAATTTCAACTGTCTAGCTATCGCAGTTCATGAAATACAGCCTGGTGACAGACGGACGGACAGCGAAGTCTTAGTAATAGGGTCCAGTTTTTAGGGTTCCGTAGCCAAATGGCAAAAAACGGAACCCTTATAGATTCGTCATGTCTGTCTGTCTGTCTGTCTGTCCGTCTGTCCGTCTGTCTGTCCGTCCGTATGTCACAGCCACTTTTCTCCGAAACTATAAGAACTATACTGTTGAAACTTGGTAAGTAGATGTATTCTGTGAGCCGCATTAAGATTTTCACACAAAAATAGAAAAAAAACAATAAATTTTTGGGGTTCCCCATACTTCGAACTGAAACTCAAAAAAATTTTTTTCATCAAACCCATACGTGTGGGGTATCTATGGATAGGTCTTCAAAAATGATATTGAGGTTTCTAATATCATTTTTTTCTAAACTGAATAGTTTGCGCGAGAGACACTTCCAAAGTGGTAAAATGTGTGTCCCCCCCCCTGTAACTTCTAAAATAAGAGAATGATAAAACTAAAAAAAATATATGATGTACATTACCATGTAAACTTCCACCAAAAATTGGTTTGAACGAGATCTTGTAAGTAGTTTTTTTTTTATACGTCATAAATCGCCTAAATACGGAACCCTTCATGGGCGAGTCCGACTCGCACTTGGCCGCTTTTTTATCCTTTGGGTAGGAACCCTAAAAACAAACCCAGAGAAAGAAGTGAATCGAACATGCAATTGCAACGCATTCAAATATTGCCATTTTTTATTAATTGAAAATATAGAACAGTATTCCTATGCAATTTATGATTTAAAATCAGTTAAAATAAATACTTATGTAAAATTTAAAAAATAGATTGCTGGTATGGAAATATAACATCGATGGATGATGAGCATATCCCGGATTTTTGGAAATCTTTCTTAAAAATTAGGAAATCAAAAGACTTTATAATTTTTATTATTTAAAGGTTATGGATCAAAAGTGTTATCGAATTTAAACTGTTGTGACAAAAACTAACATAACAAGTGAGTGTAAACCGTAAAATTATACAAAAGTGTTATCGTTTGAGGAGTACAATCTAATGTTTTAATTATTTGCTCGTGTTACAGGCCCCACCCGGTATACTTCTTACCAGGGATGTTGCGGATGCAGATTTTTTGACATCCGCGTATGCGGATGCGGATGCGGATTTTTAAAGGCTCACATCCGCGGATGCGGATGCGGATGCGGATGTCAAGATTAGGTACTTAGAAAACGTCCAATATTACATTTTTTTTTTATTAAAAATAATTATATAATATAATATAATTATTTTTTTATTCAAAAACAAAACGAAACGTTTAGTGTTTGAGCAAGAATATAGGTGTGTTATATTTAATAAACAGTAACTTTGCCGACTTTTCTGGATCTAGACGATTTCGTTATAGGTAATGATGACTGACGCCGCCGCTAAGACGTTCCTGTACCGACTTGTTCGACATCCGCATCCGCATAAGCTCCGCATCGATTTTATGCGGATGCTGATGCAGATGCGGATGTTGAAAATAATGCGGAAGTTCCGCGGTTGCGGATGCGGATGCGGATGTTCGCAACATCCCTGCTTCTTACATCCCGTGCAAATTTTATCAAAAGCTAAGTTTTATCATTAAAGCGTCATTGACTGGCGTACCAACTACCAAGTACTTTGGCTCTGGAGATGCAAAACGAAACGAACGAAAGCGGCCCGAAATTAAACCGAACGTTTTCAGTGTTCTAAAAATCT
The DNA here is from genome assembly GCF_948474715.1 of Cydia amplana. Classification (NCBI taxonomy): domain Eukaryota; kingdom Metazoa; phylum Arthropoda; class Insecta; order Lepidoptera; family Tortricidae; genus Cydia; species Cydia amplana. The sequence continues at coordinate 14,551,882 of NC_086071.1, read as the reverse complement.
AGTTTGTGCACATGCTCAATAACGCTTTAGGAATTTAATATTGTTCCAGTCACGTGGTTAGTAAAAAAATGAGTTTTAATTTTTTTTTACAATATCAACAACATGTAACGCCTGCATGCGCCAAATAAGTAGGTACCTGGCTTGTTTTTGCAACGTATAACAAGTTTATGGTTCAGTTTCCCTCAGGCAGCCAGAAAATTGACTAGTCAGCAGTTTTATTAGATCCAAAAATTATTTTGACAAAAATTGCAAGTACATTTAAAACCAATAATACATTTTTTGAAATGAAAACTTCTTTAGCGGCGCTGTGCACTTTTTTGTGACGGGGAAAAAAATTTTAAACTCGTAACAGGTGTCACGTGACCGTAAGACGGACACGTGACCTGATCGAAAAACTGTTATACTTCAATGTCATTGAGTTTTTCTTTATTGATTTGAATGCCATCTAGTGAGTTTCGCTCTAACTGGTATTAATATAACTCGAGTACTGACAGTGATGTGCTAAGGGGTTTCAAGTAATGCGACGAAATAACGCTAAATGGCGTTAACCTCAATTATACATAGTGCTGCATGCTGCTGCAGACATTTTGCAATAGGTAGTGATTGAGTTTTCACTTCTGCCGGCACTCCCTGAGTCCTTTTTACCTACCTAAACGAATTACAAATAAAATCAGCCCTGAAAGCTTTCCATGATATAATCTAATCCCAAAGTAAAATAATATTCTACTTATTTTGACAAAATTCCGTCGATATTTTTTTTCAGCGTATTTCATATTCGCAGCACGCTTTCCATATTTGTCAGTGAAATTACAGCCCAAAAAATATGAATGATAAATACCGAAATTAGGAGGATTCAAATAACTCAATCATAATTCATTAATAATTCATTCCTTCACTTACCTAAGTCAGACTTTTGTCTCGAAAATCCTATTTTCTAGTTTTGATTAGACTTCCTTATTACTGGAGTGACATTTATCTAGAATAAATTTCATAGGGCTTATTGCAAATCAATCTCTAAGATTAAGTTTGCCGTAGATTTATTATGGCCCACTTGATATTAGAAAAGCGGACAGACTATACCAGTGGTGGGCAAAGTACGGCCCGCGGGCCAGCTCCGGCCCGCGAATGGATTTTATCCGGCCCGCCGGCCGGTCCTATGAAATAATTAATATATGGCATTGACCCACGATTCAAAAATAAATCGCAAATCAAAATAAATTTTGGCTACAATTGTGGCCCTCCACTTAAATTTCCTAAACTTTCTGGCCCCCTATGAAGAAAGTTTGCCCACCACTGGACTATACATACAAAGGAGAAAAATATTTCGCTATGGGTTGACATCTCCAGACATGCAAAGTTTACGATTGCAAGTAAGTTCTAAAGAAAAAATCGTTATATTTAATAATAATAATAACGCTTTATTTCAGTCTCGGTCTATTATTTCACTGCGTTCGAGCGCCAAACTATCTCAACTGAAACGGGTGTCTTTCATCTTTTATTCCTTGGTTAAAACTCTACTATATTTTCATCTCTCAGGAAACTAAACCTTTTTTAATATCTGTTCTGCTTTAATTTTATGATCTCGATTTGGAAATTCTCTGCGCTTGGTCACATTTTTTTCTCATGGAGTTTGTTTTGTTACAGATTCCCTCACGTTTGTCCAATGGCAAGGTAATTTATTCAACAAAATTGAGTTTGGTAATATTGCCACGTGTTTATTTGAAACGTTGTTTCTAAATATAAGTGTCGTATGGTGCCGTGAGTCAGTAGGCAGCTTCATATATTTGGGCCATTCCATAACCAAACACCAAATGTAGACACACAATTGAACTAGACGTCTGACGAAGAACCGCCGCCATCTTGGAAAATTTGAAAGCTCACAATTGACATCTGACACTAATAATCTCCTGTCCATTCTTGCGTTGATAAGGGTCAATTTCTGAACACGATTTTTTTTCTGTCCGTGATGAAAATCGCGGGTTAGCATCAGATAATACTTACCATTTTTTTTTTACATAAAGAAGTCACACTTTCACACCGAGTTCCATATGAATTCACTGATTAGTTGGTTTTTAGAGTACACATAAAAATACCTAAAGGCTCAAATTACTACTCCCGTGCCCTGTCCGGAATCTACTTTTAAGCATAATGAAAAATCCTACGAAAAATTCTACATTAGTATCACTAATTTAGTGCCAAATACTTAAACTAGATGATATTTACTATCACTGAGCACATATACTATTAACTTAATTGTGGTAAATAACTTGTGATCGATGTTTAAATTTTGTCCGAGCGCGCGAGTAAAATTTCGTCGGCAAAACTCAAAGGGCTCTGACAGCCGACGTTTGTATTTGAACCGCCTCGTGTCCCGCCTCACCTTTACTGGCAGTATTCGGCTGTCTCTCAAAGCAAGCGGATGTAAGTCAAGCCGCGGCGTGTTCGAGGAAATCGCGTAAGTATTTCGGAATCCGGGTGGGCGACAATTTTTTTCTAATTTCGATGCCCCTTATAAATTTTATTTTCCACATAGCTTTTCAATGACAATTGTCATATTTAGGAGCCCTTTATGTAAGCGATAACATATCAGTTTGGTTAAACACGATTTAAATTTTTGGCGAATTTTTTTATTACGAATTCTAATTTCCGTGCCCTAATTCCCATAGCAAATTTACCTAAAACAGCTGATTAAGTGGCACGGGAATTAGAAAGTATTACATATATTGTCAACAAATCTTTTATTGGGGGCACTGTAAGTTAATTGGCAATGTTTACGTCATATTATTATTACATATATATATTGGCATTGAATATATATTATATGTAATAATAATACGACGTATATCTGTCTATTTTACATTTAAGGAAATCTTAAAGAATGCACAAAAATCTGTGAATAGTTTTTTAGTATAAGTACTATAGTACATACAGGATGGACCCGAATAACCCGGGCAATTTTAATACGTAAGGTAAGGTGGGGTAAGACGACACCGGGGTAAGACTATCACTTGTATGGAATCCTTGTACTGTTAGTCTTACCCCACCTTACCTTATTCATTGATCATATTATAACATTAAAATATTATATAAACATAAAACTATTTCTGGAATTATTACATATTATAATACCTGTACCTAAAGTTACATGAAACAAAATTAATCACATTTGCAATGTTTTGTTTTTGTAAATTTGACAGCTGACAGCGTATGCCGTATAAAGTTTAAATATCTGGGAGACCGAGCTTTGCTTGGAAAACATATACCTACCTACCTAAAAACTCAAAAATGCGCGTTTTTCCAGAGATAACACCTACCTAGATCGATTTTTCACCCCAGAAAACCCTCATATATGATCAAATTTCATCGAAATCGTTAGAGCCGTTTCCGAGATCCCCGAAATATATACAAGAATTGCTCGTTTAATAGATTAGTTGTTATAAATTAAACCGTAATACTATTAGATACCTTATTTGGGTTCCGTAGCCAAATGGCAAAAAACGGAACCCTTATGGATTCGTCATGTCTGTCTGTCTGTGATAGTCTTACCCCGGTGATAGTCTTACCCCACCTTACCTCATATGTGGTTAAACAATTTTTTGTGTTATGAATTTATGAAGGCAGCATATTCGATTTCTTCAGATTAACTTACACAATAACTTCTTCTCTCTGTGCCCCTATTTATTTCTTAGTATCATTTCCTATACGGCCATATACCAGATCATACACCTTGTACCATACATACTACATGCAGATACATAATGACACTTTTTAATGAATAGTTTTGTATGTAAGGCGGACATGTTTACGCAACTACTCAAAGTATTGTTTTGAAATATGTATATTTTACTAAGAAAGAGAGATTAGTTGCCATTAAAATCAAGGAAACGATTAGTCAAATACGTAGTTTTTAGTGTATCATACTTTCGTAGATTTGTCGTCCGAAACTAAAATTAAAGAAGATAAATATGTTCGATGCCGCTTCAGTATGGTTGAAGTTGTAATGTATGTACCTATACTTACCTAACGGTACTTGTCATGTTCTCATATCGCGGTGCATTCGGATGCGCCCTCTGCAGGCCGTTTAGTCTCGCAATAAATATCTAAGTGACCGGACGTGTGTGCGTTTCATTTATTCATATATCTCAGTGGCGAACGAGAATTGGATTTTAAGAACCTAGAATTGGCTGAATGTCGTATAAAGATGTCCGTGGGAAAAATAAAAGCGTTCGAGGTTTCAACGGGCAATTGGAGTACTTATGTGGAACGCGTGAGTATGTATTTCAAAGCCAACGACATCAAGGAGAACTTGCAGTTGCCGACCTTGATTGCCGTTATGGGGGAAGAGGCATATGAGCTCCTTAGCAACTTGACAAGTCCAAAGAAACCAGCAGACATGACTTATGCGGAGGTTATTAAGATAATGTCTGAGCACATCGAACCAAAACCATCTTTCATGGCGGAACGATACCGGTTGCGTCAGAGGCGACAGGGAGATAAGGAGACGGTCGCTCAGTATCTATCGGACCTTAAAAAATTAGCCAAGCATTGCGAATTCTCCACAACATTAGAGGATAATCTGCGGGACCAATTTGTGTGTGGGTTGAAGAATGACACAATTAGACAACGCCTTTTCGCGGAGACCGGTTTAACCTATATTAAGGCCGTACAACTAGCCCTTTCATTGGAAGCGGCCGAGAAGGACGCAGCAATGGTGGAACGCCCGAGTGTGAGCGAGAAGGGCGATGCGGGAGAGAGAGCTGAGACGGTACATGCGCTCACATCGTGGCAGCCGCGTGGCGGTAATGGCGTTAACAAAGGAATCTGTGCAGTATGCGGAAAGTTAGGTCACCGTGACGTCCAATGTCCTTACAAAGATTTTCAGTGTAACAAATGTGGTAACACAGGTCACTTAAAACGCGTGTGCCCTGCAAGGATGGCAGGTGGTAATGGCAGCAGCGCCCGTGGTTCGGGCGGCAGCGCTCGTGGGTCGAGCGGCAGCGGCGGCGGCGGCGCCCGGCGCCTGGGCTCCGGCGCCCGCAGGGGCGCGCGCCGCCCCAGTCGCGCCATACACCATGTCCGGGCGGAGGATGGCGAGACTCAGTATGAAGAAGAGGGTACGTCGGGGTCCGACGTCGAAGAAGACCTGTATCATCTCTGCCTAAACGATTATAAATCGGTAAGCCTATCGTTATGTGTAGATGATGAAGTCATGTCTATGGAGATAGACACAGGGAGCGCTGTGTCGTGTATAAGTAGTGATACTTATGATAAGTACTTTAAATACAGACGGTTGGAACAGTTTCCTTTAGTGTTAAAGTTTTATGATGGACGCCGTGTTAGACCCCTAGGGGTCATAAGGCCCGTTGTTAGATTTCAAAACCGGTTGAAAAAGTTAGAACTTTTTGTTATTGAGGGTGGCACTACCCCGCTATTAGGCAGACAGTGGCTAGCGGAGTTACAGATTCGGGTACCTAGGTTTTATAAAGAGTATTTATTTAACTTTAACGAGTCCCTTAACAATGATTTATGTACTTTGCTCGACAGATATAAGGAGTTATTTAGCGGAGGACTCGGGCGGTTTAGTGATGGAAAAGCGACACTCCGAGTGCGTGAAGGGGCTACGCCGGTGTTCTGCCGCGCGCGGCCGCTGCCGTATGCGCTCCGCGACCGCGTCGAGGCGGAGCTGGACGAGATGCTGCGCTGCGGCGTCATCGAGCCGGTCGACACGTCGGAGTGGGCCACGCCGCTGGTACCGGTACGTAAAGCTGATGGGGGTTTACGAATCTGTGCAGATTACAAAGTGACCTTGAACCCCGCCTTACTGATTGATAGGTATCCGCTTCCTAAGATAGATGACCTTCTAGTGAGACTCAATGGTGCCCGCGTGTTTTCAAAAATTGACCTGACACAGGCGTATAATCAGGTGGAGTTGGACGACTCTAAAAAGTATACCGTCATCAACACACATAAGGGATTATTCAGATATAATAGACTAGTTTATGGATTGTCTTCCAGCCCTGGTATATTCCAGCGAATTATGTCCAACTTGTTGAAAGATCTACCTCAAGTAGAAGTATTTCTCGATGATATAATTATTGGTTCCGTGGACATAAATTCTCATTTAGTGACATTAGAAAAAGTTTTGAAACGGCTTCACGCTCATGGAATGAAATTAAAGAAAAGTAAATGTTCTTTCTTATTAGAAGAGGTGCAGTATTTGGGATATGTAATTTCAAAAGACGGAATTAAAGTAGATCCCACCAAGATAGAAGGTATCCTTAAGATACCGCGACCTCTCAATGTGACAGATTTAAGGTCATTTTTAGGGGTAGTTAATTTTTATGCTCGATTTGTACCGCATTTGAGTACGATTTTATCCCCTTTGTATGATTTACTTAGGAAAGGTGCCGTATGGAATTGGAATGAACGTTGCGAAAAATCATTTAAAAGTATTAAGAAACTGTTAGTGAGCGCGGAAGTGTTAAGTCATTACGATCCTAACAAACAGCTGACGCTGACCACTGACGCGAGCAGTCGCGGCATCTCCGGCGTGCTGACACAGCCCGGGCACAGCGCGGACGCGGGCGGTGCTCGCGAACGACCAGTGGCTTACGTCTCGCGTTCTTTAAATGACGCGGAACGTAACTACTCTCAAATAGACAAAGAGGCGTTGGCAATAGTATTTAGTTTACAGAAATTACATCAATTCCTTTATGGCAGACATTTTACATTACGAACAGATCACAAACCGCTCGTTAGTATTTTTGGTTCCAAGCAGGGTATTCCCGCGATGGTGGCTAGCCGTTTGCAACGGTGGGCGATTAAACTTTCCGCATATACTTATGATATAGAGTACATACGCACCGATGCAAATGGCGCAGATGGCTTGTCTCGCTTGCCCGTGCCGATCAAAAATGCTGACTCGCTAGACGGCCCGCCGCCCGAGCAAACGTATTTACATTTCGCCCACAACGAATTGTTATTAGATTATCATGATGTTAAAAAAGAAACACAACGCGACCCGACCTTGAGCAGAGTGTTAGGGTATTTACGATCCAGTTGGCCGACTGACGTAGAAATCCGAAATTTACAACCGTACTTTAACCGTAGGCTAGAATTATACGAAGAGTTAGGATGCGTAATGTGGGGCCATCGGGTGGTAATACCGGAAGGTTGCCGAGATAGGGTTTTAAGCGTGTTACATGAGAGTCATATGGGTATCGTAAAAACTAAGGCGTTTGCCCGGAGCTACGTGTGGTGGCCGGGCATAGACGAGGCAGTGGAGCGCACATGTCGCGAGTGTGGCGTGTGCGCCGCCGAGGCGGAGGCGCCCGCGCGCCACGCGCCGTGCCCGTGGAGCTGGCCCTCGCGCCAGTGGGCGCGGGTTCATTTAGACTTTTTAGGACCTCTTTATGGGGTAACTTATTTGGTTATGATTGACGCTCGAACAAAGTGGCTCGAGGTATTCCCGGTAAATAGTACCTCGGCTAATAACACCATTGAAAAGTTGTGTGAAGTTAACGCTCGATGGGGTTTCCCTAGACAAATAGTATCGGATAACGGCCCTCCGTTTACGAGTACGCAATTCGCGACATTTTTAACAAAAAACCGGATTGAACATGTACACTCAGCTCCATATCATCCGGCTTCCAATGGAGCAGCGGAAAATGCGGTTCGAATAATTAAACGGGTTATAAAGAAAGCCGTGCGACAGAAACACAATGTTAATCTAGCTATCAGTAATTTCTTATTACATTACCGTAATACGCCACACTGCACGACAGGCGAAAGTCCAGCTACACTTATGATGGGCAGGCAGGTTCGTACCCAATTAGATATACTGCGTCCAGATTGTGAAGATAGGGTTCGTAAGGCACAGAGGAAACAAGCGGACATTCGATTGGGCCCTAATCGTGTTCTCCAATCAGGAGATAAAGTATGGATTAGGCAATATCAGGGAGATACAAAATGGCTTCCCGGTCATATTACTCAGAGGACAGGGACTACGGACTATACCGTGCGCGATAACTTAAATAGGGATGTACACAGGCACGTTGATCAGTTAAGGCGGCGATCAAGTGTATTAACCTGCCCAGAGGACTCATCAGCTTTGCAGGTACCTCGGCCCGAACCAGTGGAACATACTGACGACGCCATCCCTGACCGTGCCAGTACGCCGACAGCCACAAGTACGCCGCAGCGTAGTCGTCAAATTCGGCCGTCTTCGAGCGGAGTGAGTCCGAGTCCGAGCCGAGCGGCTGACGCGCGTTCCGGAACCCCCCAGGCATCGCCAAGGTCAGACTGTAGCGAAGACCTCTTTTTGTCGCCTACAACAATTTCCAGCCCACCATCTAAACCGCCCCAGTTACCTAGACATGTCAGAGAATGTCGATTAAAAAACCCGCCAAAATATAAATATTAATTATTATTATCTTTAGACTAGTCACTGTAAATTGTGCCATGTAACGTTTAGTATAAGGTTGAGTATCACTAGTGTTATGTTATACTGTTTAAAACTATAAATGTACCTTAAGTATTGCTCGTGAAAGACTAGGTGATAAGAGTGTAGGTATTGTACTATTATGATCGTATTCTTAAGGAAATAGTTTAATCTAATTTTCTCTTGTATTTCTATAACTATATGGATTATGTAATACATAATTAGATAGCTAACTATGTTATTATTACAGTCACAAACAAACAATTATCCTTAATAACGGAAATACTGTTTTTCTTTTTTTTTTTGCCAGAAATACCTATGTAAATCGAGAGCGTAAACATTTACGTAGTTCGCGATTTAAATCTAGACTTTAAGACTGTAAATTATCCTAATTGTACATGTATAGGTACTTGAAAATCCGATAACTCCCTTATTCATATTTAAAAGATTCCTGTAATATTTAAAAGGTGTATTGTCTATTACCCCTTCTGGTTTCTAATATAATGACCGATATTGTAGATTAACATTTATGAATGAAGGTGTTATCGAACTTTTTTTTTATATAGATTTATAGTATCTAGGCAAGTTTTCCTTGCATACAGCATGCTGTTTTTATACTTACCTTAGACTTAAGATTCACCAAAAAAATATTGTTTTATTTTTCGAGAAAAATAACAATAGTGTGGTAGCATTTTATTTTTTGTGAAGTTGTAAACTTACCGAGTACTAAGAAAGGAGAAGGTATGGTGTTCCTAAAGTAGTATTTATTTAAATATTTAAATAATGTTTTAAGAAGAGAGTGATGTAATGTATGTACCTATACTTACCTAACGGTACTTGTCATGTTCTCATATCGCGGTGCATTCGGATGCGCCCTCTGCAGGCCGTTTAGTCTCGCAATAAATATCTAAGTGACCGGACGTGTGTGCGTTTCATTTATTCATATATCTCAGAAGTATATTATTGTAGATTAAAATATACATAAATAATAGTTTTAACTACCAAAATAAGCTAAGAAAACAATTCCTGTGCCATGTTTTAATTTCCGTGCTAGTAAAATCTAATTCCCATGGACACACTAATTCCCGTGCCCTGACCAAAATTTTAAATTGAAATAACTTTTATAGTTTTATGAATTTTTTTACCCCATAAGAAAATTAATGTTTATTATATTTTTTATCAAATTATCAGCATATTTTTTTTTGTGTAATGTTGGTATTTCAAAATTCCATGGGAATTAGACAAAAATGCTCGTTTGGTGAAATTGACCCATAAGTAACAACGGTAACTAGCGTAAATTTTTACTTGTTGGACCAGTAATACACGGGGGAACTATCACGGTCAATTCACCGTATATAGGTGATAATTTTATTGTCACCGTGGCGTGGTGAAACAGGGCCCCGTTAGAGCATAAAGGAATGTACTTAGCCGATTGTTTAATGGCTTTCGCAACATTAACACAGATGAGTTCCAGAGTTTGTGGCTGGTCACTTCTCAAACTGGCTTCCAGCCAGTCACCTAGTCTTACATAGTTATATTAATTTGATTTTCCCACTTCAATTTACTTAATCACGTTCACCGATTTCTCGAAGAGTTCTGGAGTGATTTAGTTTTTTTTATATATAAAAAGTCTACCTAGTTATCAACAATGTCATCATGTCATTTACCTATAGTCACGGGATTCAGAAGAAATGAGGGAAACTGTTTAGTTCGGAAAACTACGATTCTTAAATTGAAAAAAATAGGTTAAATACCCGAATTTTATTCGCTCTGTTCCCTTTAAAATAGAATTAGATTCCGCATGATTGGAATATGTATTTCCACGCATTTTTAAGAAAAAAATTGCTCGTTAGCGTTAGATGCAACTAAAATAATCGGTCAATACGAGTCAATAACATTACGTGATTCAAACTTGTATTCCGTGTTTCTTCCGTAGTGAAAAGCCTACTACTTACTTACTAAACTTAGCTTTTAAAGCTATTTTTAAATATGAAGTGATATTTTTTATCTCTAATAATGTTTTCACACATTTATGCAGAAATATTTCAAGCTGTCGCTTAAAAACTGACATCTGTTGAAACCGAAAACATTACGGACGAAAAAATAAGCAGCGATTTTTGCTGGTTTTTTAGGAGTTCATCAAAAATGCAAACCTTCATGAAAATGTATGCAGTTTGGGCGCAGTTATAAAAAAACAGTAGAACAATGTTTAGCGACCAACAGTCTTTTAACACATTGAGTGCTGGGAACCGGCTCGGCAGGTCCTCTGTTCGTAGTCACTTTCCTCTACAAAGCGGGAAAACATTGGGCTCGGCTACGAGCGTAGGTTTTTCAAGTATTTGATAATGACCCCGTGGGCTTTCGAGGTCAGAAACTTGAATTTAACAATAGAATTTTGTCACTAGATTAACTTTGAAAAAAAGCCGGTCATGTGCAAGCAGTGCAAGTCGGACTCGCGTTCCAACTTCCAAGGGTGTACATTACCCAATTTTTAATAATGTATTTTTTTATGTGGAACCTGAATGAAATGTCTTTAAAAAACCCGTAAGGGTCGGATCAAAAACTAAGTTATTAAGTCCGACTCACGCTTGACTGCACATTTCTAATAAGTTTTCCTGACATCTATATGTAAAGAACTATTTTGTGTATTTTTTTCAAAATTTTACCCAGTTGTTTCGGAGATCTTGGGGGGAATGGTCGGACAGACAGACAGACAGACGCACGAGTGCTCCTATAAGGTTACCGCGTTTTTTCCTTTTGAGGTACCGCACCCTAAAAACAAAAGACCCTTATTTGAATGCAGGTCACTCCCCTTATTTGGAACCGACTTTTCTCCATTGACTATGGCATCTAGTTTTGAAAATTCGTCGCATCAGCGAAAAAATCGTCCGTGCGCTTGTGATGCAGATGCGAGCGAAGCGACGGCTTCTAATCTCATGTTTGTTTTAGCGACAGCGCTTTTAGGTTTGAAAACCATTGGCTATTTTGATAATTTAGGCAAATGAGAAGACGTTTCAGAAACCGTCACTTCATAATTCATTTAAAGAAATAAAGATTACAATTATTGACTTGAATGGTTTAAAAAGGTGTATCATGATTGTAGCAAGTAAATATCAATGGCCAGCTCCTTACGAAAACAGCTAGGCTTAGTAAATATAATTATGTAAGTTAGGTACGTTCAAAATAAGTACCTTTAAGAACACAATTTATTTACATATTATGACTTACAATTCTGTTAACTTACAATGTTCATATCGAGTTTCTTTTTACTTATTAAATTGTTGTTTATGGTTATTTTTCCTATAGTAGGTACCTAAGTTAATCTCAAGGTCTTAAAACTGCAGCTTTTAGTTATTTCTTTCAAAAACACGTCCACAAAGTGAGAGCAAAAACGAAATCATTTGACTAGAAAAAGAAAGGGTTTTATTCAATTACACTCGTTCAATTAAGAAGCCCTGATTGCCTGTTGGACGCCAAAGGTGACGAAACTTAAAAAAACTTTCAAAAAGAGAGAAAAAATCCCTCTGAACGTACTAAAAATGCGACTATACTTTTTCATGTAATCAAAAATGCAAATGTGCGAGTGAAAATTATGCTGATTTCACGTTTTTTCCGAGTAGAAAAAACTGATTTTAATTTTCAAAGCTTTGGTAATTTTAGCGACTTAAGTTGAATTTCCAACTCGATTATGACGACATGCGGGGTCTAATAATAAAGGATGACTCACGTTAGACCGGGCCGTGTCCGGGCCGGAGCTTTCGGCGATTCGTATTCTATGGAAAGCATCACGTGATCACCTGTCATCTGTTATAGAAAAGTAAGAGCGTGTCATCCTCATAATCTTTATTGCATATCACATTGTATCTTAACCTATTGCATAGAATTGTGTACATGATACCCTGTAGGGCACAGCAAACAGTTTATTCAAGAGGAGATCGAGTTTTTTGTACAAGATTATATACTTAAATGTAATTTATTGTATAGGGGTACTTTTTTAATTGCAATTATTGGTCGTGTAAAAAATCATTTAGTGTACCTAGCTTTTTTAATGAGGTGATCTTTTAGTTTTTTTAAAAATTCATTGTCGGACTTGGTGTTATTTATTTCGTTACTAATTTTATCAATTATTTTTATTGCCATTGAGTTTGGACATTTTGAATGTAGTTTTAGTTTTGAGGGTATTACCTGCACCAGCTTATTTTGAAACCTGCTGGCGTAACGTCGGGGTATATCTGAATGTTTGGTATAAAATTGAGGGTATTTTTTTTACAAACTTACAGGTTTCCAAAATATATATTGATGTTAAGGTAAGTATTTTTAGATCGATGAAGTGTGTCTTACTACTTTCCGGTATATTTATGTTTGCCAAAATTCGTACACATTTTTTTGTAATATAAATAGGCTTTCCACGTCTGTGCTATTCCCCCATAGAATGACACCATAGGTAAGCCAAGCATGGGCATAGGAATAGTAAGCTGTTAAGGCGGTGTTGAGGTCGCATGCTTTTTTTTATTCGCTTAAGGCATACGCGTAAGGCATACGCGTCCTTAAACAGATGTGGCGCATAATTGTTTTCCATCGTATTTTCTCGGGAACGTGCCTATTTGTCATGCTACTTCAGTCAACCTCAGTACTTTTTGGTCTTTTTGTACTAAGACTTATTGAAATAGCATGACTTGTTCGTACGTTTCCGTGAAAATAATTATGTACTACATCTGTATGGATAGTGCTGCGCCCGACAAAAATGATGGTGCGTTTATCGACGGTCCTCAAATAATAGGTACTTTAGCTGTTACGTTACGAAGAAACAATTGTATTCTTTTTTAAGAATGACAAAACCGGCCAAGTGCGAGTTGGACTCCCGCACGGAGGGTTCCGCACCATCAACAAAAAATAGAGCAAAACAAGCAAAAAAACGGTCACCCATCCAAGTACTTACTGACACTACTGACCCCGCCCAACGTTACTTAACTTCGATCAAAAATCACGTTTGTTGTATGGGAGCCCCACTTAAATCTTTATTTTATTCTGTTTTTAGTATTTGTTGTTATATATAGCGGCAACAGAAATACATCATGTGTGAAAATTTCAACTGTCTAGCTATCACGGTTCGTGAGATACAGCCTGGTGACAGACGGACGGACGGACGGACGGACAGCGGAGTCTTAGTATAGGGTCCCGTTTTTACCCTTTGGGTACGGAACCCTAGTAAAAATTATAAATGTTCGCCCTTAATCACTATATTGTTCTTGTTTCGTGAAGCCTAAAAGAAAAATGATTATTTATTATGATAATGAATCGACCGTTTCACTTGCAACCAGGGAATCGCAAACAATGCGAAGTAGGGGTTTGAAAAATGGCATGGCAAAATGTTGGTATAATAGTCATTTGTTTTTTAAGGGGGCAAAGTCATATTGTTTAACCGCTCGTGCTAATATTGTACCTGAGCAAGCGAAAGATTCCGAAATTGAACAACGAGCGTAGCGAATGGTTCGAAAAGTGGAACCTTGAGCGTTGCGAGGGTTTCAAGGCACCAGGGAAACAAATTTTGCCACCAAGTGAAACACAAAATTTTAGCATGTTATTGTGTAAAATAGGGTATTTAACAATTTTTTCATGAATGATATCAGTCGATCAGGTTTGTTTTGAGGATCAAATGTCTGTATGTGACCTATTGTCTGAAAGCGATACACAAGTCACAAATGATGGTCAAAATCTGGCACCCGCACTTTACTGACGAAACGCTTCTAAGAAAATGGCAATACATCGTGACGTCACTATGTAACGTTAGAAGCCGTTTGGATGTATGGGAAACAAGGAAATTGCGATTTTGTCGGTGAAATATTGCGTTTATGTATATTGTTGTACAATATTTTATTAAATAAAATGAAAGTAATCGAATGATATCATTATATTTTTCCAATTTTAAAGTTAAAAAAAAATTGTGTATTTTTTTATTCTTCCCATATATTATTAAAGTGTTCAATGTATTGAGATACATTGCTCATTTTCTATCTATTTAACTAGATTTAATTATAAAATTCAACATGTGTCAACAACCCTATTGCACGTGTTACTCTTACCATAGAGAAAAAAATACATAGATTGCTCACTCCATACATCAGTTTTAGTACCAAAAAGACTAAAATGAAAGTAATCGAATGATATCATTATTTTTTTCCAATTTTAAAGTTAAAAAAAAATTGTGTATTTTTTTATTCTTCCCATATATTTTTAAAGTGTTCAATGTATTGAGCTACATTGCTCATTTTCTATCTATTTAACTAGATTTAATTATAAAATTCAACATGTGTCAACAACCCTATTGCACGTGTTACTCTTACCATAGAGAAAAAAATACATAGATTGCTCACTCCATACATCAGTTTTAGTACCAAAAAGACTATTATCATCTAGCATCGAGCAGCGGAACTATCAGTACTGCTACTTGACAATAGATGTAGCACCGACCGGAAAGTCTTATCTCAACAGCATAAGACTTTCCGGTCGGTGCTACATCTATTGTCAAGTAGCAGTACTGATAGTTCCGCAACTCGATGCTAGATGTAGACACTGAAATTAATAGTCTAATTACTCTAACTGATGCATGGAGTGAGCACTCTTGTCTTATTATATTTCTCTATGCTCTTATGTAGGAGTTGGGTAAAGTTTGCTAAATGTGTGCACCGTGCTGCCTACCAGTTTAGCGCCTGACTGTACTAAACGCTAGTTTAATGAAGAAACATGACTCGCAATATTTTCTTGAGCGTATTTTGTTTTGTGTCAAATGTATATTTAGTCGCTCAGCTTCGCGACTTGGTCGTGTTAACTGCTTTATTTTATGTTTATCGTAAACAAAATCGTATTTTCTCGTTTAGAGAGAAAGAGAGAGAAAGCAAGAGAAACCTGAGAATTGTTTTTCCAAATGTTTTTCACGCAACACCCGTCAGTTGTTTGGATTTGATTACTTTCTATCAAATATGCCTACTACAATATTATAAATGCGAAAGTACAGTTACTTCTGTCAATCTGTCAATTTAATTAAGATAAAATTTTGTAAGTATGGATATAATATGTAGGTAGTTGCCAGGGGAAGGATATGACATAATGATAGTTTTTCTCAATCATTATATACTTGGCCAAGCAGATCTTGTCAGTAGAAACAGGCGGCAAATTTGAAACATGTAGGCGCGAAGGAATATAGTCCCATAGAAAATTGAAGCGCTGGTGGCCTAGCGGTAAGAGCGTGCGACTTGCAATCCGGAGGTCGCGGGTTCGAACCCCGGCTCGTACCAATGAGTTTTTCGGAACTTATGTACGAAATATCATTTGATATTTACCAGTCGCTTTTCGGTGAAGGAAAACATCGTGAGGAAACCGGACTAATCCCAATACGGGCCTAGTTTACCCTCTGGGTTGAAAGGTCAGATGGCAGTCGCTTTCGTAAAACTAGTGCCCACGCCAATTACTGGGATTAGTTGCCAAGCGGACCCCAGGCTCCCATGAGCCGTGGCAAAATGCCGGGACAACGCGAGGAAGAAGAAGAAGAAGAAGAAGAAAATTTGAATTTCGCGCCTTTTTTTACTGACAAGATTTGCTTGACCAGCTATAGTATCTATGTCTGGTAATATTTTTTGTAGCTAAAAATTGTAATGCAAAGAAAATAGAGCGAGAAGAAGTTTTGTAAGTAAAAAATATAGGTACCTACTCGCTCTTTTTCTTTGTAAGTATGTACATAGGTAGGTAACTATTACAATATCTCTTTTGTATGGCGGTAGCTAGGTTCTTGTAGCTCTAAGGCCTGAGATACACTTGTAAGTTTTACTTACGTAAGTAGGGACAAAGCTATTTGTTAGAATGAGATAGCGATATTCATCTCTCATTCTGTAGTATAGATGTGTCCCTACTTACGTAAGTAAAACTTACAAGTGTATCTTGGGCCTTAAGCTGGCCGCAAAACAGTAACCGTGCCCAGACTTGGCGCAACCTTTGAACTGCAAATAGAAGTATTTGCACTTTCAAGTCCTCATTAGTATCTAACAGGTTTTCAGCGCGCCGCGCTCACAGACAAGACATCCTCCAGACTGAGCATAGTAGCGCTACCCCCTCTGCCACAAATATACGGTAGTTTTACTCCATTTTCGAGTCAAAGTGTCTTTGTGTGACATCCGTGTCTTTGAACGGACCAATCACGGCACGGGATTCGCTCACCTCGTCCCCCGCACCCCAGTATTTTTGGCAGCATCGGTTTCTTGAAATAATTGCTCTAAGCTCCGTCTAGAGGATTCCTAGTCTATGACCGCGCTGCGCCCGCGTTTCGCCTTATCTCACACCCAATAACAATAAAGTCCGACCTTGAACCACTCACAGTGCATCTCGCTTACACCTTAAGAGGATAGAATAGGACAAAAGATATGGCGCGCCGCGCGAAACTGTCGACGGCCATCGCGCAAGTGTTTGCTTTTTATAACAATTAATCTGAAAATATGCTGTTTAAAAGCTTTTCACATCTCTCGGCAATATCACTAGCTATTTTGTGCTCAAAATTATACTCGTACTGCTATGATAATACGATAAAAAAAGCGGCCAAGTGCGAGTCGGACTCGCCCATGAAGGGTTCCGTATTTAGGCGATTTAAGACGTATAAAAAAAATACTTACTAGATCTCGTTCAAACCAATTTTCGGTGGAAGTTTACATGGTAATGTACATCATATATTTTTTTTAGTTTTATCATTCTCTTATTTTAGAAGTTACAGGGGGGGGACACACATTTTACCACTTTGGAAGTGTCTCTCGCGCAAACTATTCAGTTTAGAAAAAAATGATATTAGAAACCTCAGTATCATTTTTGAAGACCTATCCATAGATACCCCACACGTATGGGTTTGATGAAAAAAACATTTTTGAGTTTCAGTTCGAAGTATGGGGAACCCCAAAAATGTATTGTTTTTTTTCTATTTTTGTATGAAAATCTTAATGCGGTTCACAGAATACATCTACTTACCAAGTTTCAACAGTATAGTTCTTATAGTTTCGGAGAAAAGTGGCTGTGACATACGGACGGACAGACAGACGGACAGACAGACAGACATGACGAATCTATAAGGGTTCCGTTTTTTGCCATTTGGCTACGGAACCCTAAAAAGACACGGCCGTTTATGCCGCAAAAAACGTATATTCCGACCAGGGATGTTGCGAACATCCGCATCCGCAACCGCGGAACTTCCGCATTATTTTCAACATCCGCATCTGCATCCGCATCCGCATAAAATCGATGCGGAGCTTATGCGGATGCGGATGTCGAACAAGTCGGTACAGGAACGTCTTAGTGGCGGCGTAAGTGCTAGGTAATTTCGTCATTACCTATAACGAAATCGTCTAGATCCAGAAAAGTCGGTCAAGTTACTGTTTATTAAATATAACGCACCTATATTCTTGCTCAAATACTAAACGTTTCGTTTTTTTTTAATAACAAAATACTAAAAATGTAATATTTGACGTTTTCTAAGTACCTAATCTTGACATCCGCATCCGCATCCGCATCCGCGGATGTGAACCTTTAAATATCCGCATCCGCATCCGCATCCGCGGATGTCAAAAAATCTGCATCCGCAACATCCCTGATTTCGACATTCTCAAGGAAATCAAAATCTATAGGGTACGTCCCCTTGACCTGGAACTATGAAATTTGATAAGTAATATGACGATATACAGCAAATTAGCCTGAGAAGGCCTGAGGATGCCTCTGCATTCCCAAGCACACCACGGCATGCCTGAGGATGCCTCGGCATGCCGTGCCATGTCGATAGTGAGCGCCGGGCCGGGTCGGTGTAACTGGCGGCTCGAAGCTCGGCTCGCTCCGAGATAATTTGATTACGTATGCATTAAGTGCATTTCCATTTCCCCATGGAGTGAGATATCTTTTAATTCCTACGATGTAAGTCTTAATGACCTGCCGAATGTAAAATATACTGCTTAGGATACTTTTATTTTGAAAGTAGAATGGATTCATCATCTTCCTCGCATTGTCCCGGCGTTTTGCCACGGCTCATGGGAGCCTGGGGTCCGCTTGGCTTGAGCTTGGGGTCAATTTTGAAAGTAGAATGGATTGGCTCAACCAAATTCCTTTTGAACCGATTTAAAAGGAGTAGGTTCTCATTAAATTACTTTTTTTATATAAATGTTTTGATGATTTGGCACCTTCTTTTTGGACGGTTCGGTTCGACTTCAAGATTTTTGTAAGTAAAACTCTAGTTCTATTGGAGGCCATAAAAATATTTACCAACTTAATTATTATTAAATGTCCTTACAGTTATTTATGTAGGTATTATTGTTTTTGTGCCGTGGGAAAAGTAAAATTGGAACAGTGTTGTATGGTTTATATGATATTTATGAAAGATATTTTCCTATTGCCAGCGTGAATCTTGCAAAAGTGTCGATACTGATTTGATTTTCTAAACACAAAGTGCACCCATCTTTGTAAGCGGAGTACGCCCCGGTGCATCAAAAAATTCCACTAGCGTTCAAAATAATGCGCACCCTTTATTCAATGTTACGTTGTAAAAAGATTATATTGCCAACTCATAAATCACTATACATAGTATAAAACAAAGTCACTTCCCGCTGTACGCTTAGATCTTTAAAACTACGCAACGGATTTTGATGCGGTTTTTTTAATAGATACAGTGATTCAAGAGGATGGTTTATGTTTAATTTGTTAACCCGTGCGATGCCGGGGCGGATCGCTAGTAAATTAACAAAACCAATCACAATAGAAGGACTAATCGATGGCTATCATTAAATAATAAAATTCGCAGCACGCCAGTTAGTTACTCCGTGAAGATGCCAATCTTAATATAACTTTGTCGATAAAATATTAACCGATTTTACAAGGAGCACTTACATTTGAATTTACCTATATACTTAAATATACGTACAAAGTCTACGAAAAATATTAAAGGAATCGAAAAAATCTTAGGACACATATTTACCTTCCGAATGTTCTACGTTTTTTTCGTACTTTAATCTACTAAAAGGTAATCTTGTAGGAGGCTATATCACAGAATAAATAATAGTTCTAAGTACAGAAGACTCACTCTCTAACAAAACGCGTCTGTTACGATCAGCACAGATATGGCCGCTAGGTGGCGACAGCGCCACGCGCGGCATATGGCTTTCCCCAAAATTGGGGCCGAACGGATGTACTTTTAGCTACCTGTAGCAAAGCGACGAAATCGCGGAGTGAGACACGCGTGGCTATATAGATTTACGAGGTCAGCTCACAGTTATATAGCTAAATTCTTAACTTATTTCAGCTGTCCCGATTTTTTATTTGCATTGTCCAGCCCTAGTAGCACGGTCGCATTTTTATCGTTTATCACCATGCCTGTCACGTTCTAACAAGTACCTATGTAAGTGCGAAAGTGACGGGCATAGTGATAGTCGATAAAAATGGAACCGTGCTGAGCCCGCAGGTCTCCATTATCTTCGTCGCAGTTGAATGCACACCGCGATCCCGCGTCGCTCCGTTATAGGCGGAGTTGGCACTCGTTGGGTTTTTTAGACGGTAGTAGGTCTCGCCCTTTAGTCCGTCATACCCGTCTTGCTCCCCTCGAGACGGGATGCATAAAAGCATTTTCCCAACGTAAAAAAAAAAAAAGGTCTCCATTATCTTTGCAGGAATAACCTTCTCCAAATACCCACATAGCATTAGGTACTGTATGTTATAAGCATATCTAGGTATACGTTGCCGATGCACTGATGAGATCAATTATCTCAAGAAGCTTGTGAGCTTGTTACGAACAACCCCGGAGCATTCCGTTGTAATTCAGGCTGGAATGTGGAGACATTGTGGCCAATTCGACGCCGACGCCATTAAATCGACACGAGTTGCGAATTACCTATTCGCACGTGTATCGTACAACGTTTTACAGTACATATAGCCCTTTAAACTTTTGACATCGCACGAATAGTGCTATTTTACGCACTAGTGCGGGAAAATAGGACCATGTGTACTGTAAAAAGTATTGTATGCAACGTTGTTTAACGTTGTTCGGCTTCGCCTCAAATTGTTACTCATGCCACTCGCCTTTTTAGGGTTCCGTACCCAAAGGGTAAAAAACGGAACCCTTATAGATTCGTCATGTCTGTCTGTCTGTCTGTCCGTCTGTCCGTCTGTCCGTCTGTCTGTCCGTCCGTATGTCACAGCCACTTTTCTCCGAAACTATAAGAACTATACTGTTGAAACTTGGTAAGTAGATGTATTCTGTGAACCGCATTAAGATTTTCACACAAAAATAGAAAAAAAACAATAAATTTTTGGGGTTCCCCATACTTCGAACTGAAACTCAAAAATTTTTTTTTCATCAAACCCATACGTGTGGGGTATCTATGGATAGGTCTTCAAAAATGATATTGAGGTTTCTAATATCATTTTTTTCTAAACTGAATAGTTTGCGCGAGAGACACTTCCAAAGTGGTAAAATGTGTGTCCCCCCCCCTGTAACTTCTAAAATAAGAGAATGATAAAACTAAAAAAAATATATGATGTACATTACCATGTAAACTTCCACCGAAAATTGGTTTGAACGAGATCTAGTAAGTAGTTTTTTTTTATACGTCATAAATCGCCTAAATACGGAACCCTTCATGGGCGAGTCCGACTCGCACTTGGCCGCTTTTTTTTTGAGTGGTGCATTAGTGGAAATGTATTTTCTAATAATAATCCAATACATTTCTGTACCTATAATTAAATGTATATTTTGTATTGTAATGTAAGGATGTTAAATTAAAGGACAAAGTTAATTTCAAATGTTTAATGTTCACGTTCAGTACAATCAAAGCATTTCCATGTGCCGGTAAGTCTATTTATTATAAATTTAATATAACATTTATTATGTACATCTTATTGTATTGTGATGTTTGTTAACATAATATTAGTGTTTGTTTATGAGTTCTAATATGGCAAAATTTACAGCGTTCTTTTTAGTTCAAGAAACAAGCAGATGGAAGATAAGGAAGTTACCAAATTTTTCATTAATTTTTAAATTGAACGCTTTCGAAAAAAAAAACAGAAAATTATCGTAGTATTATCACAGTA
Organism: Cydia amplana; assembly: GCF_948474715.1. Taxonomy (NCBI): domain Eukaryota; kingdom Metazoa; phylum Arthropoda; class Insecta; order Lepidoptera; family Tortricidae; genus Cydia; species Cydia amplana. The sequence goes on along the minus strand of NC_086071.1, from coordinate 14,530,341 downwards.
GGTCGGAAATCAGCCACTGGACACCCATACCTACATATGGACTATTACTACCAGTAGGTACCGTAAAACCTCCCGACTATAGTCCAGGGGCCCATTTCTCAAAAGCTTGTAACTTGTAATACAAGTTGAAGTCCCTTTCTAACAAAAGCTGTCAAAAAGTGACATGCAACTATGGTCCACAAGTTCAATAAGGAATTAAGTATCAATACTAATATTCATTTTGGTTATGTATTAGTGTTTACTTTCATTTGTAAAACTATTTTGCCTTACAACTTAAAAAATCAAACAAAAGTCACACTTGAACGATAATTTATAAGAGTTTTGGATTATTTGGTAGCTTTTGGACTATTGTTGGGAGGTTTTACGGTACTCGTAGTCAAGGTAATTTGATATAACATATAACACTGGGCTGGAAACAGTGCTCGACTAACGGTCAGCGCGTACCATACGCGCCGATCGCACGCGCTGATCGTCGGTCGTGATCAAGCGTTTACAGTGTTCGACCAACGGTCGGCGCTGACGTCGGTTGGACGTAGCTATATCAATGAAAATGTACGATGGAATACAGTGCATCGCTGATACATACGCGTACGGTCGGTCGCTCCGTCAGCCAAGCACTGAACGCATCCATAGAATCTCATAGCTCGTCGGTCGACCGACGTACGCGCGACCGACGAGCCGGACCGACCGTACGCGCGTACCGTCAGCGTAGCTGTGTGCGCGTTTCATAGACTTGCATAGATATAGCTATGCCGACCGACGGTCAGCGCTGACCGTCGGTCGAGCACTGTTTCCAGCCTTGGATCAATTCGTCAGCTTGGTAACTTGATGAGGCTTGACTTGGTGAGGCTGATTTTTTTGTGATGCAAAAAGTTGAGTAGAGGTGCTTTTTTATGTACCTATAAGGGTTTAAATTGACCAATGACCAGATTGACATATTATAGACTGTAATATGTATGTAATACTTCAAAATATGGACTAACAGTGACAATACGTTATGTATGTACATAGCTCTTCCAATGCCAAAGATAGCGAGAATGTATGTGTAGAAACATTAATACAATTCTAAACATCTATTTTTATTGTTACCACAATGCTTATTAAATTATTATATAACACTATACCTGCTGTTGACACTTCTTAAGCATACATAAAAAATACACAACAACATAACTTCCTTTACAAAATGTCGGATGTGAAAGGGTATTTGAAATGACAAGTCATTTCACGCCAATATTATTCCGAACATTCTGCAATTCCACATTCAGAAATATATATCTGTATTAAAATTAACATATACTTAATTTAATTCATTTTAAGAACAATGATATTATATAATCATAGATAGGTTATACTCATACTTGAGGAACACAAAAAATACTTCCATATTTATTTCTGTGCTCACGAAGAAATCTGTTATTTTTGATTAATTTTCTCATTCCATCCATCTTTGTCACACTCGTTGTTAAACATAAGGTCGTCTCTTCCTCTTTCGGTGTGCGGGAGCTCGTTAGCACGTGCACATTTCTCGCTTGTCCAGCAGCGACTAAAGGCAACTTGTCCAATTTGTCACAAGGTGAGCGCTTCAATTTTGGAGCGCCTATAACCTATCTTGAGTTATAAATCATTGTTTAAGAATCGATTATGTAAAAATATGCATCAAATAATTATAGTAGTGAAACAGATGAATATTATAGCGTTTAACAATATATTTTTTCTTCAACCGAATCGACCGGCCATTTTATATGTAATTAATAGTGTCCGACCGAAGGTTCGGTTTCGGTTTCGGCCAGTTTCGGCCAAAAAATCATGTTTCGGCCGTAGTTTCGGTTTCGGCCAAAAAACGGCCGAACCTTTCGGCCGGGCCGAAACATACGCAATGGTACTTCGTTCTATGAAACTAAACTATGTGTCAAAGACCAAACGTTGTGGAACAAGTAGGACAACAATATTAATACATATACTGATTTATGTATACAGAAATTAATCAGTTTATTATTAAACACAGTTCCACTAAGCGACCTTTGGATTGAAAGTCTCACGCTCTTACTCACCGCTAGGCCACCAGCGCTCACGGGAATAATAAGAAAACTATTGAAATAAAAATAAATGTGGATTATTTGTGTAATATTACTCGTTAGCGGTTTAGGTAAGTATAAGTAAATGATTTGACAAATTGATTTTAATTTCAGACACATAAGTCAAGAAATAAAGACATTAGAACCGTTTAATGGTGATTTTAAGACCAATCTTTACAATTACAATTTTCTATCGAGCCGATATCGTTCGATCATGTATCGAGTGCGGCCACGGTCTTAAAATATAATAAATATTAACATAGGTATAAATATATTTATTGCTTTACTAAATCAAATAGTTTTTCTTAAAAGGGGCTACCTGCGGTTTTCATCAATTTTTTGACAAGTTTTGAATCGTATCTCCTACTTTTGCACTACATACCTATAGATTTTTATAAGACAAACAGCTATCGGTTCTTCAATCTTTATCTCCATTATTGTCTACGGGATTTTGAAAGAAATTGATACTATTTTATGATTGTTTTAAACATTGTCTAAAAGAACACTTTTTTCGTATCTAGATTGCTGTGAAGGATATTACTTATACGAAATCTACATATTTGGGTTCATCTTTGACGTGTCGTAAAAAGTGTCTAGGGTTTTAATTTTAAACGAATTAACACAAAAGTTATGACCAGAAAACCAGTTTTTAGGGTTCCGTAGCCAAATGGCAAAAAACGGAACCCTTATAGATTCGTCATGTCTGTCTGTCTGTCTGTCTGTCCGTCCGTCCGTATGTCACAGCCACTTTTTTCCGAAACTATAAGACCTATACTGTTCAAACTTGGTAAGTAGATGTATTCTGTGAACCGCATTAAGATTTTCACACAAATAAAGAAAAAAAAAAAATTTTTTTTGGGGTTCCCCATACTTAGAACTGAAACTCAATTTTTTTTTTCAACAAACCCATACGTGTGGGGTATCCATGGATAGGTCTTCAAAAATTATATTGAGGTTTCTAATATCATTTTTTTCTAAACTGCATAGTTTGCGCGAGAGACACTTCCAAAGTGGTAAAATGTGTCCCCCCCCCCTGTAACTTCTAAAATAAGAGAATGATAAAACTAAAAAAAGTATATGATGTACATTACCATGCAAACTTCCACCGAAAATTGGTTTGAACGAGATCTAGTAAGTAGTTTTTTAAATACGTCATAAATCCCCTAAATACGGAACCCTTCATGGGCGAGTCCGACTCGCACTTGGCCGGTTTATTGGCTTTAAATTGTTCAACTTTGATGCCAAATATCTCGAAGACAATTTAATTAACTTTTAAGTAAATATGGAATACTATATTGCTTAAAGCCGTTGCTGTTAATATAATAAACTACAAAAAACATAAGAAAACTAAGGGATTCAGATCGAAGGTCATTGGCGTGGCGGAGCCCCTTAAGTAATATGAATCTCAAGGACATTGGGTGTTGACAGCCCCTTAATATGAGTTTAAAAGCGGTTTTATGACATTTTTTCAACGATTTTAACAAGTCTTCAAAAGTTTCGGTTTCGGTTTCGGCCGAAACTAGAGCCAAAGCCGAACATTCGGTTTCGGTTTCGGTTTCGGCAAAAAAACATGTTTCGGTCGGACACTAGTAATTAATAGTAAAAAATTAAGTTAACAAATTAAGTTGAATTTTATTATTTAACTGTAACAATCAGACCTTGGACTATCTATTTTACTTTAAAATCACGGATATGTTATGTCAAAAATTACTTTGAAATATGTATTTAAATGTATCAGGGAAAGAATTAAAAACTTGTGACAAAAAAAAACACAAAAGTAAAATGTAATATTGTAATGGATTGTTGTTGGGTTAAACTATGTGCAAATTATGATGTATTTTTTTCCAATGCAAGTACTGTCGAAAATAAAATGATTCAGGCAATAGGTATTTAATATTTTGGGAAATTTTATGTAATTTTGGCTGATAAATTGTCTGAGTAATTGTATTTTTACTAAAATAATAAGCTGTAGCTGTAAGTAAATTTAAATATAATTCACAAAAGCCCTTTTTCCTTCCGTATTCTGCTAGAAAGTTTAATTATCTGTGATTCAGGCCAATTTTTTTTTCTGTCAGTACCCAAACATCCTAAAGCTAGGTTGACTCTGAATAATTATAAAAACGCCCCTCCCAAATTTCACAAAAATATATTTCCCTTAATTTGCTTAAGTACTACAGTTCCTAAATTAATTATTTCCCTATCTAGTGAAATGGGTCTAAGAAATTTCATAGTTTAATGATTGCGCACAAGTTTCATTTAAAACAATCAGTTGAAACTTATTAATTTAAGAGAATAGATTTAACCAATGACAATCATTTCAATCCAGTTTATCCCACAATGATAATGATTAATGATAATGAAATTTCTGAGATCAATTTATGATTTAACGTTAACATTTAGGTAGGACCTTAGCCATATTGTCGTTTTACCAACTTTGGAAACACGAGTAAGTTACAACAACTGTCAGTAACAACGATCAGCGGGCTCAGCACGGTTCCATTTTTATCATCACTATGCCCATCACTTTCGCACTTACATACTTGTTAGAACGTGACAGGCATGGTGATAAACGATAAAAATGCGACCGTGCTACTAGGGCAGAGCTTTCACATATAATGTTTACATGGTAGACAATATTTAAGTACCTTAAATAAAATTTGAATTACGATGATGCTTTTTCTACAGTAATAAAATATGAAGTAACATAGTATGGGACTCAAATAAAACATACAATAAAGTTAAATAAATAAAAAGGAAATTCCGGCTTGTGAAAAAAATTGTAAACTAAGCATAATTATAGTAAATTAAACATGATAACTTAACTCAAACATTATGTTTATCAGGATAAGTTACTATGTTAAACTGAAATAAATGTGATATACTCAGAAAAAGTGACCCAAGCCTCTAGTGCCCCAGGCTGGAATCGAACCAGCGTCCTCTGCCATCGCGGCAGTTTTCTGAGTAGGTATATGACATTTATTTCAGTTTGTTCTAGTATGTAAGTTACTATGTTGCCTGCACAGCTGATACATAATTAAGTTAATATTCATTATATTTACATCCCAATAGCACACCTATTGGGAACCTCTTATCGTAAAACAGTCACATTTCTCTTGTTTTTTTTGCATTCGAAAGCAATTGTTCAATTTCAAACCTAAACCATTTTTATCATTACATGTTCCAGAGGTCCATCTACGCTAGGTATCACATTAGTTTTAGTAACTTTTTTTTCTTTTCTAAAACACGTTTCAGCTTTGAGCCCTGTCTCCGATTTGTTATGGGTAGTCTTTAATTGTGATGATATTGAAATATTCTGTTTTTTGGTCCCACGCGTTTTGTAAACACACACATTATTTTCCTTATTATCAATCTCCGTATCATTAACTACACTTTCTTGTTTGGGTTGTTTGTTTTTATTATTTTTCACTAGTTCATCTTTATTTTGATTTTTATCTTCATTTGCTTGAGTTCCTTCAACTGAAAGTTGTTTATGGTCGAAACATGTTGTTGATTTCTGTGAAGAAAACAAGAGCACACATTATTTTACAATGCATAATACTCGTACATGTACCTATTATGGTGGATTTAGTGAACCATTGGATTGAATCGGTATCAATTTATATGTTCATTTAAGCGAAAACATATTACAAAAAATGTAAACATATATATATATATTTTTTTTAATATTTTTTATTAAGTACAACCACATCGTATGTAGGTATTACATTATTATGTTGCATTACAATAGTCCCAGAGTACTTTACCTGATACAGAGTTACTTAAATAATTATGGAGTTATTTAGGTTTAAGTACTCACAGTAGGGTTAACAGCTTCGGAATATATTTTCATTCGTGCTTGTAGCTCCATCTTGAGTCGCCAGTCTCGCAGATACATATGAGTAGCTGCTGTGTTATACCGACCACGACGCCAGGTGTGCCATCTAAAGATAAATATATATTTTTTAATTGACCTTGAAATAAAAAAGTACTTACTGGAGGTCTATTCAGATACATAGATTCCAATTCTAACTAACATTGTGACATAAAATTTATATCTAGCTAATTGATGTCAGTCGCGCGTGCATTTCGCTCGTACTTAATATCGTGTGCGTCCAATAAATGTACCTATTGGCGTGAGCAAGACATATCATTTTGATGTTACAGTGTAAGTTTGAATTGGCCTCCTAATTATTTCTTGTCATAAATCGGTTACGGATATAATCAGTCAACGGTGACGTTTCTAGTTGACGATATAAAGTGTTATATCGCGATATAAAGTGAAAAGTAATTCATACCTATCGATAACTACACATACAAATAAAATTAAATATGATTTAGCTGAATGGTTAAAATGTCATGGATAGCCGTTTCATAACAAGATAAAGTTCGAAGCCCAATTGAGTAACAAAAAGAGTGATGTTTTATGTATTAAAACGTGAAAATTGTTTATCCCGTAATTTTAGCAAGTATGTATGATTTAATATTATTTATAATTAGACTTATAACCAAAGTTGCTAGTAGACTCTTTGAATATATTATTATATTTCGCGCGTGACGTACCTTGTCAACAACTGCAAGATCCTCCACTTCTGTCCCAACGAGCGGTACATAAGCGCTGCATGCCGCACCGACAGCAGGTCACTCCTAACTGCGCGTGCGACGGCGCGTTGCTTGAAGCTAAGACGCGCCGCCTCGATAAATAATTTAGAAGCCACTAAAGGAATTCCTGAAAGTATCGTATTAATGTAGGCTTCCAAAAGTACTAACATGTGTGTGAGTGGCAAAACTGTGGCTAGTATGTCTTACGCTACTACAACATAGTATATTCACAGGATGATTGGGGTTAGCAGGTAGTAAAAGTTGTTCAGTATGAGCTACATAATTCAATTCACCGCTCATAGTAACAATCATCTGTGTGCCATGCAACTTAACAACTTTATATTCTTGTATTTAGTTTAGGTACTGGCCGTCTTACAATACGTCATAATTGTTGGTTATATTTGTCATTCTTATTTTTAATACGAATTAAATTTTAACCGAAACAATCATCAACCCACCTTTGTTTCTTAACCATCGTCCATACATCACGTAATGTTCCCATTTCTCCGGCTCCAACTGGAGAACCCGATACATTATGGCAGGGTGCTCCGCCTCTGGCTTAACTGTCAGGAGTTCCAAGTGGGCCAGGATAAAGCGAGGCTGCAGCGAGTTGCACTTCTCAAGCATTCTGATAGCCAAATCCGTGTGACCGCTTTTCCTGTGAAATACAAATTAATTAACCACTAGAAGATATGCTTCTTATTGACACTACGTTAGATACAAAGGTTTTAAAGTGGTTAAAGGAGATGTATCATGAAACCTCGAAAACGTTAGCTGCCACTCCGTTGGTGGCGTGATCAGGGCCATGATATCTACGTACTTGTTTGTAAGTTGTACTTACTTATACAGCTTTGCAAGGTTATAGTGTGCATTCACATGTCGCCAGTTGTACTTGATCGCTTGGAGGAAGTGATGCTCAGCGTTGTCGACGTTGCTCAGGATTGTGCCAATATTGTTGTGAGCGCTCGCGTACGTTGGCCAAAGCCTACAATGTAAGAAGTAGAACAGTTCATTTTAAAATTAAAGGTTTGTATAAGACTATAAACTGAAATAGATGTCATATATTAAAGAAAAAGTGACGAAGCCTCAGTGGTGAAGGCCGGATTCGAACCGGAGTCTTTAGCAATCCGGGCTAACGCCTTGAAGCCCTTGGCCACCACGGTGGAACCGCTACGGTAGGCAATTAATTACCTTGAGACAACATAGTTTACCTGATAGCTTCTTTGTAATGTTGGATAGCCGCGTCGTACTGCTCAGTCTCTCTGAGAACGTTGCCGAAGTTGTAGTGCAGCTTGGCGTTTTGCGGCAAAGTCACCAGATCAGCCCTGAAGCAAACAACACACATTGTAGTGGTTCATGACAGACGCGCGCTTCTAAATGCGTAACTATACGAGTACGCCATGTGTATGGATAGTTAATTATTGTCAATAAACGCGAATGGACTACGCTTTAAATAGTAGTTTGTGTTACAAGGGATCAAAATTATATATTTCCGTCACATCACATTGAATCCTGAATGAAGCGATGGATTCTACAATAGAATCCCGAACGTAGTGAGGGATTCAAGTGTTAACGCCCAAGACGAAATAATTTTGATACCGTGTGACAATACTGCTTTTCACATGAACTATGAGGAAAATAAAAAAATCTTAGTGTTGACACAATATGATGCTTAAACAGATAATTTAAGCTAAAAAAAATTAAAAATAGTGTGCTAGAACAGAAAAGTGTTACTTTGCTCCCTCCTAGCAGAAAGGAAAAGTGCCACTTTGATCCCTCCTAGCAGGGAAGAAAAAGCTCTTTTCTGAATAGGAGGTGTGAAAAGTATAAATTTATCATCTAGAACGTTTGTTAGGTTACAAGGTAGAAGCTGCGCAAATAGCTGACGAAGACTTTTGAAAAGAGGAAAAAGAATATGATTGCCTGCTCCATTAGTAGGTACTTCCCCCGAATTGCAAACGGGCTTCGTTAACCCTTCGTGTGACAAACTCCCGCAGCAAAAATGTCTAAGTATTTGAAAATAAATTTACAAGAAGTTGTAATTTCAACAACTTTAAAGTTTAACCTGAAGGGTTAAGATGCAATAGGGAACGCCCTAAGACAAAGTGAGCGATATTGTAGCTGTATCTTTGTCATGTTATGATGAATTACAAAACTAGACATTTTAACTGCAAATTCGAATCTAATCCCATCTGTTTTCAACACTCATTATACATTAAACCTTAATTCATTAAACGTCTGTGGCTGGCTTTAATTCCCTCGTAAAATGGGTGAAACGTCTTTACGAACGTGTGTAGGCGGCATTAGCAATATTATTTTTATCGGCACTAAAACGTAGGTTCAACATGGAAGCCGTAAATACGTTATGTTTTCAATTTCGTGAAATGTATATGGAATACGACAGATGGAATTATTTTCAATTTTTATTAAATCAATAGGTACATCACTAACGTAAGGATGATTATTGGCTCCACTTTTACATTAAACTTTATAAGATTTTTTTTAATATAAAATAACACGTGTCATTTACCATTTTTATTTTTACGACAAATGAGAATCATCAAATCATCAAATATACCTGTTTATTATAATCTAATCGAAACAAAGAATAAAATGAAACGATAATTTACACTACAGTTTCAGTCTATAGAACTTGCTAAATGTGTAAACAAAAGTCACTAGTAATTTGAGATTCAGAAACAATTTTAATATGGCGGTTTGTTTATATAGTTAGTGATCATAATAGGTATTTCTAAAAAGCTGTTTCTAGTAACTGGTTGTTAAGTATGTTGTCTTAATTTTTTCGTCAGAATCTTAATCATTGATAATTTATTAACAAATTCACAACTTAACTGCCTGAATCTAGATTAAACCAGAGCTAATCTGATTTGACATCTGTCATTTTAAGCCACCGCCGTCATCTGCTGATAAGCAGGTAATCGATGTTAAGCTCTTTACGCCTATATCCCCGATTTGATCAAATAATCTAGTGACATTCATTTGAAAGGGTCTCATGTTGTTAGGATAGCTGACAGGTAGCCAAATGGAGTGTTTATTTTGAAAATGAACGCTTTTATAGAAATTAATTATACATATCTTAAGTTTCACCTTGTCCTATTTTAAGATTAATGTAACTAGTTTAATTAAATGTATAGTGTCTTATTGGCATTTCGCAAAAATCATTTCATTGATAATTCGTAGCTGAATTGGTTACCTACATGACAGGCTAAGCCTAGTGTAGGAACCGGTACAACCATAATTGTAATTGCTTTAAATGTACATAATTGTCTTTTAGTTTTAAGACCAGATAATATGTTTCTTCCTAAATCCTTTGTGTACAATAAATATTTTTTACTTTTACTTTACTTTACTTTACTTTTATTTACTGGAAATTATTGGATATAGATCTCCTTATCTAAAATTGAAGCTGTGGGATTTTTATCATCTCTATTTATATGGGTCGGCGGATCTTTTTATGAAGAGTTAGCTTCATGTAACTGCAACTGAATGCTTCGTAAATAAGCAATGCAAAATGCCCTTTTTAAAAAAATATATATTAATAAAATTTTGCGTTGCAATGGCGCTCTTAATTGGCGCGCTGTATTGTTGTTATCCTTTTGAATCATTGGGACGGAGTTTATCCAGCAGTGTTAATCTTAACGTAAACCATGTACTTATGTGGAGGTATAAAACTAACCTCAACAGCGTAGCTCGGTCCCGCCAGTCCGCGTTTCGCCTGTAAGTTTTCGCCACACTGCTGGCGGCTAGCACAGCGAAGCCTACCACGAGGAACGCCTTCGCTCCTGGTTTCGAGCACCACATGAGCTGGACACCGTAGGCTGTTATGATCACGCTTCCAACACTGAGACAAAAAAAAACCTTTTAATTGTATCTCAATAAGCAACACACAAGCTAGTAACTAACCGGTAAAATACGTCCCATTGTTGGATACCAAAATAATTGTGTTCCGGTTTGACTTTTGTTACAAACAAATGTTTTTTTAGGGAATTATATCATCTGAATGGTGACGAAACACTGTTCTAGGTTCTTGTCAAAGAATTTTGGGTTTGATATATTATATCTGCTGTTAAATTAAGTTTAAAATATTGAAAACGCGGCAGAGACGCTTAAACTAATCAATTGTATTGTCATAACTACTGAAAAAATTCTAATACTAGGCAGTAAAACCCTAATTGTATGAGATTATCGATAAAATGTGTTCTAGAGACATCTACAAGAAACATACCTCGGAATGTACAAAACTCGCTCAGCAATAACAAATCCTACAGTGACGAGCATGTTGCTGGCTGGCACGAAAGGTATCACCAGAATCAGCAGCCCTATCACGGCTGGTGTATGCCTCTGGACCTATGTAAAATAAATAAAATAATTAAAAAATAGAAGGAACTGAGAAACACACATGAAATATAATGAAAATGCAATATATAGGAATATAGATTGTAGATATTTGCGTTACGTTTTTGTTTTAGTTCTTTAGGTAGCAAACTTAATTTTTCAGTTGTTGGAATCCTTTAGTCAGTTTAATTGTCTTCTTTGATACCTACTTGTAAGGGTTCAGTAGGAAAAATTACAAAACTAGAACCCTTTCGGTTTCGTCATGTCCATCCGTCCGTACGTCCGTCCATCCGTCCGTCTGTCTGTCCGTATGTCATAGCCATTTAATATCTTGCACGTCTTAAGCCCCCTCCACATTCGTGCGCGAATCGCGGCGCGAAGCCTCGAACGCGAGTGTGGGGTCGATTTTCGCAGACAGCCCGCCCGCGATTCAAGCACATAGAGGGGGCTTTAGGTATGTACACTAGGTACATATGGTCAAAGTGACATGCTACCTGCATATCCGCTATACACCGATAGCTCAACAACAACATGGCTCCTAAGGCGGCGCAGGTAAGCAGGTTGCGCGGGTCCCAGGCGCTGGTGATGATGGGCACCGAACTCATCTGCCAGTCATGGCTCAGGGTCCAGGGACACAGCAGCAGCCACCAGTTGAAAGCGGCCAGGTAGCAGAATGTCATGAGCCTAAACAAGAATTAGTAGATTAATATCTGGGCGACCGAGCTTTGCTCGGTAAACATATAAATACTCGAAAATGAGCGTTTTCCCAGAGATAAGACCTAGCTAGATCGATTTTTTGTCCCCTGAAAACCCCCATATACCAAATTATATATATAAATAAATAAATAAACAAACAAAATTGCTCGTTTAAAGGTATAAGATACAACTGGGCATAAAGCAACCCATTTTACCCGAGGCATATCCGAGCGTAAGCGAGAGCGTAACCGATATAGGTCGAGGATGAAATAAATAAGCAATATGCCGCTTACACGTGACTTAAATGTCAATTTTACGAGCATAACAAGTGAAAAAATAATTGTTTACCCCAAACAGTTTAATTTTTTTACATCCAAACCGATCCTCCTGATATTAGAACCAGTGGTGGTTCGTTGACGGTTTTCGCTTCAACAAAACGAAACGTTAACGTGCAGCAGGTTCAAAAACCGGAGTTATTAAAAAGTCTAGCTAAAAAGTAGCTCTTTTTTGGATCACAATTACGGCTGCCAAAAATTGGCAATCTTGAGGGCTTTCTCGGGGGACTGTATTGATTCGAATCCTGAGTTTTTGACTTTCGATAGAAAAAAAAAACAGGAACATAGATCTAAAATGCACTTTAAAAATATGTAACAAAATATACACACAAGCTAAAAATATGTAATTTGTTTTTGAAATTGTTAATATCATGTTTGGGAACGTATCGATTACTTTTTTTTAACTAAACGCATAAAAAATTAAAATTAAAAAACATGATATCCGTGCTCCTGGGCACGTACTTCCACCTCGCTGACGCTTATGCTCAGTAAGAATCAGAGAAGAACACGAACTTACTGGGCCTTAACAAGTTTTGCGTTGCGCGCGCACCGTTTACGTTGAAACGCTCAGTGTCAACTTCGTGAACCGATAGTTGATCCACTCAAATATCGACTCTACTGCTAGCCGTTAAAATTCATTTTTTTTCGTTAAAAATTAACTACTTAAATGATAAATTAAACCTTACCTCACAAAGAAGCTGGGATGAAACGCCGCCGGGTTGTCCTGGTTGGAGAATGCAGGCAGCGATCCCTGCAGCAACGACAGCCGAAAGGAAACCAGCAGGGCCATCGACAACATCACCTTCACCGTTCGCATTGTCAGCCGTGTGCATTTCCCCATCTCCAGGGAACTTAGTGATCTAAAGGAAAATCCAATAAATAAATAGTTATTAAAGGACATTATTAAATACACAGATGGATGGATGAAAGACAGAAAACCATTTGGAGCAAGATCGTAAGAGAAAAAGTGATACAAAAGGGAGGTCACGACCCTCAATATTCAGGAATACGATGCAAGGATAGAAGGGGAAGAGGATAACACAGATGGACTAAGCCCCACAGTAAGCCCAAGAAAGCATGTGTTATGGGTATTCAGACAACGATAAATATAATATATAAATACTTAAATACATAGAAAACACCCAAGACTCAGGAACAAATATCCGTGCTCATGACACAAATAAATGCCCTTACCGGGATTTGAACCCAGAACCATCGGCTTCATAGGCAGGGTCACTATAATTTGTTGATGCAGTCTCGTAGCGTGAATTAAACTAGCCATTGGCGAAATCGCATCATCGAGGCCCTTTTCTTTCAATGTGTATTCCCCAGGCAATAAAAAGGGCCGCTTCTCCCACACCTAATAGCTACGTCACTGATTCGTTTCAAGCCGATTCTAAAAAACCGAACTCAATGGCGTTACGTTTTTTTATCACTATCCTATGGCCATCTTCGATATCCATCATGAATTGAGACGTGTTTCAGGCATCCTCAAAACTAAAGACAAAATACAAAAAGAGTAAAGTACTTACTTCTTCATAAAAGGCCAACACTTGTAGAAGTCGAACACCAGGTTAATCAGAAGGATGGTGAGTCCGGTTTCTTTAGCCAGCATACTTAGCGCCCCAAGCATTATGCTTAGCCATACGCATTTCTTGTTTTGCGATGGTCTGTAAACAGTGGATCTTAAATTATTATTTTAGTCACTCCGAGAGAGCATTAAGAGTGCTGAAGAACGGTCCGCGTTGGCATTGTTGGCAACTATTGGCAAGGCACCGCATAGTTAACGTCATTCGCCGCAGGGCGGGCGCTTAGTAACTTAAATGTAATAAATGATAGAACTGAATTTAAAGTAAATAACTACCTGCTGTATTCCATATCAATGCCTAAGATAAGATAAGATAAAGATAAAAGATAGTTTATTCAAGTAGGCATAATTACAATGCGCTTATGAACGTCAAATAAAGCTAGGTAGACCGGCTCCAACCCTACACCTCTGCCCCGAGAAGATTTAAATCCCCCCTCAATTGGAGGAGGGTATCCCAATATGGGACCGGCAACAAAATCGGCGGGACACATCTTTTCAAAAATAATTACATCTTATAATTAACATGCATTACGAGAAAATAAGGGAAAAAATACAATTTAAATTACTATAGAATTCATGCAATTATACACATAAGGTGTAATAGAAATTTGATTTAGAAAATATACATATGTACATGGAATCATACAAAATCGTAGCTCTTTCAGAAAACATATCAAATTCTTACAAAAGGAAAAGAAAATAAAGTTATTAAAAGAAATGGGAAAACATATTATATAAATCTGATTGATTATTATTAATTACCAACATATAATATTTGATGTGCTTTCCTGCTTACCTGAGCTGTGTCACCTATAACTCTATACATAATACAATGTTTTTAATTGCTACTACTTTTTATTAGTTAGTTTCTGGTTTGGACCATGCATGTTTGTCTGTCAAGTAGTCCTCGACTCTGTAATAAGCTTTTAACATCAATGACTTTTTTAAGTAATTCTTAAGAGCTGGAAAGGGTAATCTTAAAGCATTCTCAGGTAACTTGTTATAAAAAAAAAAAAAAAAAAATTTAAAATTTAAACTGTTTATTTCAGTAAAAAGACATTGTATTACTTACTAAACTTAACTACTAATCTTAACTTAAAAAGATTTTTGAGTTAAGGAGTCTTAAATTATTTACAAATTCATTTTTAATGGTTAGGTACATAATAGACAAGGCCGTAATTAAGTGATTTCGGTGCACTGCCCTCTCATTTTAAGTAGGTATTTTTTAATAATATTTCTAGCTTGTTTACTCGTCCGTCCTTCTATAAGTTTTAATAGTTCCAATGAAAATCTATTCAAGGTGCTCGGTAAGACGCATTTCCACACTCTCTGTCCGTATACATTGTTTGTTTTTGCAACTTCGAATGTCGGAAGGTTGGCTAAGTTACGTAATCGATCGTGTCGGGTTTTTTTCCTCAATTCAGTTATATGATTGTAGTATTGAGTTACTATGGCTAAATCAACCTTTTCAAACACAGTTAATACTTTGCAGTATTTGAATAGATTTTCATAGTTATCTTTGAATTTATATTTAATTTTTGTAGGTACAATCGTTTTAAGTAGTCGTAGTTGTAAGTTGTAAATGTCGTTTAGATATGTTTTATATGTTCTTCCATAGCTTTCTAAACCGTAACTTATGACTGAATCGGCCATTGACATGTACAAAAGTCTTAATGTAGTGTATGGAACCTTGTTTTTAAGTACATATAGTTTTGACAAAATAGCTCTAAGTTTGTTACAAACATGATTTATCTGTGGATTCCAGTTGAACTTATGGTCTATTTTTAATCCAAGGTAAGTGTGTTCCTGTACAATCTCGAGATGGGCACAATTACAGGCTGTGCGGGGCATGTGCATACATTTATGTTCGTGGGCCACGACTTTAGGCGTAACGGTTACGTTTTTATAAGGTGAGTGTATATACATAAGTTTGGTTTTCGAGTAATTTATCGATAAACCCAGATCGTGTGCCCATTTGCACAATGCATCAAAGTCGTTTTGCATCATGTCCTGCGCAGTCTCCAAGTCTTCGTGAGCTACAATTATACAGGTGTCGTCTGCGAATTGATATATGGATCCATGCTGGAATATTTGACCCATATCATTGACGTATAATAAATATTCCGTCGGAGCTAAAATTGAGCCTTGTGCGGTGCCGCATAAGGTGGGAATTAGGTCGCTTTGTTCGCCTGCGATGCTAACCGCGTTGTGTCTATTAGTATGGTAATTTTTTATGAGTTCCAGCATGGGTCCTTGTATACCATTTTGTTTTAGTTTTTCATAAAGTGTACTGTGACATAAAGTATCAAATGCTTTAGAAAAATCGATCATTATGGCAAGTACATGGTGTTTTTTGTCTAGGTAGTCATTGATTTCATCAGTAAACAGAGACAGAAGTTGGGACGTACTTTTATTCCGCTGGAAACCAAATTGTTTTTCGTCTATGATGCCGTTACTTGATAGAAATTTATTTATTGAGTTTCCTAGGTATTTTTCTATGACTTTATCTATAACAGATAAAATTGTTATCGGCCTATAATTATTGGTGTCCGTGTAATTACCTTTTTTATGTATGGGTCTTACAATTCCCATTTTCAATTTATCTGGATATGTAGATTTTGATATGCATAAGTTAATTAAGTGTGTTAGAACTGGCGTAATTTGTCCGGATATGTACTTTATGTCTTTAGCTCTTATCTTATCATATCCTGGGCTTTTTTTGTCATCTATTTGTAGTATGATTTTATGTAGAACTTGTTCATTAATTTTTTGTAATCGCATTGACACCAATGGAGAATTTATATAATTTTTCTCGTCAAGTAACGGCGTATCACAGTTTATTTTTTATTTTGTTGACATTATTTTCGAAGTCGATAGCAAATTTGTTACATAATTGTTTTTCTCTTAATTTAAAGGACTTAAGGATGACATCATCGATAGCTTTGACAATTCTACCCGTCAATCTGTTTATAATTCCCCACAATTTTTTTGGATTTTTAAAGTTATTACATATTTCCTTCTTTATATAATTATTTTTGGCGTTACATATTATTCTATTTGTCCTGTTTCTATATTTTTTATAAATTAATTCATTTTGTTTATTTGTAGTGTCTTTTAAGTATATTTTTAACAGTTCTTTCTTTTTATCACACATGTATAGTAATTTGTCAGTTATCCAGCTGCTTTGTTTTCTTTTATAAAAATGAATGCATTGCCCAACGAATGACTTTTGTACTTTACGGACACGAAACTTTCTGATAGCAAGCTTATTTCTATTTCTAGTGTTAAAGTTATGGACATCAGAATTCTTAGTGAAGGAGTCTAGATTCTTAATAACATAAATAATACTATCATATATGTATTGGGAAGCTACAGTTAAAATATTAATTTCTTTGAAAAGTTCTCTTAATGATTCACGCGCTCTTAAGTTATATATAGAACGAATGGCTCTCTTTTGTAAGACAAATATAGTCTGTATGTCAGCTGCTTTGCCCCAAACCAGAATACCATATGACATTACACTATGAAAATAACTATAATAAACAAGGCGAGCTGTTTCAACATTAGTCAGTTGTCTAATTCTCCTCACGGCGTAAGCGGCCGAACTTAATTTGTTAGCTAGTGTTCCGATATGAGGACTCCATTGTAGATTTTTGTCCAATGTTAAACCAAGAAACAGAGCTTTATCTACCATCTCTAAGCCTCTCCTACCTGTGATAGAGTAGAAGCGACGCAAGGAAGAGTATGCAAGCTAACACGTCGGCTCTGCCCACGACACCAGCCACCTGGACAAAATGTATCCTCATAAAAAATAGATTAATTAAGGACCCAGCACAAGGCTAAACGGCAAACGCTTCTTCCATTCTTTTCATATTAGGTATGTCTTTATCGTGTGCCTCCTGTCTCCGTGAAAATAATATTTCCAAATACTTAGCAAAGTTTGGAAGCAAAGGCATGAGGATAAAATTTAATGGCGTTATTCATATACGCGTTACAATCCTCAATTAGCTATTAATCTTTCGTCTTTATCTGTCATTTTGACTTATGTATTTGTAAGAAAGGGATAAAATATATTATAAGAAAGTGATTAATATATTAAAATTCTAAAGAGAGCCTTTACGAGCCGGTGTGGTGAAAATATTTTTTCCACGGAACCTATTAACTGCATGTAATAAAAATATTTGTTGAAATTTGAACTTTAATAGCTGTCAATAGAGTTGAATATCATATGGCTTCGTATGCGGTAGGGTTAAAATTGCTCAATCGGTAAAGTTACCTGGATTTTGTTTTCAAACAACAACATTTTTGTATGGGTTGTTTGTCATGAACAAGCTACAGTGAAACGTTCAACTTACTGAGCTTACTTTGGAACTAGGTCGATAAAATTGTCCTATATACAAAAATAGATATGTTTTAATATGTGGAGCAATTAACTGAAAAAGATAATTTTGAACGCGTACCGTAGGTATAGGTCGATAGGGCATCGATCAATAAAACTGAGCATTTAGTGCCTTCGTCTTATCAACATGTAATTTAATTATTGTTATTTGAGCGTTTCCAAAAAAATGTACCTACATTTCATTCAAGTCTTCAAAATATTGACTTCTTGGGCTCATTTTACTCAGAATATTTGTACATTCACGCCTCATAATGAAAAAATGTGTACCAAAATTTTGTATGAAAAAATATTTTTCCAGTGCGTCACGTCACGTTCATACAAATAAAAAATTTATTCATACAAAAATGTGACGATCTGGAGAGGAAATCTTGGGACACATTTTTTCATGTATGAGACGTGAGTGTACAAATGATTCTGAGTAAAATGAGCTCAAGAAGTCAATATTTTGAAGACATGAATGAAATGTATTTTTTTTTTTTTGAAAACGCTCATTTATAAACAGTTAAGTACCAATTTTTATATAAAACTAGCGACCTAGCTTCGCACGGGTTAACAAATTATACATAAACCTTCCTCTTGAATCACTCTATCTATTCAAATACCGCAACAAAACCCGTTGCGTAGTTTTAAAGATCTAATCTAAGCATACATAGGGACAGACAGACAGCGGGAAACGACTTTGTTTTATACTATGTTGTGATATGATTAACTTAACACCTGTAATACAATGGATTGCGATTAAATGATTATGATTATGATTTAAATTACAATATCAAATAAAGATTAGTTTCTGATCCAGTTTCACGATTACAGTTGTTGTAATGTACCTAAGCTTAGCTATGCTATGATTCAAATTAGTATAATGGACGATGCACTTAACCTTTCGTAAACAAAAAATTCATAACACTCCGTACCTAACTAAAGGTCTGTCTCTGTTAAATGATAAATGAGCGAGGGGGACGGTAGATGTAAAAGCGCGCTTTGTTTCCATGAATATGAAATTTTATTTCCCTCCTGACGTTTGTTTATTCTAAAAGTCGTGTTATTGCCATTCTTATGGCTGTAATGAATCTCAGGTCGTTTATTGCCATATAAACGGAGAGCTTGCCACGAAAAATTGTATATTACAATGAGAGCCACAAAACTTAACTATTACACACAGACATTATACTGCCGTATTCGAACTTCAAGATATTCACAAGAGACGACACGTACTCTAGTATTTTAATGGATCTATCCATTCTAGATACGTTATAGTTTAGATTTCAACTAGTTCTCTTTTGCAGCACAATTCGGGCAACCATTGTCACTTTTATGATAGATCGTGTTAGATATCTATTAGATGTGAATCTCTAAGTAATATCTTGTGGAAATCGTTCAAGAGTATCTCCAGAATCGCGGAAATGTCAAATAAATTACAAAATCCGAATCGGGCCCATAGACAGTTAGTTTGCTATTATGATCCCTCATAGGGATAAGTTGATCCCTCATAGGGATAAGTTCGGCTTTGTACTTCTCACTACTTGTATGTTATTTTTAATATGTCTGTTTGTACTACTACTATATACTACGTATGTTCATACTTCATTGTTCATTCACAGAATGCAGGTTTTTGTCTTCGAAATATTGGCCAACAACACATTGTCCCTCCAAAATAAAAACTATAAAACTACATATATTTAAGTCCTGTCTTTGTCTGTAGTATGCACTTTTCTTTAAGTAGTAGTGCACAATAAAGAATTCTATTATTATTATTTGCATCTCCTATTTGTAGAGCCATAAGAGCGTGTCACATATTTTTACGGCCTACGAAGAGTAACATACCTAATTGTAGGTGTACTAGTAATAATGAAGTGAGATAATTATATTCTCACCGCTTCAGTATGCACAGGATGCACAGCGAACAGTAGCGCGGCAAGCAACGCAAAAGGGCGCTGCAGTCGCGCGACTGTGACGCATGCGCGTGCGACTAACGCGCAACAGACCGCGTGCAGCACTACGTTGCTGACGTGATACCACCACGGCTTGAGGCCGGAGAGAGCGTGGTTAAGTCTGAAACAACGAAAAAAAAAGAAAATTAAAAAAAAACCAGACAGTGCAGCAAAACCATCCAATGAATTAGGAAAATTTATCTTGAGAATCGTTGCTAAACTATACTACTATACAGGACGATTTTGTTATGTCTGACCATAGTCTTATGGGTGAATAATTAAATATGTAAATTACTCTGTAGTGACTGTACAACTTTTACTATGGAGCTAACCCCGAAATCGAGAAAAAAATAGGTGCATTGGGGTAAATGCGAAGGCGAGGTTATTTCCAAACTGGCAAATATCTACTAAACTAGAAACACTTTCTACTGTAGCAACAGTACGCAAGATGGTATGCGTTGCAGCGGCGTAAGTGTTGCTTTTATATGAAGTGTTTCTAGTTTAGTAGATATTTACCAGTTTCGAAATTACCCCGCCTTCGCATTTATCCCAAATGCACATTAATTCACTGTTCCATAAAAATTGACGTTAGATTCGCCGAAATGTATTAGACAGCCGACTTTTTTTGCTGTTTCGGGATTAGCCCTATAGTAAAAGTTGCTCAGTTTGGCCAGGCACAGTCAATAGAGGTGACAGCAGGGTGTCATCTATTGGGCATTAGCACATCGATCACTAGTACGTTTCTTACTTTCTTTCTTTCATACCCCACCCGACGTAGTAATGTCGATTTTAATTTTTTTTCTTTTCCAAAAGGTGGCTTAAGTTTATTTGTAATTGTAAGCAATATTATTGTTATAGGTATTGTTTATTTCCTACTTTCATGTCTATAGTGATACTCGGACAATTATGACCAATAGTGTAGGAAATAAAGGTAGTGGACCCCGCCGTAATTCCTCAGCCAGAAAAAACTTTACAGTATGATAAAGTGTCAACAAATAAAAAGTATTGTATAAATTTCCAAAGAATAATAATAATAGATAATAGGATTTAAGTAAATACCTAAAGTCTTAAATCGTTAATATCTTTTTACGGAAAAATGCTCAGAACAATTGACGTAAGATCATCACAATCGGCCCACGCATTTTGTCTCTAGAGTGCAACAAAGGAACAAACTTACATACACTACACTGTACACTGATAAACGCATTACCATATTTTTTTGCGTCCCACACTAATAAAATCTTAAAAATCAAGGTGGGCTACTCGATGTAAAACGGAAAAGAACAAAATGTATACGTACTTACCTAGAACTTATTCTAGCAAAAACGAAGGATTAACAAAATGTAATATCGACATAACTGTTATGTATGTATGTATACGTGTGTATGTGTATATGTGTGTATACGTAGGTGGGAATTTTCAGTAAAAAGAGTGTACCATTTTTATTTTGTAAAACTATCAACTTTCGGTCTATCAGTCAGCTTAGAATCTCGGTCATTAAACGACAAATAATATGTCGAAAAATCACGTAACATTTGACAAGTTTACCATTCCATGTTCATGTCGCAGTCGGATCGTATAATCCGCCGTATTACATTACGGCTAGCCGTTTTACAAAACAGGGGCGTTTTGAAATGCGGCGGTTCGACGATTAGCCGGATTGTAAATCCGCCGGAATGTATTCGGCGCCATACGTTCTTCAACACGGCTAGCCGTAATGTAATACAGCGAGTCATTAGCCGCCGCTTTGACAGTTTTTAGTTCCCATTTTTAACACTCGTGGCGCTGCCTGACATAACAACAACAAACTATGAAAAACGCTGGGGTGTCCATCAAATCTGGAGTTCGTCGGACTGTTTCTTTTTAAAAAACATTTCCTTCGCAACTTAACTAGATGCGGGGCTCCTATTTCTGAGCGGTTTGCCCTTCGGGCATCTGAAGCTACCTAACGAACCTAACCTACCTACCTATTGATTTAGTGAGACGTCCGTGAAAACATTACACTTTGGGGAAAAAAGCGTAGGTAAGTAAGTAGGTTAGGTTCGTTAGGTAGCTTCAGATGCCCGAAGGGCAAACCGCCCAGAAATAGGGCTCCGTCTATTTAAGTTGTGAAGGAAATGTTTTGGAAAAGAAACACATGTAGTGCGGTGGGATTAGGGTTTGCAATCCGGATCCGAAATGTATAAAATTATCCGGATCTGGATCCGGATCCGCGGATCTTCCCATACATTTCGGATCCGCAGATCCTCCCATACATTTCGGATCCGTCGTGCAAACAAGTAAAAAACCCTAGGTGGGACCATGGTATAAATATATTAAATTGCAAACATTGTCAAACTCCGGTTGCGTAGGCGACCGAAAGAACTGGTCACTCTACAACCTAAATAGTAGATACGATGCGGCTAAACGTAGGCCGCCTTATTGAAGAACGTATCGCAATGACAATCCGGCTAATCGTCGAACCGCCGCATTTCAAAACCGCCCCTGTTTTGTAAAACTGCTAGCCGTAATGTAATACGGCGGATTATACGATCTGACTACGACATTTATATTTTATTCATGAATATGTGAGGCAGCTTATTCAAAGTATATTATGCTTATACATAACTCGTTGAATTAAAAAGAAAATCGTTCGTCCGTTCTTTTCAACATTCTTACGGTTATTATTACGGTTTTCTTAAAATCGCAAATTCTTTCATACGACTGATGAAAATGAAAATATTTATTTGTAGAAAATGGGTAGATAAATGATCTTATGCTATATGTATACAGTCTCTCCATTTTCAGCCTATTACAGCCTGAAGATTCATACATAATTATTAATAGGGACATCACTTTGCACTGACACTAGTTAGGTAGTTTAAAATCAATCTGAAATCGAGATTTTTTTAAGGAGCATTACTTCCTTTTGAATGCCTTCCTATACCTATGTAACTTCTAGTATAACGGTTAAGGCAAAATGGAATATTCTGAAGTACCTAACCTCTGAATAAAATATTAAGGTCATAGTAATTTTTCTAGATAGTCATAAAATAAAGTGTGAGTACACAATAGCACAAACAATAGCCTTGACCTCCCGATCGATGTACTTAATGACAGCCGGAAAATTCGTTTCAATTTATTACTTGCTCGGACACATTTGTGTCGTGTCGTTAAAAGCAAGGACTAGTATTTACACACTTAAGACAAACGGCCATATTCGAACTTTAAGATACGTCAAATATTAGATATATTAGACATCACCAAGATATGTCAGTGTCAAACAAGTGTCAAAGGTGACGTTTCTTCAAACAGAAACGTCAATTTTGACACTTGTTTGACACTGACATATCTTGATGATGTCTAATAGATTCTAATGGATATCTAGCTCGAAATCCGAATACGGCCCAAACTTTCCGACGTGTGTTTATGTTGTGAGTAAATGTTTAAACACGATTGGACAGGTAGAAAAATCGATAAATAAATAAATAAAAAACAATATATATATGCCGTGTGCTATAATCGGAATTATTTGAATGTTCTTTATGCTTATCTGCGTAACTGCAAAACAGTTTTATTTATTTCTGTGATAAGTAGGTATGGATATTTAGTCCCGAGATGTGGATGACACACTTGTTCCAATATTTATGAATATTTCTACAATAATTACTTAATATATGGTCGATCTTTATGCAAAACACACAATTTAGCATACTGATTTGTATAAGATAGTTAAAGAGCATTCATTTGATTACTTTTGCTAACCTAAAAACAGAAAATATGTCTAACTAAAGTCTATTTTTTATTCGGTAGACTGAAATTACTAAAATGACATTTCATACCATGAAATGTCATTTTAGTCTACCGAATAAAAAAATAGACTTTAGATTTCATTTTTAGGGTTCCGTACCCAAAGGGTAAAAACGGGACCCCATTACTAAGACTCCGCTGTCCGTCCGTCCGTCCGTCCGTCCGTCTGTCACCAGGCTGTATCTCACGAACCGTGATAGCTAGACAGTTGAAATTTTCACAGATGATGTATTTATGTTGCCGCTATAACAACAAATACTAAAAACAGAATAAAATAAAGATCTAAGTGGGGCTCCCATACAACAAACGTGATTTTTGACCGAAGTTAAGCAACGTCGGGCGGGGTCAGTACTTGGATGGGTGACCGTTTTTTTGCTTGTTTTTTTTGCTTGTTTTGCTCTATTTTTTGTTGATGGTGCGGAACCCTCCGTGCGCGAGTCCGACTCGCACTTGGCCGGTTTTTTGGAATCTTTTCCGAGTTGTTTAAACCACATATTAACACTTTATCAAATATTGATAATAGACAATAATACTTGTCCTCTACGTTTTCAGGAATTATAAGTAATAATTTATTTTTTTACGAGATAGTTTTTCTCGGGCGCTTGTAGATTTAACACTCAGTACAAGAAGAATATTCTCAAGGAGAAGGATATTTTTCACGCTTCCTGCTTTCATACAAGCATCATTCTAATATTTAAAAAAATCTTAACTCACGAAAACCGCCAACCAAAAAGCGGCATTTATACTAACAGCATCGTTCTGAGGTAAATTGTGGGGAAAAGGCTCTCACGTAGTCACTCACTGAGATTGCCGAGCGTCCGTATAGGAACCGTGTTACTTTCATTTATCAGCAAGTTCAAAATATATGTGGAAGTTGTCCTTTGTACTCGTGTGGGCTCAGCAAGGCATTGGATGTAGTACGTATACGGAATGAATGTGTAGATTAAAGTGCATAATAATTGTTAAATTATACATAATTAAACAAGTAGTTCTATATTTAGGTACAAGATAATTAATATAATTATACTCTTATTTCTTTAGAAGCTTCAAATTATTTAACTTAATACTAAAGGAAAAGACGTTGTTTTTGTATGAAAAGCACTTGGACGTTAAGAGCACCTCACACATCTCGTTTTTGTGAGTAGATTTAGCCAGTACATATATAGACTGGTGAACTGTAAATTTTTGCAAAGAGAAAAACCTGTGAAGCTGTGCTATCAGATGTTTCACAGCAACATTAACATGGATACGGAACAAAGCATGGAGTTTTTTGGCAAATAAATATATTTAATAGTACAATCTGCCATCTTCTTTTTAGAACCATAGGGTTGGGACTATGATCTGAGGTTGGGAATGTAATTTTAACAGATAACAGAGGCCTATTCAGGTAAATAAAATGTCAAGTATTTGATGTCTACACCTGAGAACAAAGAAGGACAACACAAACATATTATAGGCCGCACAGAACATATACCTAGGTAAAACAAAGGTGAGCGATTAGTCCAGAGAGGCTACTGTGAAAACCGAATTTCGCAAATTGTGGGCATTTTTCTGTGTCACTCTAATTACGCCTTCATTGGAGTAAAAGAGAAAGATCCCCGCAATTTGTGAAATTCGGCTTTCGCGGTAGCCCCTCAGATAAAGTCGACACAAACAGTACCTATATAATCTGTTATACTATAAGGCTATAATAGCACATAGTGGCGTGTTATTATGGGATTTCGAGGCCGTAGGTTTTATTTTGTAACAATTTTATCCCCTTTAAATATGAATTGCGGGATATAAAATGTTACACCATGGTTATTGATTTAATTGTAAACTGATTTTATGTTTGGTTAATAAATATTATTACAGTAGGACATCACGTTTTCGAAACATAAATATCAGCACAGCATTAATAGGTACCTATGCGATAAAGTACTTATGTTTATCTATAAATTAATAATTTTCTACACAATTTCAACAATAACACCACATACACACATACCCATTAAAAACTTTGTCGTTAGCAACCCAACACGACAATTTTATTTGAACTTTGATGAAAACTGTCGTCAAACAAAACGGTGTCACGCGTATTACCCCGAAATTGTACCGCGCGGGAAAATTGGACGAAAGATAAAACTTGTAGACCCGATGTTCAGAAAAACGGCCGTCGCCAACACGCCCACCAAATTGGAACACCTTCTAATCAAAAGTTCCACCACAAAAATGCAACAATATCGGGTTATGACTTATTTGAAACGTATTACTTTTTTCAGGGATCCGTATTCCGTGTCCGAAAGCAGCCAATGTAACACTAAGTAGAGTCAGACCGAGAAAAGTCTGCAGCGATTTTGATAGCCCACGCAGTGCAAGTGTCATTTTAAACGTCAAACTTCTATGAATTTATGACGTGTATTAGGTACTTAAATAACACTTGCACTGCGTGGGCTATCAAAATCGCTGCAGACTTTTCTTGGTCTAACTCTACCTACTTAGTTTGTCTGTTTCACTTTTAAAAGGTAAGACTCTGGAAAAGGATGGCGCATTACATTTTATAACATGCCAATATTTTATGATAATTCTTAATAACAAGAGGAGCTAAATTGCGTGTTAAAATTGAAAGTCAAAATTAAAATATTTACATTACTTTTGTATTTCATGTTCTACTAGAACGGTGAAACAAAAACATCTAAGTTGGCTTGATTAATAAAGAAATTCAACCAATACGTATATAAATAGTATAGTTTTATTTTTATTTTTTTTTATATATTTTTTTTCCTGGCTTACTCCCTGCAATTTTTCCCAGGGTGAATTTGCCAATGTCGGTGTTGACAAATAGTATAGTTAATAATGAACTCCAGCGTAAGTCTGACTGAAGAAAAGAAGACCTTCATTTTAAAATAATAAGTAAGTAGTTACATAAAAACAAAACGTGTGATAGTACAGAACCTGCTACGATTCGATTTTACGTGTAAGATCTGATTTACCCGCTTTTTAAGGTTATCTAGAAATAACAGGGATTATGTCACGGAATCAACCGCCATTTTTCCCAGTTTATGTCTTCGGGGCCATAAGGTTTGATTGGTTCCTTGTATCTTTACAAAAAGACACTTATTTTTTATTGGTATCCATATGTCAGCTTCGTATCGTATTTAGAGTGGCTATATCGGGTTAACAGGGGCATATTTTTATGGTTGTCCCGAGTCTAATTATTTTTTGTGTTATGCCACTGATGAGCACAGTGGTATAAAAGTCCCTACGTAAAAATAAACCCTTATAAGTTACTTTCTCTTCCATTAGTACGTCTATACACTTTCCACGTAAAATATTCCTAGATGGGATAAATACACTGCCGTATTCGAACTTCAAGATATTCACAAGAGACGACACGTACTAGATCCATTCTAGATTCGTTATAGTTTAGATTTCAACTAGTTCTGTTTTGCAGCGCAATTCGGGCAACCAATGTCACTTTTACGATAGATCGTGTTAGATATCTATTAGATGTGAATTAGATTTCTAAGTAATATCTTGTGGAAATCGTTCAAGAAGTATCTCCAGAATCGCGGAAATGTCAAATTTGACAGGTTAGATCTTAAACATATCGTTATCGAATCTTGGCGATGTCTAAAAGATATATAATAGATGTCTATTACAAAATCCGAATCGGACCCATAGTAAAGTGCGGTAAAAGCTAAGATACATTTGCCCCCGCTAGCCCAGTACTGAAAATATTGTAAAACAGATATAAAAGAACTGCTTCAAAACAGCAAGTATTAAAAAAAATACATGCATTTGTAAAAATCCTGCTATCTGATTAAGATACATTTGTAGCTAGTTAAGTTTATACATTTTTAAAACGTTAAAACATCGGCAAGCGTTATTATTTGCTCGATTTTACAAATCCAAAAGCTATCAACGACAACAATTACAAAAACAACCATGGTGCAAGGATATCACTGTTCGCAAACTGCATGGACTCACTCCTTGATTGCTTTTTAATAGACCAAGCCGTATATTCTTATTACTTGCGTGAGTGTCAGCGAAGCGAGCTCTCGGGTCTACCAATGTAGCGTGACCTCGAGATGTGTAGGATAAGATGAGATTGAAATATAGTGTTGATAAAGCTTAAGTTTTTGAAGTTCCCAACTCCTAGTGTTTAATGTTTCGACAAGTAAGTTTTTATATTAGTACACAAATCGTTTCGAGTCGTTTCGAAAACCTTCGAAAAAATCGCTACAGAAATAAAGCAAAAATGATATAACAAGAATCAAAATATAAAGTCGAGAGACTTATTAGATTCGATTTATTACTAATGTTTTATACTAGTGCATCTCAACTCTCAACTTGCTAGCAGGTAGAGACTGGAACCATTAAAAAGGGGCCATAATCAAAATAATTATTTTATCAGCACTCCAATATCCCCTAACAATACTTATTCTCGTATTCGAGCATGATTCACATGCCAAAAAAATATTTTGATATTGGCACTTTTTTTATAAAATGGTTTATCTACCCAAATATCATAAACCCTCCATGATGCGTCCAAGAACCACACATTATGACCACCATAAAAATATACTGTTTTGTTAGAACAAATTTCTTATCTGTAACAATGTTATTATTGCTAAATAATAACATCGATTTCGATAATATTATGCATTCAAATTTCGAACATCTTTGAAAAACAAAGAAATTTGATTTGACCTCTATTCTAATATCAGTCGAGATGACGTTTAGTTCGGAATGAATTGTTAATTTTCAAACAAATTTGACAAATGTCGCACGTAAGTAAGATATCGAATGATATGATAGTTGGGGCCGACTCTAGTTTGTCTCTGAATTAAAAAAAAACTATGACAGCTGCCAGAAAACTTTTCAATACTGCCATTACAGGTTAAAATTTGTTTTGTTGCATAAAATTGTTCAATTTGTTGAATTTAAACCATAAAATGAGCGATCAAGATGATATAGATATTTCGGCGACGCCTCCTGATATCCGTGACAAAGCAACTAACGTTATAAATGACTTATTACCAGCTAAGTCAAGGAAACAATACAAAGGAACATACTTCTGTCCGAGCTGGGCAACTGAATTATAATAATTGCACCATCCAAACTAAACTAGGTAAATAATTATTATTGTTCTAAATCAATTTCTTCATTTTCGCATTTGTTTTCTGTTTTATTTTACTAATAATTATTGTTAGTGGCCCTGAACAACACCGCGATCCCGGTCATAATATGCGGCTCCTGAATGCATCATGAAGGCTTATGATATGTGGGTAGATAAAGTAGTGTATGTAACTGTACATAATTAGGCATTAAAACACTCGTGTGATCCTTTTAAGAAACTCACTTCGTTCGTTTCTTAAACCCACACTCGTGTTTAATGCCCTTCATTATGTACAGTCACATAAACTACTATAAAGTCATGGGCAAGTATCCCGGACTCTCCCTACTCGGTAAGCGTGTGTAATGACACTGTTCCGATATAGTCCGGGCGCCGGCGTTGATTTGTTCTACGTGGCCAGGTTTCCTATTAGCAGTCGCAGTTTGTTTGGAACGAACCGATACATTCTAATTACCCCTACATTATCATGTGTGTCTGTGGACTTGAGATGCATTGATGTTGTTTTCTAACTTTGATTTTTAGTTCCGTGGAATTCTGAAGTTTCCTGGGGCCTGGTACTGCCAGGCAAAAGACTACTTTAATTTATGGTGAGAATAACAAGCCAAAATAAAATTTTGCAAATACGTTTTGTTTGACATAATTATTTTTCCTTAAAATCATAATGATACTTTATTTATTTATTTAATCTTTATTGCACAAATGAAAATACAAACGTACAAAAGGCGGACTTAATGCTACAATGCATTCTCTACCATGCAGTCCACCTTCGGGGAAAGCAGATAACTTGTAGGCGGTGTCGTAATTACAAAACAAAGATAGTTATATTCGTGAAAACAAAGATAGTTTAATTTTAAAGTGCAATTTGGACATGAGAAAATAGCAGGTATTGTAAGCCAAGTGACAAATTATTGTTAGTTAGTTAGTGTTTTTTTCGATGTACCTACGACCCTATTCATAAAAAAATCAGCTAAAAATGCAGTTGCGTGATGCAGGGTCGCGTGCCCCTAAATGTTTTATAATGACAACCTCGGCACAATGTCCTTTTGTGTGTGGTTTTTATTGTCCACTAATGGTCCTTTTGTGATAAAAGATAGCCTAGTGCTTTAACCGATTTACGTGATTAACGATGGAGATAGTATGTTCAATCGTTTGATGATCTGGTAAATCGCTACTTGATGGTTCCTACTTACTAAAATAGAAATGTTGAGTATTGTAAATTTGAACTGTAGCAGGTAAATTTCTAACCAATTAAATTTAGTTTGTGGTTTGGGTTTAAAAAATACAATAGCTACATGTGCGTATATTGAATCCTGAGCATAGTGAGGATGTTCAAGTATTAACGCCCGAGGTGGAAATATTTTTTTCACCTCAGCAGCTCGAACAAGGGTAGTTTGCTACTTAAAAACAGTGAGCAAAATCGCATTTTTTGTGAAAACTTAATTGTTGGTATATCTTAAGAAAACATGAGTGAACAGAGGTAAGATGATGAAGAAGGAATACATTTTTCGGGTTCTCTAATATGTTCTCACTGCTGAGGTGAAAAGTTTTGTGAACTACACGAGATCAAAGTTATTTACATCTCGTGCGCTTTTGAGTCCCTTACTACGCTCAAGATTCTAAATTAGATTCACTCGCTACGCTCGTGAATCTAGTATAGAATCTTTCGCTTGCACGGGACTCAAAATAAGCACTCGAAGAAATATCAAACTTTGATCTCTTGTTGTGCAAATAACTATTCTGCCATGAGCTTTTTTCACATCAGCTTTGAGGAAATTATTATGTTTAAATATTATTTAAGCTAAAAAAGGTACCTGTTGCACGTAATCGATTATAAAGAAAATGTAGTCGATTATGAGCATACTATTTTCATATTTCATTGTGTTAATGTTTTAAACAGTAGCATAAAATGAGCTAGAACAGAAAAGAGTCTCTTTGCTCGCGGTCAGGGAAAAAAGGCCTTTTTCGAGTAGGTGATGTGAAATAATCTATATTCTGTGCCAGTGCCTATGTGCATTAAAGAAGTAGATAAGTTCGCGAGCTCTTACAGCAGCGAGCCGCAAATGCAGTGGTTGTCAGTGCAGGGAAATATTAATACCGCCGGTCACGCGAGCGCCCTAGGGTTGCCAGATGGTCGGGATTTGGCGGGATTCTCCCGATTTTTAGCATGTGTTCCCGATTCCCGACGAAGTGAAAATTGTCCCGAAAAACAGCTTCACGTTATAAAACAATAATTTCAAGTTTGGAACATTCATCGAGCGAGCGAGCGACCCGCGTCGAGCGCGTCAGCGACCAGCGTGCGCGCGGGGCGCGCATGGCGTGGGACCTTGCGGTGGGGGTGCGATGTTTTTTGTTTTTCCCGACTTAAGGCCCAGAATCCCGGAAAATTTAAGTATATTTTTTCCCGATAATAGCACCTTTCGATCTGGCAACCCCAGAGCGCCCGCCCGCGGTTAAAGTTTCCGAACGCCCCGAATGTTTGAGTTGGCGGCTGCGGTTAGCAGTCAACTGTGAACAGATACATCAGTGCGTCTTTTTAACCCGTAATATGGCAAACAGAAACTTACGCTTAAAAGTTACTCAAAGGTTAGTTGTGGTTGTCCGGGGAAATATTAATAAAGCCCGCGGTTAAAGTTATTGCCCGCGGTATAATGTTAGAGTCGGCGGCTGCTGTTAGCCGTTAAGTATCCACATCAATAAATACATATAGACGGTTAAGCAGATCTTGTCAGTAGAAAAAGGCGGCAAATTTGAAAAATGTAGGCGCGAAGGGATATCGTCCCATAGAAAATTTGAATTTCGCGCCTTTTTCAAGTGCGTCTTTTTAACCCTTTTCCAAGGAGTTCCAAATAAATAATTTACCTACACTTCAGTGTTCTACTTGTCTGCGTTCAGTAAGGTATTGAAAACATTTTTTTTGAGAGAACAATATTTTACAATTAGGTAGCATACCTAGGGTTTACAATCCGGATCCGAAATGTATGAAATCACCGCCAAATTGAAGACCTCCTTCTTTTTTAAGTCGGTTAAAAACGGTTGAGTCTGGTTGAGTCTACTAGTACTATGCAGTGTAAATGAGCGCCTAACCTAAGTTTAATCTAAATTAATATCATTACATTTATTTAAAAAATGACATCGCATAAAGCCGCACCGAAATGGAACGCAGCCATCGGACCATCAAGTGACAATGCCGGTGAGTCGTCTTTTCCGACGTCCGTGATAAATGGAACGCGCCCGACTGGAGACGGTTCATAAAGCCTAAACAGACAACCGCACCGCAACGCGACCTTGGTGCGGTGTGTTAGTCTGTTTCGACTAATACAACGAACGGGCCCGTATTTCAGAGGACCTATTGCGTCTATTTGCCTCTCTATTGTTTGAATATGCAAGGAAGATAGAGAGGCAGATAACTAAATTTGGATTGAATGGAGCACGTTTATTTACTTTACCTCTGTTACAATCAACATATATTTGGTAAAACGAAATCTGTGCATCGTATAAAAATTTTAAGTAAGTAAAATCAAAGCATATAAGCAAAAAGTATTTAAATCTGCTTCAGTACTAACAGTGGCGCAACCAGATTTACCTTACCTGTCCGTTTGCCGAGCACTTTAACACTCTAGTTGGTTCGGTAGATAAACTCATTTTCAGGAGCTAACTGCTACCAGGAGACCAGTTCTGTTTTAACAATTAGAATAAGATTTTCATCTTGATTTAATACGACCTTGAGTCTTGTCATTCAAACTCTCATGCGGTGAAAAATTATTTACCAGTTATTAGTGGTTTGGAACTGGAAGCTTGGAATCGCATTGTTATTATAAATGTAAAAATATTCACACAAATTTAATTTAAACGGGTTATTGGACCGACCAATACCTTTTTTTATGTCACTAATTTCACTTGAACCTGAATGTTCTAACTTTTTTGAGAAACTGTAATACACTTCTTCCATTTAAAAGTATGTATAGGTACATAATACAGCAGCAAATCGTTGTAATAATATATAGGTATAGCAAGTATACAGCTAATAGAGCTGCAATCGAACTTTAGAAATCTCAATTTGATATGATATTTTTCACTTTTTGAAATGAGAACGATACTCCGTTTGAATGGGAAGGTCTAATTCGGCCGAGCTTGCTGGGGAAGTGGGGACTCTTAAGGGGTCCACTGACGCCGGACGGTATCGGCCTGTCAGTTGTTCGGAGCTGTCAACTTTTTGTTCTAACTGACAGGCCGATACCGTCCGGCGGACTATTAATCAGTGGGCCCCTTTAAAGCTTTCATAAATAATTCACAAGTACAAACCGAGCACAAGACAATTTCCGAATCTTCCCGCCATGTTCAAAATGTCCGAACGAGGCGCAATCAGCCGCGGGGAAAATCGCTTTGCCGTTTTTTTAATCATTACAAGGCTGCAGCTCCTTTGCCACGGATTGTTGCCGTTCTTTTGTTCGTGATTCTGCCAGAAAGGAGTAAAATGGCGGCTTTTTCTTTTTTGTAGGACTACATTACAATATATAACTTCATACCATAGTGCCTAATAGTTGTTTGTGGTAAATATAGGTACTAATAATGGAAGATAACAAGATAAGTTAATAGTTACACGATACGCACCAATGCGCAGCCTTGGGCAACTATCCGGGTTATACTACGGGGTCTACTGGTTTTATGAATAAAATTATGATGATTATGATTATTATAGATACCTACAGAACTGTCACAAATATAGTTAGTCAAACCAAATTGTCAGTAAATAAGAACAAAAAAAACTATACTCATCCTTTTCATTTGGGTGCTAGTGTAAAACAAAGACAGTATGATTCTCTCTGTCTTTGTTTGAAATGAAACAGCCCTTTGACAAACTACAGTCCCACCAACGCGCAACGTCGGTGTGAGCAAAAGTACCTAAGTCTTTTTTTTAAATTAAATCTGTTTATTTCCAATAATAATAAAATTACAATTTCTTTGTAGGGTTTTTGGTATTTAGCATACCTATTTAATTCGTTTTTAAAGTTACGGGTAGTTTGAAATAAGACCTAGCATACCTACTTAATAAGTTTTTAAAGTTAAGGGTAGTTTGAAATTGAAGACTGTTATTGGTTGGGTATAAAAAGAAAGACACTTGGCGGACAGCTCTCTTTGGTTGTTGAGTCGTGCTAGCAGGCGGTTGTCAAGAGAAGAGATTATTGTGAATTGGAAGAAGACAAGAAAATAAATGGATAAATATCTTCAAGGTGTTGTTATTTTTACACTTCAGAAGTGGGATGAACGTAAGTACACGCCTACTGCTATTACTTATTGATTTAGTGAGATAACTGATAACATGACCCTTATTCTGAGCTTGGAGATAATTAATTAACTATACGAAATTCTAATGGATTACGTAAGAAATATGGTACTGGTAACATTTTTATTTAATTTAAATGAGTACCTGCATCATTTATTAATAATATTATGATGATTATGATTATAGGCTATCTAATTGCATATCAGTTAAACTTAGGTTAGTTTGACCCATAAATGTAATTAAATGGACATAATATCAATGTGTAATCATAAGAATATATGCGTCAGTTGGTCGAGAATTCAAAGTATTTAACCACCATGCCACCGACAGCTAGGCATAATAATGTTCAGTTAACAAAATCAAGTACACGTGTTCTTCTTAATAAATAGATACGTGACTGTAGTTATTAACTTCTTTGCTACTTACTTGCCCACACACATGTGGGAATTAGGCAGAATATGTCAGCACCTGGGTCTTGATATGTGTTGGTTGGAGTATTCAAGGGTGCCTTAATTTTCATTATTTCTTCACTACGGCGCATAGTTTCAGAGATAAATAGATATTTATGATTTATAACCAGGTCTCGCAATTTAATTGAAGATTTTGAGTTTTGATTTTGATCCTTAATGTTAAAATTTGTGGAATATAAGTAGATGGCTTACTATGCAAACGGGGCATTGAATTTTCAGTCATTTTTTTTGCTACGACGCATAGTTTTTGAGATAAATGAATGTTTATAATTTGAACTACCATTAAACATTATTTTGTCATATAATTCCTTTATAGTTTATAAGGTATTATGATATAGTATATAGGTATATGTAACACCGGATACTTTTACGTTTCATGCCGAGTTGTTGGAGAATATGGCTGACGATGACTCATGATGATCAACGGCGCTTGCGAACACCAGAAGCCTCGGTCTTCGCGAAAGGGAATGTAGCTGGAATAACAGCGGCAGTGAAAAAGGAATCCAAACCGAAGCAGAGTCCTGTTGTGAAAGTCAGGAGTAACCCCGCTTCGACAGCCTTAGCGAGAGGCACGCGCCACTGGACATCAGGTCATGTACACCTACTTTTACTATTATATTATGAATGATTTGATATGGTAATGTGTGTTAGATACCGTGAATTGCTTGACTTCATCTCGTTCATCGACATCTAGCACATATAACATAAGTATAAGATGAATATATTGCCAGAGGATAAGTTGAGAAAAATAAATTTGATGAACCGATAGAAACTATTACTTGTGTACCAATTATGAGAAATTTTTGCCTAAATATGTCAATGCGATATAATAACGCGTATATATCTTATCTTACGAAATAATAGATACGATCTATGAGTGGTTCTCAGCCGGTCAGGCCTTTGACCAACTTTTGTGATTTCTATTTGAACTGCAAGGAAGCTCCACATTTATAATGCCATCTGATTATAAACAAAATTGGACAATAATTAGCTCATTAACGGCACATTTTCTGTGAATTGATTGATTTGTTGCTTTGTTTATTTATTGGTCGAGTATCGAGTATCGAGTATCGAGTATCGAGTATCGAGTATCGAGTATCGAGTATCGAGTATCGAGTATCGAGTATCGAGTATCGAGTATCGAGTATCGAGTATCGAGTATCGAGTATCGAGTATCGAGTATCGAGTATCGAGTATCGAGTATCGAGTATCGAGTATCGAGTATCGAGTATCGAGTATCGAGTATCGAGTATCGAGTATCGAGTATCGAGTATCGAGTATCTAGTATCGAGTATCGAGTATCTAGTATCGAGTATCGAGTATTGATAGTCATTTGGTTTATTGAATTATGGAGTCATTTGGTTTATTGGATTATAGAGTCATTTGGTTTATTGAATTATAGAGTCATTTGGTTTATTGAATTATAGAGTCATTTGGTTTATTGAATTATAGAGTCATTTGGTTTATTGAATTATAGAGTCATTTGGTTTATTGAATTATAGAGTCATTTGGTTTATTGAATTATAGAGTCATTTGGTTTATTGAATTATAGAGTCATTTGGTTTATTGAATTATAGAGTCATTTGGTTTATTGAATTATAGAGTCATTTGGTTTATTGAATTATAGAGTCATTTGGTTTATTGAATTATAGAGTCATTTGGTTTATTGAATTATAGAGTCATTTGGTTTATTGAATTATAGAGTCATTTGGTTTATTGAATTATAGAGTCATTTGGTTTATTGAATTATAGAGTCATTTGGTTTATTGAATTATAGAGTCATTTGGTTTATATTTGGTTTATTGAATTATACAGTCATTTGGTTTATTGAATTATAGAGTCATTTGGTTTATTGAATTATAGAGTCATTTGGTTTATTGAATTACAGAGTCATTTGGTTTATAGAATTATAGAGTCATTTGGTTTATAGAATTATAGAGTCATTTGGTTTATAGAATTATAGAGTCATTTGGTTTATTGAATTATAGAGTCATTTGGTTTATTGAATTATAGAGTCATTTGGTTTATTGAATTATAGAGTCATTTGGTTTATTGAATTATAGAGTCATTTGGTTTATTGAATTATAGAGTCTTTTGGTTTGTTGAATTATAGAGTCATTTGGTTTATTGCATTATAGAGTCATTTGGTTTATTGAATTATAGAGTCATTTGGTTTATTGAATTATAGAGTCATTTGGTTTATTGAATTATAGTCTTTTGGTTTATTGAATTATGGAGTCATTTGGTTTATTGAATTATGGAGTCATTTGGTTTATTGAATTATAGAGTCATTTGGTTTATTGAATTATAGAGTCGTTTGGTTTATTGAATGATCGAGTCGTTTGGTTTATTGAATGATCGAGTCGTTTGGTTTATTGAATGATCGAGTCGTTTGGTTTATTGAATGATCGAGTCGTTTGGTTTATTGAATGATCGAGTCGTTTGGTTTATTGAATGATCGAGTCGTTTGGTTTATTGAATGATCGAGTCGTTTGGTTTATTGAATGATCGAGTCATTGGTTGATTGAATTATAGTCATAATTTATAGTCATTGGGCTTGAATTATAGTCATTGGGCTTGAATTATAGTTATTGGGCTTGAATTATAGTCATTGGTTGATTGAATTGTAGAGTCATTGGTTGATTGAATTGTAGAATCGTTGGTTGATTGAATTGTAGAATCGTTGGTCGATTGAATTGTAGAATCGTTGGTCGATTGAATTGTAGAATCGTTGGTTGATTGAATTGTAGAATCGTTGGTTGATTGAATTGTAGAATCGTTGAATTATTGAATTGTAGAATCGTTGAATTATTGAATTGTAGAATCGTTGAATTATTGAATTGTAGAATCGTTGAATTATTGAATTGTAGAATCGTTGAATTATTGAATTGTAGAATCGTTGAATTATTGAATTGTAGAATCGTTGAATTATTGAATTGTAGAATCGTTGAATTATTGAATTGTAGAATCGTTGAATTATTGAATTGTAGAATCGTTGAATTATTGAATTGTAGAATCGTTGAATTATTGAATTGTAGAATCGTTGAATTATTGAATTGTAGAATCGTTGAATTATTGAATTGTAGAATCGTTGAATTATTGAATTGTAGAATCGTTGAATTAATGAATTGTAGAATCGTTGAATTAATGAATTGTAGAATCGTTGAATTATTGAATTGTAGAATCGTTGAATTATTGAATTGTAGAATCGTTGAATTATTGAATTGTAGAATCGTTGAATTATTGAATTGTAGAATCGTTGAATTATTGAATTGTAGAATCGTTGAATTATTGAATTGTAGAATCGTTGAATTATTGAATTGTAGAATCGTTGAATTATTGAATTGTAGAATCGTTGAATTATTGAATCATTGAATTATTGAATCATATTTTTAATTCATAGGTTACTGCAGTTAATGTTGCAGCATTACATTGAAATGATTTTAATATGATGATTTTAATATAAGCGATAATGAAGAGTGCATGGTTGAACCTGTAGAACTCGCCACAATTAAACCGAGATCGAGGAGGATTGATGGCCTCTTATTGGTTATATTATTATGTTTAAATATTATGTTTAAATTAAGACTTGATAAAAATAGATGTACAATAATAAACATTATCTCATTACTAGATAAGCTGATATATTAAATAATGCATGAACTATAAAAAACTCGTCAAATAATAGTAGATTACCATTGAGGCAGTTTTTAAAAGAGATAATTTAATAATAAGAGATATTAATTTCAACTGGGAGGTTATTAAAGACACGTATTGCGGTAAAGAATTCACTTTTATACTTTTACTTATTGCCGAACTTGAAATTTGATAATTATATTTATACTAGTGCGCAAATCGTAATTAAAAGATTTATTCTTAATATTTTATGTTTACAAAAAGGCGAAGCTCCAGTATGTAGATCTCAATTAACGCAAGTATTTCCTTGAAGAAATCTCTGAGTGGATATTGGTGATACATGTTGCGTGGGCAGTTTTCTTACAACCTAAACATAATTACAACGTCGTCGTAATCACCCCAGTAGTTAAATGATACCATATTTCAGTTACAAAATATGCGATTCCATGGTATACATTTTTGATTGTATTCTAGAACAAGTCTGAAGGTACGGATAGGTAAAACATCAGGTTTTTACAGTTCTATCGTTTATGTCTGCCATGTAACATTTGAAACGTATAATTTATTTAATTCAACGTGTAGAGAAAATATTACTGGTCCTTTTTCTGCGGAAACACGCCTAATTAGGTGCTATGTTTATTCCCGAACTGCAGGATTTGGTATGCTGTAAAGACTTTTAGTGATTGTCAGGTTGGATAAATCCTAACAAGCTAGAATATACGACCTTCTCTGAAAACATTGGGAGGGGAGCTATTAGGTATAGGTTTTTAGTACCAGATGATTAATGCATTGATAATGGGAACATAATAGGTCAAGTTGTACACAATAATTACTTAATTATCGCTGTTATTCATCATAGTAATATTTTATAAATTATAGTCAGGGTTTAATATTTTATAAATTATAGTCAGGGTTAAAGTTACTAAAAGGTTCTCGGGAAATATTCCTGTCTCAAGAGTGAGGTTTATAATTGAAGATTTCTTGACATGATAATGGAAAATGATGTTGAAGCCACGAGAATTTGATTTGATTCGTGTGCTGACACAGCTAAGTACTACCATTTTAGAAAAGATTTGAACTGGTTCATATTATATATGGCAGGAAGATTGATAGTGCTTCAGTCACGAGAATTGAATTGGTTCGTGTACTCTGTTGTTTCAGTCACGAGAATTGAATTGGTTCGTGTACTATCTACCTGCAGATAGAGATGATCATTACTCATGAAAATCGAATAATAAATGGCAATTAATGATCTGTTACCCTGAATTACTAGTCAAGGTGTACACTGTTGTGATTATTAACCCAATGTTGGATATTTTTAGCAAGTTGAGCGCCGCACCTCT
Organism: Cydia amplana; assembly: GCF_948474715.1. Classification (NCBI taxonomy): domain Eukaryota; kingdom Metazoa; phylum Arthropoda; class Insecta; order Lepidoptera; family Tortricidae; genus Cydia; species Cydia amplana. The sequence goes on along the minus strand of NC_086071.1, from coordinate 14,490,718 downwards.
ACCGGCGTCCCCCGCCTCGCGCCGCCTGAGTCCGATGCGAGCCGTCTCCAGCAGGAGCCCGCCTCGCGCCGCCAGAGTCCGATGCGAGCCGTCTCCAGCAGGAGCCCGCCTCGCGCCGCCAGAGTCCGGTGCGAGCCGTCTCCAGCAGGAGCCCGCCTCGCGCCGCCAGAGTCCGGTGCGAGCCGTCTCCAGCAGGATGTCTCCGGCAGAAGAGTAACAATTTTAACCCGTCGTATGCTTTAGTCAAAATTTACCACTGAATTAATAACCTTGAAACTGTAAATTCTAGTCCAAATTGTGTGGCAGGCATACGAAAGGTTATTTAGATGATGTTTTTGAGATTTTGACTTGCTGATGCCTGATTGAAACTGTTTCGTATCCTATGCGATTAGTGTATCCACTGTTAAGTAGTATACGTAGTCTGTCGGCCAAGTGTAGGGTTTCCACCTGGCACGTGTATGAGGACATACACGGAGTCAGGATGGACGAGTGTAGGGTTTTTGGTATTTAGCATACCTATTTAATTCGTTTTTAAAGTTACGGGTAGTTTGAAATAAGACCTAGCATACCTACTTAATAAGTTTTTAAAGTTAAGGGTAGTTTGAAATTGAAGACTGTTATTGGTTGGGTATAAAAAGAAAGACACTTGGCGGACAGCTCTCTTTGGTTGTTGAGTCGTGCTAGCAGGCGGTTGTCAAGAGAAGAGATTATTGTGAATTGGAAGAAGACAAGAAAATAAATGGATAAATATCTTCAAGGTGTTGTTATTTTTACATCTTAAACCTAGTTACAATCTTTAATATTTAATCTAAAAACGGGTTTTGATAACCTTACCTCTTAACTGAAAATAGCACTACAGAAAGTTGTTTTCCGTTATTTATCTGCCGACGCCACCTAACGACCGTTCGACGTGTCACGTGCGACATAAATCTCAGAGTTCTTTGTCGAGGCGCTGACAACTTAACAAGGTTGCTGGGTCGTGATGTGTTCGTGTATCAGGTAGATGATTACTGTGTCTATCAAACCACGTGTGGTGTGTAACAGGTGCAAATAAATTTGAAAAATGAATTCTATTAACATTCGCATTGTTCACTAGACTTATATCGACCGGGATAATCGGGATATGGACCGTGATCTGGGGGCACGGCAGTGCCCCCGCCAAGTCGAGCGCGAAGCAAACACTGCCGTACCAGAAAATGCGTGCGAAATGGTTGCAGTAAAGGATTACTGCAACCATTTCGCCGCATTTTCAGGCCCCTATTTGAAAACCTCTGGAAAAGACCAGAACGCAGAAATTTTCGTCATCCAGTAAGCTATAATCACATATGTACTTAAAATCCAAAATTTCAAGTCTGTAGGTCATTTAGTTCCGAAGTTAAGCGAAAGCAAAGTTTCGCATTTATGACACTCATTCACTCATGATCATCAGCATGGAACTAGTACTTCCCATAAACTCAGAGAGCTGAAATTTGGTACAGAGTTAGGGTTTAATGGCCACATAAAGGGAAAACCTAAAAATATTGCAATATCAGTCACGTTTTAATGATCTAAGAACTGCATAAGTAAGTTTGTAATCCCATATAAATATATGATATTACAAAGTTACTGTTGCAGTTCCTACAAATAGTAGTTAATAGTACATTATTGTCGAGGTTCGGAAGTAGCTACTTGCAGGCTGAGGATTCGTTTTAAACGGACGACCTTGGGAGGAGCGAATATTCTTGCTTTTCCTATGTAGTTTTGCTTTTCCTATTTTCCTATGTAGTTTTGATTTTCCTAGGAAGTTTTGCTTGATTCTATTTTCTGGAAAACTGCGTCTAACGAACTGGAAGGAATAAAACTCGTTCCATATACCTAAACCTAGCGTCGTTATGTGGGTGATGTGAAAATGTAGGTGGGTCGCAAAATACGGACTATTAAGCTATCAACTGGGATGAAAAGCTTAAAAATTTGCTAGGAAACAAACTCATGAACCTAATTTAAGTTTTATGTGTATTCTAGCAAAGGGTTCTACGTTAAAAGCTGAATATAGGCCGGCAGACTTTCTATCTGATAAAAAAATGTATTTTCCTTCACAGACATGTTTAACTAGCATTAAAATAAAATTGTTTGTAAATTTTAGTGACCCTTAATAATTTGTAGTTTATTGTAGTCGAATGATGGTCTCTATTCGTAAAATGTTTATCAGACATTTTTTGTAAGTTAAGTTCATTAATATATTAAAAATTTAATATGTATGTATGTAAACAGTTCCTTCAAGTTTATAAACATATTTATATGCATGTAATAAAAATGCATGAAAACATCATATGTATTTCTTCATTTATTTTTAGGATTCCGTAGCCAAATGGCAAAAAACGGAACCCTTATGGATTCGTCATGTCTGTCTGTCCGTCTGTCTGTCCGTCCGTATGTCACAGCCACTTTTTTCCGAAACTATAAGAACTATACTGTTGAAACTTGGTAAGTATATGTATTCTGTGAACCGCATTAAGATTTTCACACAAAAATAGAAAAAAAAAAAACAATAAATTTTGAGGGTTCCCCATACTTAGAACTGAAACTCAAGATTTTTTTTTTCATCAAACCCATACTGGTATCTGTGGATAGGTCTTCAAAAATGATATTGAGGTTTCTAATATCATTTTTTTTCTAAACTGAATAGTTTGCGCGAGAGACACTTCCAAAGTGGTAAAATGTGTGTCCCCCCCCCCGTAACTTCTAAAATAAGAGAATGATAAAGCTAAAAAAAATATAAGATGTACATTATCATGCAAACTTCCACCGAAAATTGGTTTGAACGAGATCTAGTAAGCAGTTTTTTTTTAATACGTCATAAATCCCCTAACTACGGAACCCCTCACGGGCGAGTCCGACTCGCACTTGGCCGCTTTTTTCTAGTAAGAGCAACCAAAATAAACTTGAAGGAACTGTCATAGGGATCACAATTCGACACGAGAGGTATAATCACTACTAAGCACAAATTAATAGGTATAATAACTGCGTGACTGTTACCCCTTCAAATAAATCATTACAGTTGAGGTTAATCCCATTAAAGTATCATCGATTACATATCGAAATGAAAAGTAGGCACGACCCAGCTCCCGTGACTTATGTGAGTTATGAGAGCGTATTCAGAACAAGAAAGTTAATACCAGTATAATTCCATAATAACTCACATTTATCTAACGCGAAATTTATTCACATACCTTTATTTACCGACGTTTCGACACAGGTTTCACTGGTCATGGTCGCGGCTAACTGATGTCCCAGCAAAATGTCAAAACAGAGATTTGTGCAACTACCCGACGAAGTGTATGAAAAAGTTTGGGGTAGACATCACATTTTCAAACCACCCACTACACATAATGTTAATTCCGCGTTAGACCCGTCTATAAATGTGAGTTAATATGTGTTCAAAACGCGAAAGTTTTAAATATTATAGTATAATTCCAATTCAATATGCTATAAACATCGGTAATATTATATGGCCGAGTTCGTGAGTGAGCAAGCGCACACTATCAACACGTTTTCGATCTCATTCTAATCTGTCATTGCACGTTTGAAAATAAGGCCCACGCTATCGGGAACGAGGGTAGTTTATCAAGTGCCTTGTTTATACGTTCGATATTCGGCAATGTTCGACGTGCTTCGGGGTTGCACGACTGATGAAAAATGTTCTGATGCGTGTAGCGATTTTGTACTGAATCAGATAACATGCGGGTATGCAATAATAGGTTTTCAGTCCGTAGGAACAGGTTTTAGAATCAATTCACAAACCTTCAGAAGCACTTAAGTGTTAAAGTTACTGGATTTTTTTTTGTGGCTATGACATTTAGTTGTAAGCAACGACATGACATAGCGTTCCACTCGGATATTTATGTCATTTTACAGATGTAGTGCATAATTATTTTCCATCATTTTTTCACGGTACAGTCTCGGTACAAAAAGTATTTAGGTTGACTGAAGTGACGTGACAAATATTAACGAACGTTTCCGGGAAAATACGATGGAAAACAATTATGCACTACATCTGTATTTAGAACAATGCCTTGGCTTGAATTTTCACAACGAGCTAAAGTCACTTTAGTCATCAAATAGGAACTAAGTTCTGTCCAATTAAGCGATTCTAGTGCTATTACTATAGGCCCATTTTGAAATATTACGTTAAACACAGACCATTAGCAGCCGAAATTTCCGATCCGCAGGATTTATACTAAAAGCGAACTAATGTTCATTTTCCGGAACTATTGCGCGGCGGTGTAGTCATAGTTTTCATTGCAGTATTTAGTGCATTAATGGTTTGAATTTACTAGATTTGTATTTCCTTGCAGGAAAGCGACATTACATTGTACCTATGTACCTAAGCGTACCACAAACGTTTTACTTAAATGAATAAATCCCTGCGGAGCCCATGGTATGAGTTGTTATTTGTTTTATAAGGAGGCAAAGTTTTTGAACTCTTTGTGCATTATATTTAGACCTGAGCAAGCGGAGCTAATACTAACAAAATTTCACGAGTATTACTTAGTTAAGAAATGCTACTTGTAGAGGCTGACAGCAGCCGGTCAATCATTATTTCCAAGCTGTCACGGAAACGATTTACTCTCGCTCGATCAAAAAACTCCATAGAATCCGCGACAAGTCTATAAAGGGTTTATTACTGACGTGTACTCAAGCGAACAGCTTTGTAAACGCCAGCGTATATTGCGCTAATGCTGCGATTTGTAACGTCTCCTCTTTCTTCCTGCAATTTCTCGAATCATTGGCTCTAAAAGCATTACGGTACGAGAACATAAATGGTTGAATGTAAATAGCTGTATTGTCGTCTGAATTACGCAATCGCAATGCTAGTATGCAGGTACAACATTCAGTTCAATAGAGAGGGAGATTACAATTTCAAAGTGGTCGTTACATTGGAATCAGCTGTTCCATACTAAACGCAGCGTGTGTCAAATTGGTATGATGAAGCTAGTTAAAATTAAACAAGTAATGATAACCAACTTAAATAAAATATCTAGTTGTCTTGCCCAATTGGGGACGTTAAGGAAGCTGCCGGCCTAGCCAGGCTGACCATCGCTATCGCTTCGACAGCGAAACGCTTTGTTTCTCTCTATCGCTCTTCCATATTACTTAGTGCGACAGTGACAGTTGCGTTTCGATCGCTACGGAGTGTAAGCGATTACGTTGGCTACGCAGCCTTTACAAAATAGTTACAGTTATGGTTCTTCATATTAAAGGAATTTTAAATTTTCTAACGCACGTACGCTTGTCTGCCACCAACGTGGTGTAAAAAGGCTGTTATCGTCAGGCATTTGAGCTGCAACTTTACTCACAAAATAGTATTCTCCGTTAAAAGGCGCTGTGCAATTTCTCTTCAAGATGAAAATTGCAGCCGTTTCTTCATTGTTTAATGGCTTATCCTAGGAAGAATCTCCTGACTATTAGGATCTTTTGCAGCATACTGTTGCAGCCTTTGTTTACGAGTAATGGAAGCTGATGTCGCGTTGATGTGTCTTTCTAGAAGCAATCTATCTTTAGGACCAAGTAGGGTTTGCAATCCGGATCCGGAATGCATGAAATTATCCGGATCCGCGGATATTCCCATACATTTCGGAACTAGGACTAGGTTTCAATCTTGACATTTAACTTGTAGTGATAGACAAATTATGATAGTCGAATCGAAATAAAGAAAGTAAAACTAAATAGATGGCTATGGCTGTGCATTAAAATCTGATAACTAAAAAAGTAAGCGGTAAAAAGCAGGCGAGATATTAGTAGAGAGGTACAAAGTAGTAAATTTCATGATAAAAAAACCGGTCAAGTACATTAAGTCCGACTCGCGCTTGACTGCACATTTCTAATAGGTTTTCCTGTCATCTATAGGTAAAGAACTATTTAGTGTATTTTTTCAATATTTTAGACCCGGAGTAGTTTCGGAGATAAAGGGGGGAGACAGACGCACGAGTGATCCTATAAATAAAGGTTCAGATTTTTTTCCTTTTGAGGTACGGAACCCTAAAAACGCCAATAGTTTAATAAAACACTGGGTATTTTGAGGAAATTCAAATATTTAATACTTTAACATGTTATCCCAGCTCGAGTATTCGCTAACAAGCACGCTGCCTCATGCCTAACTCCTATTTTCGATTTAATTTTACGCATCGCTAACTCTGTTCTTCACAAAAGGAATGTCTGAAAATATGAACGGAGCATAAAATTCCAATTCTGTTTACCCGCGAAATGTATTATGGTAATAGTCGTTTAGTTCGCTAGTCTTAAATCATACTTTGCCATCGTATTAAAACAATAATACTGTAATACTACCTATACTGTTAATGGAAGTCGTCATTCGTTCTGCTTTTTACGGTTCCGTACCAAATAGGTACAAAAAGAACCCTTATGGTGCGACTCTGTCCGTCCGTCTGTCTTTGTGCCCCCCCCCCCCCCCGGTTATCTCAGAATGAATTTGCAATACAGTTAGCCGATTTGCTGATAGATGGCGCTGTCCATAATTATGCTTAGTATACTTCTCGTCAAAAGTCTTTTGTGTTTATGTAACGTGAGATAATTGAAAGCTTGCACGGAACCCTCGGTGCGCGATTTAAACGAACTCGCACTTGACCGGTTTGTTTAAGCCGCGCCGTGCCACATGTCCAATGAGTTCAAAGCGTTCGATCCACCCGACCGGTAAATTGTATCGAGCAATCCAAAGGAATACTCATCCGCATGATCGTATCTCATTATAATCTACAGTTGAATACCGACCTTATTTCAAACGGATACAATTTAAACTCGTGTGAATTCAAAGGCGCGATTCGAGGTTGTTAGCGTTAAAGTCTGACAATGCATTGCCTCTAAGAAAATGGATGCAGCTAGGAAGAAAATTAGAACAATTTGAGAAAGGTACGTGATACAATGGCGAAGGTAAGCGGGTTCATTGCAACAATAGATTTCGCTGGGAAAATAGTGAGTACAAGATTTATCGAGGGAAGGTAAGGTAGGTATGCTATTATAGTTCAGTGTAACAGTTATCATCATATATAATATGTAGTGAACAACGTCTATTTTTACACACTTTTATTACACACTTTTATTTAGCTTGACCCCGTATATACCTAAATTCTTCGGATATATATATATAAATATATATATATATATATATATATACATATATATATATATATATATATATATATATATATGGAGCTTCAAATCTTGTAACTTAAATTTGAAGTTGTCTCATTGAACTGAAATTTCGCATATTTCCGTATTTGCGGTGACAATGCAATAATATGCTAACATGAAGCTGATCTGATGATGCAGTCGGAAGGTAGCAAACGGAACTCTTCGATGGGAAAACATGACATTGTAACAGTTTTTCGATCAGGTTACGTGTCCGTCTTACGTCTTACGAATCTTACGGTCACGTGACCTGTCGCGAGTTTAACATTTTTTCCCCATCAAAAAAGTGCACAGCGCCGCTAAAGAAGTGTTCACTTCAAAAATATTTTTGACGGTTACTTGTTATCTGTCCGCTCCCACGGCTCATATATGAGCCAGAACGCTTATGGTGACGTCACATCGTGGGATTTGACAGGTTAAGTATGTTGTAGGCGTTTGAGAGTTTGTGTGTTACTTTATTAATCTCTTAGCACTAAACCAAGGCTTGTCCTAAAAATTTAGTTGTGTACGGCTATGTCAAATAACAATACAATAAATAGATAGGTATTATTTATTTATTTATTTTATTTATTACTATTCGGAGATCCAACAGCTGTTAACATGTTAATAGGTTTAAGAAATATGATACAAAAAGCCAATTACAAGTTCTCACCAGTAAATACAGATTAAGAAAAACAATTGGTGGTTAGCACTATTGCACTACACATTCATTTCAACGCCAATGGCAGAGTAGTTAATTTTGAATTCGTATTACTAAAGAAGATTCAAAAGAAATACAGATTAACAGATTAAACAAAAACAATTGGTGGTTAGCACTATTGCACTACACATTCATTTCAACGCCAAAGGCAGAGTAACTAATTTAGAATTCGTATTACTAAAGAAGATTCAAAAGAAACAAAGAAAAAACACAGCACAATGAAATTTCAAATTCCAATAAGCCATGCTCATTTAAAGAACTCCTCTGTCAGGATACGCCGCACAGTTAGGATGTCGCTGTTGAAAATATCGATGTCATGCTCCTTCGTAAGTTTATTTAGACATTTACTAGCACGTATCAAAAAACTGTTCTGTCTGTAGTTACGCGAAGCATTTGGAACAGCAAGGGGTCGAAAATTTCTTGTAGATTTGGATGGAATACTGAAAGAGAGCTCAGCTAACAATTCAGGGCAATCAATATTTCCGTTTATAATATTGAGAATGTAAACTATGTCTGAGATTTCACGGCGTGTATGCAACGGAATGAGATGATGCTTCCTACAAATATTGACATAGTTTGAGGATGTATAAGGATATTTAAGTTTAAAGCAGAGGAACTTGATAAATTTCTTCTGGATGCTGTTATATACACATATGAGCAATGGAAATATCAGCCAGGTCAACGTGGGATTCGAACAAAATTTCACAGTTAATTTTGTCATTGACACGTCACCAGCGACATCTGTTGTATACTTTGATTAAAAGTTTTACCACCTTAACAATACATTCCGGTTTAACAACATGTCTAACACATAATTTACATAGAGTACATGGACCTGTCACGTCGCCGTCACTCGTCGTATTTTACTAACACTGCAAATTAGACGTCGTGCGTCCAATAGCCCGCGGCGAGACATAATTCAAGGCGTAATATTAGCCAGTGCTTTCCGAGCTCTCGCTTCAGGAATACTCATTCAGGCGAAATATAATACGATCAAATTAGGACAAATGTCGAAATCTCTAGAACGGTCCTAAAAGCTGGAAAAAAAGCTCGCGCCACGCCCTCATATCTTCAGAGATCCTTCTGGCCTCGCTCAGTTCGATCGCTTGCAATAAAATAATAATAATAAATAATTAATTATAATTGTAGGGTAGCGGACCCTGGCAAAGGCCGGGATAACGCTAGGTAGAAGAAGAAGAAGAATTGTGGGGTTTGCAATCCGCATCCGAAATATATGGAATTATCCGGATCTGGATCCGGATCCGCGGATATTCCCATACATTTCGGATCCGTCGTGCAAACCCTACTTGTAGCTTATATTGCCCTCGACGGACCGTCGCTAACAGTGCAAGGGACGCCCACGACTTTCGTCCGTCGGCTTTCAATGGAAAACGATGGTTGCATTATTTCCTCCAACTCAAATAAGATAAAGATAAAGATAAAAGATAGTTTATTCAAGTAGGCATAATTACAATGCGCTTATGAACGTCAAATAAAGCTACACCGGCTCCAACCCTACACCTCTGCCCCGAGAAGATTTAAATCCCCCCTCAATTGGAGGAGGGTACCTCAATATGGGACCGGCAACAAACTCGGCGGGACACATCTTTTCAAATAGTATGTCCTATGCATCTTCATTTTCATGTCGCGATTTCTACGTCAATGGGTGTTTGTTATCATGTACTCTCTACTCTATAGATATTAGTTCCGTATGGTTTTTGACCAGAAAACGAGAATATATTACCTATATTCTTTTATAGGCAAAACAAAGTTAAATTTTTCCCTGTTTTCCCAGTAACAAACAATAGTCTGTTTAACATTTTCCAAACGTTTTTCTGATTTCGGATCTGAGATGGACACATTGTGTTTGACTGAGATGATACTTACAATTAGTCATTTGAATAACAGCTTACAGAACACCGAGTGTTAATTTAACCAGAAGCAACAAGATGTGACAGCTTGCTCGAGCGAGTTGAGCTGGAATGACAGTCCTTTATATATATAGCTTATTTTACACCGTTAGTTTATTACTTTAATTTATTTTTGCTTCCCGAAACAGTTTGGAAAATAATTTCAAATAATGCATTGCCGCCGATAAAGCTGGAAACAAATTATCGGACGCGGCTGACGGACGCGGCTCACAGCCGCGACTTATAGGTATCTAGGTAATGAATATACACTAAACTGTGCAAACTATCGGAGATAAGCCGTGGACGTAACCTTGAGCCTTCGGACATCCGACAGAAATCAGCCCGCTGGATGTTCCTGACTGTGCACACTTTTATGTCGCGCGCGTCAGCCGCGTCCGTCAGCCGCGTCCGATAAATTTGTTTCCAGCTTGAATATCAATAAAACTATTTTGTATAAATTTACCAGTTATCTTTGTACTATTCAGCCATACCTGAAACAATAACAGTAAATGGTTACGGTCTGTGAGATTCTTAAGATACAATAAACATTAAATAGGAACGATTTGAATTAAATATATAATAGCTCGCCAAGATGACAATCGGTCATCGACAAACACCAATCGAAATACCGAGGTAAATGCGTGTCTTGTGGTAAATGCGTCATTTGAAGATATCTTCGAAACGCAACATATTATAATACTAGCTTTTGCCCGCAGCTTCGCACGCGAAGGAGAGTTTTTTTTTAATTTCACCCCTTTAGGGGATGAATTTTGAAAAATCCTTTCTGTCCACTAAGAACCTTGTCCCTAGACCTTATAAGGAACCTACTTGCCAATTTTGGACTTTCTAGTCCCAGCGGTTTGGGCTGCGCGTTGATTTAAGTCAGTCAGGTCTTTCACGTTTATATATATAGATAACTATTATAGCCGTCTGCATTAAATGTTCAGTGACCACACTTCAAACAGAGAGGGTTGCAATGGGTAAGCCCCAAACTAGGCTGAGTCTTAAACCGAAAGTACCTGACGATGAAGCGAAAATGAAATATGAATAAGTAGGTAAGTAGGTACCTACCTTACTTATATTAAAAATGTAAGAGGTGTTTTTAGGGTTCCGTACCCAAAGGGTAAAAAACGGGACCTATTACTAAGACTTCGCTGTCCGTCCGTCCGTCTGTCACCAGGATGTATCTCATGAGCCGCGATAGCTAAACAGTTGAAATTTTCACAAATGATGTATCTCTATTGCCGCTATAACAACAAATATTAAAAATAAAATAAAATAAATATTTAAGGGAGGTTCCCATAAAACAAACACGATTTTTTTGTTCTAATTTTTGTTGATGGTGCGGAACCCTCCGTGCGCGAGTCCGACTCGCACTTGGCCGGTTTTTTATTTATTCGCCAGTCCTGTCCCCTAAATAATCACTAAGATAATATATGATTTTTTAAGTTACACTGTCTGATTTCCCATTTAATAGGTATTTTGAAGTTTTTAGTTCATATAAAATTAGATCATGGTTTTCTAAATATATTATTTAAATTTATAATACTTTGTTTTCTATTTATAATCGTTATAGCGGCAATACATACATAATATACATATTTTATCGGTCAACATTTTATTGGCCAAATTAATTTCTACCAGCAAAACCGGACTAACAATACTCTATTGTTCTAAACTTATGCCGTTTATTATACGATCTCCTAAATTATGAAGCTATTTGTCTTTTATAAAATCAAGTTTATATTATATACTTTAACTCTTTAGGGCCATTTTACTTACCTATCTGGACTACTTTAATCAAGTTGATTTAAATACCTACGCTTGACACTGAAACAAAGATCATCAGATTATGTGCCTGTTAAGACATTTTAGTATCTACAGACAAACATTTAAGATCGGAAATGGAATGCGGGTTGAGCGTAAAGATGCCGGTTGTCTTTTGTTTTTGGGTGAGATATTTGTATCATTGTCTTCTCCGACGGGGAAATTTTTCTCAGAAGTCTTTACAAGTAGATTAATAACTTTAGGAAATTGAGTAGGCATTTGTAATTTGGCACAATAGGGTATTTTCCTGTATTTAAAATAAATTATTTCACACCTTGCATGAAATAAAGCACCAGATAATTATTAGAAAAACATAGATACCTAGCAGTTATTATTGAGCACAAGTCTTATTTAATAAATCGGATAGAAATATAATATAAAAAAAGCGGCCAAGTGCGAGTCGGACTCGCCTATGAAGGGTTCCGTATTTAGGGGATTTATGACGTATTAAAAAAACTACTTACTAGATCTCGTTCAAACCAATTTTCGGTATAAGTTTGCATGGTAATATACATCATATATTTTTTTTAGTTTTATCATTCTCTTATTTTAGAAGTTATAGGGGGGGGGACACACATTTTACCACTGGAAGAGTCTCTCGCGCAAACTATTCAGTTTAGAAAAAAAATGATATTAGAAACCTCAATATCATTTTTGAAGACCTATCCATAAACATCCCATACGTATGGGTTTGATGAAAAAAAAATTTGAGTTTCAGTTCTAAGTATGGGGAACCCCCAAAATGTATTGTTTTTTTTTCTATTTTTGTGTGAAAATCTTAATGCTTACCTTAGACTTACCAAGTTTCAACAGTATAGTTCTTATATTTTCGGAAAAAAGTGGCTGTGACATACGGACGGACAGACAGACAGACAGACAGACAGACATGACGAATCCATAAGGGTTCCGTTTTTTGCCATTTGGCTACGGAACCCTAAAAAGTAGGCGAGTTGACCGTGACGTCACGATGTAATTTTTCATATAAATTAAATATTAGCAAATCGTTTTGACAGTTCTAAATAAAAAAGAAACTGATTTGATTAGTAGGAAAATACCCTATTAATAAAATTTTTGTGTTTTTGAGGAGAAACTTCTTGAGCGTTAAATAAATCAGAATATAATGAGAAATTTTGAGTTAGATACACTTAGTTATACGAGGGTTTACTTTAATGAAAACAAAAGCAAATTCTCTAGCTTTAAAGGTTTTATTCGAAAGAAGACTGCAGCGGCGGTGCTATTACAGCGTTACTATACAGCGCTGTAGCAGGACATTTTATTATGAAGGCTCTAAAAAACGCCCGTCATTTTGAAAACATAACCATGATGACCCATTTATGAGTCGAAAATGTTCATTCACAGTCTACGAACGTCATCGGGCCATATTTTAACCTCCCACCTATCCAGTCAAAACCTTGGAGGATACAACTAAACGGAGTAGCCATTAACAGGCTTTCCCCTCTGTCGAAAATAGGCGGCCAACGGTCATACACAATGTATGGACTGACGTTTATCTGACATGGCTATTTTTACGTTACGCATACATTTGACGTTCCCCTCCCCCGCTAAAATCGGCAGACTGTTTTGTACAGAAAATTACAGACATGGCGTCTCCGTTTGATTATATCCTCCAAGGTCAAAACTGATGGTTTTGGCTTTGACTGTCAACCACTGACCACTCAGTTTTGACTTTGGAACCTTATTTCACTTAATTAAAGTCCAAAATTAGGTTTGAATTAGGCCTTTTAAAAGAATATTGGGGCTCAAGAGGTTAATCGTTGACATTGGTACAAGGAAGTCTCTGTCGGAATAGGGTTATGTTTTCAAAATGACGGGCGTTTTTCTAAGCCCAGGTTATTTTCAATATAATTTTTACTTTTCGATTAGCGATTGTCGATAAATGATTGTCACCTTGGTCGGTGTCAGAGCAGAAAGTACCTTGTTATCCACGAATAAATACGTCCATGTTTTACCGCGAGGTTCTCCCGTACTGTATTTTATCTTTATTTACTCGCACGTCTTATTTGCTGGTGCGAAGCGGAACAAATACTTTTTAAACCACAAGTACTTTTACAGTAATGGAACATTGATAAAAAGACAAAGGTAAACAAATGCATTATAGGATTTACTGCACTAGAAGGAAGAACTGCAAAGTTCGGTTTAAAACTGAGTTTTCTTTTACTAGAAAATTAAATTACGTTAGGTCAGTAACACTTATGGATATTAAGATAAATAATCTTGTTGCTGTTAGGAAATAACCTAATAGGACATGAAGTAATTATAATTATCAATAATGTTAGGATGTACTTTAGGACACAAAAAAATAGGGCATCATGAGCCTTAAGACAAATTATCATTATGACAAAAAACATTAGAGAATGCAAAAATAGAAGAAACAACTATATGAATCCCGAAATAGATCCATTTTTTTCTCATTATATAAAAAAAAGTTAATTATCGCAGATAATAAAGAGCATAAAATGTTCTTCTTTTCTTAAAATTAGCAATCTTAGGTCTAAAATTTTGAAAAAAATACACAAAATAGTTTTTTACCTATAGATGACAGGAAAACCTATTAGAAATGTGCAGTCAAGCGTGAGTCGGACTTAATGTACGGAACCCTTGGAACGTGAGTCCGACTCGCACTTCGCCAGTTTTTTATCGAACTCTTCCATAATGACATAATTCTCGACTGAAAAACGTCATAGCCACGCATCAGGTCAATAAAAACCACATATTTACCGTTAAATTTACAACCTAGCATCCTTTGCTAACCGTATAGGGTTTAGATTCCATTGCTTTAGCAAATGTAGACGCAGATGTACGTTTGTAAGAAGTTTGCGTGCCCTCATACAGTAAGGGTACCAGTTAGAATGTAACTGTAGGGTTGGAATAAGTCGGCACGGACCGGTACCGTGTGACACTTTTGTTCGGAATGATACGCCAAATTAGGCTGCTTTGCATGTAGGAATAGACGATAAGTCAGTCACGCATGGAGGTTAAAAATTGACTGATAGAACAGTTAAAAAAAATGTATCACATTATACAGCGTGGAATTTGACGACGGACCTTTCCGGAAGTATAGTAGGTAAATAAAGTTATTGGCCACTTACTTAGTAATTGGTCTTTAAAATCAGAAAGAAACAGGCGAAAAGAAGCCTTATTAGTCAATAGTCAAAATATACTTTATTCGTGTAGGCCTAGCAACAAGCACTTATTATTAGGAAAGGCCAATTATTATTATCGTAGTAGCCAATAACTATAGCAGTCACCCTTATACGACATTTGTCTGTGCAACGAGATTTTTTTTAAAGTTCTAGTTGGTTCCTATGTACCTGAGTATCTTGTGACGTGTGTTATATGATCCCATAATACTCGTATTCGTCCCAGTTCGTTTAAATTTACAGGGATCTGAACCGGTTTTTTGCACAAACGTCGAAATAACTATACTCTACTATATTTAGATTTTTTTTTATAATCGATATGTAGGACTCAGTTGTGTTTTAGGTAACGACTTCGTATTACATATTAGATTGCCCAATTAGAAATGAAGTAATTAACAAAGAACGAAAAAATACCGTTTTCGTTCCCGTACAAAAAATACCGGTATCCGATCCCTGGTTTAAATCACGATCTTTGAACAAATTACGAATCTCATTCAAATTAAAGGTTACGTTTCAGCAGTGTTAATGTTAAAGCGTTCCTACTTCTGCAAATGCAAAAACATTGCATTTCATAGATTCATTTGAATAATAGCCAATTAGGGCAAAAGGATTTATGTTGAACAATACAGAATGTTTGTTTTACAAAGCTTTTATTACATTGTAATTGACAAAAGCATTTATATGCGATTTAATTTACTTTATATTATTAGATCCTAAAAACTTATTTATTGAATGTTTAATTTTTGTACTGAATTGGTAACATTTTACATAGGTATTCGAGAGATCTTAATTCTAAAACTATTTTGGTAAAAAGTTGTTGTGAACTAAAAAAAAAATATTTTGATTTTTCTGTATTTGCTTTGGCTACGTTTTTCGTATTTCATCACACTTGTGAGGAAGTAAATACATTTCCTTACAATAAGTATGTCGAAAGAATGTGCTCAGGAGTCAGGAACAGGGTCAAAGTAATTAAAGCCGTGATTATTCAACGATGTCATAAATCCGTGCATAACGATGTCCTCCTAGTTCGTGCATAATGGTCTCACAGAGCACAAACGGTTTATAATAACTGTATATTACGTCTACAGAAAAAGGTAAAACAGGGAAGATATCCTTTTATGTTTGAATGTTTCTCTCCTGCAGTAATGACTCGCACTTATGAAGACTATTTGTTTCGATTCTAATGAGATTTATTTTCTGAACAACTCTACGATATTAAGCTCATAGGTCATAAACATGAGAAGTGCACTTTCACCTATAGGAAGGTACTTAAAACTTATATGTTGTCTCATCAAAACGAATTATATTTTATGCCACTTCAACTTATTTATATTTTAAATTGTGTTGAATTAATATTTAGGTATACGACGAAAACCAAATCGTGGCATAATACAGTAACTTGAGTTATTAATATATGTATTACGAGGAAAGTAGACCAGTAGCATGGTTTCTCCGTACAAACGTAGTTCCCACCATACCTATATATATTCACATTAAGAAAAAAGAAAATATATCAAGCGGTCATCCAGACTGTAGTCTTAAATACAATTTAAAATTTTAATATGAGCCATTTGATCATTAATGTTTAGATATATTCTATTTCACGTATATATCAAATAACTAAAATAATTAAATCCACCTCAGGTACCTCTGAAACTTGCCATAAATTCCTTTGAAACGCAATACCGCCATTCACGTAATCGTAATAAACATGAAATATATTATTCGGATTTGAAAGACGTCTCGTTTATATACGAAGGCATTAATTTTAAACAAAAGGAGCTCACAAAAATATCAACGACAGTCACGGGATGGCACGCGACGGACGGAATGCTGGCACGACACAAAATCTGCTCCTTCGAGATGTGGGATAATGGAAAACCTGACAGCGGTTACGGTAATTTAGTTAAGGGACACCCGTTCAGTTCAGTGTACATCAAACGAAGGACTATAAGGGACCTAAAACGCTATCGATTTGATCTCCGTGTATGTTCAAAGAAAATTAATAGCTTCGGAGTATTCGGGTTTCAGAAAAATTTTGAATGAAGCTGATATTTTTCATATTCAATTATTCATAACGAAAAAAAACTGTCAATCACAACATAAATTCCTAAGAATTTACCATGTGTAGTTTTAAGTGAAATTGTATATTGTGAGATAAATATATATCATATCATATTATCGAAGTTTTGCTCCATGTATCCGTGTAAATCATGAATCCGGTTTTCATTCACATCTGTTTAATATGTAGTAGATTCCGGTCTCTTAGCATTGTTTTGTACGGCATATTTAACTGACATTAATAGTTTTTAAAATAATCAAGTTACATTTAAATTAGATTAACGGGCATTTTAATTTTTAAGTGTGTCGATAAAACCTACATACCGAGGTCATGCTCAGAAATTGATTTACAATTTTACATTAATTGAGTATATTTCCTGACATTTTACGTTATCAAATTAAATTAAAATATTGCAAATACACTTGCAATGCAATGTACCATTTGATAATTGATAGTCGTGGCCACGTTGTCATAAAGGCACTCAGTAGGCTTACCTACTAGCTTGCCCTTAGGCCTAAGATACACTTGTAAGTTTTAATTACGTGAGTAGGGACAAAGCTATTTGTTAGAAAGAGTTAATGATATTCGTATCTCATTCTGTCTTATAGCTGTGTCCCTACTTACGTAAGTAAAACTTACAAGTGTATTTTAGACTAGCTCAATAGGTAAGGTTAACCGCCATCCGCTTATGGCTTACATCAAGAAATTCAAATAAAAATCGTTTGCGTGTCGTCTCCCATTAACTCTGTGCGTGAAAGGAGATGCGTACAGCTATGAATGATGACGGTATGCACGGAGTTTACAGACCGACTTAATAATTTCAGACTTCCCAAGCACACGTTGATATGGAGGCAGATTCTGATTTAAAGGTTTGTTACGGTTTTGATCGTGTTTTCACGCGCTAATAAAACAGTAGGGGTGGAATCACATCTGTCAGCATCGAGCTGCATTTTATATATGAGAAATTGCTCGTTAGTATGAAGATGCGTACGCATGCTTTCAGCTTTCCGATGCGTACGCATCTTCATACTAACGAGCGATTTCTCATATATAAAATGCGGCTCGATGCTGACAGATATGATTTCACCCTAGGTGTCCCTTTAGACACACAGAGTTTTAATGTCGCATATGTTTATCTTACAAAATGAAATAACATAACCGTCAAAACATGAAATTTAATAGTAGGTACATTACTGGAAATAATATTAAAGTCTTTATTAACTGGAATAACTATGTACTATTTAGTCTATGTTGCTTCGTTATTGATTGGCATTAATGGAGTATTCTGAAGTTTTTTTTTTGTGTATGTTGAAAAGGAAAATGTTTCATAATATATAGATAATAAACTTGCTGTAATACTGTAAGACTTAACTCAATTTAAAAGTTTATTTCATTCATTCAGCGAACACGATATCTAAGTTAGACTAAGTAACTTAGAAGCCTAACTTAGAGAAAACTGAACAAGTTAAGGGGACGGTATATGATGTTTTCGATTTAGAGCTCACTTTGTGCAATCAATTTGTTCAAGAAATGTTTAATAACTGCATTAAATTATACGTAAATTTGTTCACGAAGAAGCCGTGTACCGGCTCTTCACGGCATAATATTTTTTATTTGCTGTAATTCTCTACAAATCGACACTAAAAGTATCCAAAAATCAAAATATGGAGTTCCGTTTGAGCAACACGCATTACAGTTTTGCCTTTAACAGTAATTGAGTTGTTGTGTGATTTTGAAAGCTAGATAACTAAACTAGCAAATTATTACCTACTTATATTTTTACTCACAAATACAACACAGAAATTCAATCCCAAATGTAAACTTTCGTACAATTTCCATACATTGACGACATCACTCAAAATTCTTCTTCGAGTCAGATGGCCGCTGGCCTTGGATCGAAGCAGACGCGTACGTCGTTGTAGCTCGTTTTTGACATTATTTAGACATTTCATCATATACGCATACGAAAATGTATACCAGTAGATAAATTGTATTTCAAAAAATAGGGTAAATAAATTTATTTAAAATTTGATTTGTTGTTATTTACAGGTCGTAACGATCGAAAACAGCAGTAAACTATCCTAAAACAATACGATTACAATTGAATTTAAGTAACTTGTTCCTTCAAAACCCGCTTAAAATGAAAAAAGTTTAAAGACTCGTTTTACTGATTGGGATTGATTTTCATTATGCTGGTATCAATTTTGCGTAATTAAAAAAAAGTATATGACTTCTGTACGTCAATGACATTTGATGTCAATTGTAATCTTGTATTTACGTTAGAGAATATTATATATTCATTTAAATATTACTTACCTATTAATACGAAGCGTAATTCGTTTAATACCTGAAAGTCTTAGTGTCTACACCTACTTTGTTGCCGTTCGTTCCGTCTATATGTGTGCGATTACGTGCTGTTCTCAATAATCAAGAAACAAGCCATAATCTTCAAGAATAAAATAACAGCAAGACCAGCATTTAGTACTAACTAGTTTTTGCGGATTTGGAGACAAGAGATGAAGCTTACAGGCTAATACCGCTGCGGTCTGGTTATTGTTATGTGTATATATCGAGTATTATATAAATTTACTATAAAATAACAATGTTTTATTTCAATGACATTATGTGCGTAGGTATGTATGTTTCGGTGATTATAAGAATTTTGTCCACACAATAATTGTGCAAAGCAGAGACTGCATCATGCTTTCTTTACGGTATAAGCGGTATGGTACCGTTATTATTTATCAATACCGGTTCGTTTTGAAGGTAAAACTATACCGGTTGAAATACAAAGTACGGTACCGGTATAAAATTACAGCAGGGACAACCATTTTTATAGGTGTACAGTCAGCTGCAGAGAAAAGGTACGACCAGATAGATAATTGTATGCAGGGGTGGTACCTTTTCTCTGCAGCTAGCTGTACCTAAACCATCATTGACCGAGCGTTGGCGAAGGTCTCCGTTTCAACTTGGGCAAAAATGCTTTCGTATGTCCGAATTCTTCTCCTTTGCATATCACATTTCTCAACTGATTCTCGTGAAAATTTGGTAGTCCGATATAATTATTCGGTTTCTTTTTTTTTTTGAACAATTTAAAATAGGCAGAAATAGTCATAAAGGACTTAAGCGCCAGTAGGGTCTGTGACACTTAAGACCACTGCGATTATTAGGTACTTACTGGCCCCTATTTCACCACGACCACGGTGACAGGTGCGACAGTTGTCGACATCACTGTTGCTGACGTCACAGGCCTCCATAGGCTACGGTAACCGCTTACCATCGGACGGGCGATGTGCTTGTTTGCCACCAACATTTTAATAAATAAATAAACTCCATTAAATTTGCCACTAAAAAATTCTTATTTTGCGAAGCTAATGACAATTGTCACAAGAAACACGGCAACTGTATCGAAATTGCGACACAGAACTCATTTCCTGTCAAGACTTACCGAAAATTCTTTGAAAAATCTTGTGACAATTGTCACAAGATTTTTTCGCGAGAGAAATGTCTGTTTTATCCGATATAATAAAGTTTTTTTTAATAATAGGTACAATGACGGTGGCAAACACGAATACGGCCCGCCCGATGGTAAGCGGTAACTGTATTATTAAATTGTACAACGGGACTTAATCG
The DNA here is from genome assembly GCF_948474715.1 of Cydia amplana. Taxonomy (NCBI): domain Eukaryota; kingdom Metazoa; phylum Arthropoda; class Insecta; order Lepidoptera; family Tortricidae; genus Cydia; species Cydia amplana. The sequence goes on along the minus strand of NC_086071.1, from coordinate 14,470,240 downwards.
CGTATCTAAGTTTTAAGATTTACCTCCGACGTTTCGAGGACGGCGTTGTCCCCGTGGTCTCGGAGAAGACTGGCTTAAGTTGACATCAGCATCTTCTAACCGCGCGAGTTTTTCGAACTACCCGCACTTGGTCTTGTTTATCCGCTTGAACGTTTTGCGGTTCCGTTGTACAATTTAATAATGTGTAAAAATCGTGAAAGTTTAAATCAGTGTTAGCGGTAACTGTAGTCCATGGATGCCTATGGCGTCAATAACAGTGATGTTTTTGTCGTACCTGTCACCGTGGTGAAATAGGGGCCAGATTACGCCGCGCCGCGTGGAACGTGAGGTGCATTGGGGTAAATGCATACCATTCACTCAAGGAAAATAATCTCCCTTATAAGATCACTCGTGTGTCTGCCATTTTGTTAAAGCCAATTTTCACCGTAACTACTGGACTAGTTCAATTGAAATTTAGTACACATATGTCAAGTAAGAAAGTAGTAAGTCGGTGATCCGAAGATGAGTTACGTAAATAAATGAACTTTTAACTTTGCGGCGATTTTTGGTATCATGTGACATATCAGATATAATACATAATTATAAGTAGGTGAGCAAAAATGTACCATAACCTAACTCAGAATTGTATTACATAAATACATATACAAAAAATAGTTCAACGCCAAAAGATTAATGGAAGACCTATGTCCTATAATAGGTGAGTTGGTCTTAAACAAAAAATATGCAATAAAAATGTGTAACTGTGGAACCCATAGTGAATCCTACTCGTACATGATCGGTTTTTATATTATGTTCCTATAAGATATTTTCTACTTTATACTTTATAAGTGTACCTACATAATATTTACTTATAAGCAGTTGTCACGTAAAATATTTGTAGATTTTTTTGGAAGTATGTGTCACATCATCATCATCTTCCTCGCGTTGTCCCGGCATTTTGACACGGCTCATGGGAGCCTGGGGTCCGCTTGGCAATTAATCCCATAAATTGGCGTGGGCACTAATTTTTATGAAAGCGACTGCCATCTGACCTTCCAACCCATAGGGGGTAAACTAGGCTCTTATTGGGATTAGTCCGGTTTTCTCACGATGTTTTCCTTCACCGAAAAGCGACTGGTAAATATCAAATGATATTTCGTACATAAGTTCCGAAAAACTCATTGGTACGAGCCGGAATTGCAATTCGCACGCTCTTACCGCTAGGCCTCCAGCGATTTTTTTGAAGTATGTATAGCACAAAAAAAATATTTAGAAATGTAACATTTAAGGTAGGTAATTAAAATACGGTATAAACATTATTGGAGAAGACTTGGAGGAAGTGTCATAGGGATCTACATTCGATGCGTGGAAAACAAGTTCTTTTGTCTAATTATAATCCATCGGCAAGCACGCGAGCGCATAAAACGAAAATCATTTTTTTTTCACTCCCTAAAATTCCCTTAACCTAATAACAGTAAAACAAAAAATAAAATATAGAGGGTTACCAACCAGCCAAAGAATTATAAGTAGATATATGCACTTATCCCAACGCACCTCACGTTCTACTCTGCACGGGGTTCATTGCCGCTCCTACCGCCGTAAGTAACTATCAACACCTACATTATCAAGGCTACGATCGAAGATAATCGCTTCAGCACTGAAATAATACCGGTGGAATACCGGTATAATATTTTTTATTTTAATTGTATTAATTTAATAGTGAAACAAAAGGCGAATATACCACATAAAAGTAAATCGGTAAAGATATTAGGGGTACATTAGCCAACACTGTTTCCATATATTTTCAAATTTTATTTTGTCCGCCTTAATTAAATTTTGCACCCTGCCGGAACTTTATTTATTTAAATTCTCATTTAATTGATTTTGAGCCTTATGAAAAGTCGTATAGAGTAGTAAATAAAATTTTACATCTGACTTAATGACATCTGGTTTTATTCGGTTTAACTTTAGAAAACGCGTATCTCGACAAAGCCATAATGTAGAAAATTGTCAACAACCAAATGAATTATTAGAATTTAAATACGTCACGTGTGACATGAACAGACAAGGAAAGCAAGATTAAATGTATTGTTTCTCTTTCTTCTTTCAATGGAACGCTTTTCCTAAAAGGAGGCCACTAAACTTAAAACGCTATCTTAAAAAAAACTTGATGGGTCAGTGACCTGTTCCAGTAAAGTGAGGTAGTGTGCGTGAAGTGCGCTTGTGTGTGAAATGGGGTAAATTGACAGAATCTGAAAATTTACCCACCTCTACCGTCACCTTAAGTATACTTACGGGAACCTTGAGAATCGGTTCACAATCTTCGAGTCGACTATTCACTGAGTAAAAAGACAGGCTATAAGCTCGTTGAGAAAAAATCACATCTTTGAATCCTATCGGAATTCCGGACTATCCGGAGGTCACGGTGTTCAAAGCCAGGTTCGCCCCCCCCCCCTCCCCCCTAGTGTGACGTCACATTTGTGGTAATTTTGTTTTCAACGAAATCGGCAATTGGAATTAAGTATTACCTCTTACAAATCTGAAAGAAACAAGCCAATTGAAACCTTATTATTAATATTATAAATTGAGAGTGGCCATTTACTACGAGTACCTATATACTGGCCAATACCTATATCAGTCACCCTAAACAATTATCGTTCAAAAACTCCTTCTTTTACTCTACAACGTTTTACTGAGTGATGAAGTTAAAACGTTATGGGGAGGGACCATAAACATGTGATGTAATTAATGGATGATCCCTTAAACCAAAACCTAAATTCGAAATTTATTATGATACCTAAATATAAGGCTAGTTTATATTAATTAATAATTACACTCTTGATTAAGTTACGTTTACGTAACACTTCAATTTAAGTGTCTACCTATTCAGCCTGAATCCGCCCAGTGCTACGAGTAAGTATACTAAGTATAGGCTCCGCGCTCCGTTTAAAATAAGGCTATAGACTAATAGAGACTTTATTACACCACTCTACGTAATTATCATATTTAAATGGTTACCCCTATTAATAGTTTCAGTCACAGAATTTTCCACATCGCAATCGAATCGAACCATCATTACATATTTGATAGTTAGTAAGTTATGGCTATTTCCCTGCACAAATAACAGTATTAAGTTATTTTGTGTGTATTCTACATTAATAATTTGCTGTATTTGAAGCTTTAATCAACTTATTATATATTTCTAAAGAACCATATATCACGCAAGCTCATTCCTTTTATGGGCCCACATTTATTTGGTAGGTAATTATTATGACTAAATAGACTTGGTACCGGCGTGTGCCAGGATATTCTGAATACAAATAGTCATGCCAACTTCGTTGCTGGAAGAGTTAAGTATATATTTAATACTTACTACAGGACAAATATGTATATTTAAGCTGTCTTCATAATTATGTGGTCATAATAGTAAGGACAGGCATATGTACCTAGCACGGTGTACCTAGTAAGAAGATTTTTAAACATTAAATTAAAAAGTAATAAATATCAAATCACATTGTGATTAGTGTAAAGTTCGGCTGTAGCTGTAGCTGTACTGCCTCCATTATCACAATGATTTGCTGCTGTATTGTGTAAACTTTTAAATAGAAGAAAAAAAATTATTTAAGGAAAAAAAAATTGACCCAATACAATATTTTTAAATTTTATTTGAAGCAATTGATTGTGTTCTTCGTTAAGATTAAAAATATTGTGTTTTTTCTTATCCACAAAGTACTACGCCATACAACTTAGTCATTATAAGTCGGAACCTTGTATGAACGAGCGAATTCCTCCTAATACAAGTAATTAATTTAAATGGAGGATTCGACACACCTGTAGGTATACCCTGTGCATGTTAAATGAATATATGTACTTTCTACGCCAGAAACAAATGAGCGTTCCATTCTATTTCCTACGGACTGTATTTCATTGTTTAAAAAAACAGACCGTAGAGGCTTGCTAACAATCCTCAAGTCATTGACCCGTAAGCTTTTTTGGAAAATGCTTGCGCAACATGCGCTTGCTAGAGTTAGTATGATTGTGAACCGGAACCAAAGCCGGATTGCTGAATAATCCAATTACCTTTTCCTAATACAAAAAACGGACAAGTGCGAGTCGGACTCGCTCACCGAGGGTTCCATACTTTTTAGGGTTCCGTAGCCAAATGGCAAAAAACGGAACCCTTATAGATTCGTCATGTCTGTCTGTCTGTCCGTCTGTCCGTCCGTATGTCACAGCCACTTTTCTCCGAAACTATAAGAACTATACTGTTGAAACTTGGTAAGTAGATGTATTCTGTGAACCGCATTAAGATTTTCACACAAAAATAGAAAAAAAACAATAAATTTTTGGGGTTCCCCATAGTACTGAAACTCAATTTTTTTTTTTCATTAAACCCATACGTGTGGGGTATCTATGTATAGGTCTTCAAAAATGATATTGAGGTTTCTAATATCATTTTTTTCTAAACTGAATAGTTTGCGCGAGAGACACTTCCAAAGTGGTAAAATGTGCGTCCCCCCCCCCCCCCGTAACTTCTAAAATAACAGAATGATAAAACTAAAAAAAGCGAGTCCGACTCGCACTTGGCCGCTTTTTAGTATTTGTTGTTGTATAGCGGCAACAGAAATACATCATTTTCTCTAGCAGACAGACAGACGAGCAGTGGAGTCTTAGTAATAGAGTCCCGTTTTTACCCTAAAAAAATACCTTTTAAATGTTTACTGTTTAGACTCGTCAATTTATATTTCCGTTATCCATAAAACTTAGCAAACATCTGTTAAATATAATTATGTCTCTTTCTAACAAACACAAGTCAAAAAAAGGACAAACAGGGACAATAGATCATGTTTGATATGACAGTTGTTTATGAATAACACATATCTTTACTAACCGCATCACAAATAGGTATTTTGTTAAAGATACGTTTCGACCGCTTCCAGCCGTGCCGAGGCATAAATAAGTCTATTCAGCTGCCAAAATTCTGAACATCTAATTGGCCGCAGCCACGCCAGTGAGCTTCCCTTAAGGCTTAAGGGGATCCCCCACGCCAATGACCTTCGATCTGAATCCCTTAGTTTTCTAATGTTTTTTGTAGCTTATCATATTAACAGCAACGGCTTTAAGCAATATAGTATACCATACTTACTTCAAAGTTCATAGTCTTCGAGATATTTGACATCAAAGTTGAACAATTTTAGGTCAAAAAACTGGTTTTCTGGGAATAACTTTTGTGCTAATTAATTTAAAATTAAAAACCTCGACACGTCTTTCGAGACGTCAAAGACGAACCCAAATATCTATATTTCGTATATCTAAGATCCTTCACAGCAAACTAGATACGAAAAAAGTGTTCTATCTCTGGTGCAAAAAAAGGAGATATGATTCATTAGTTGTCAAAAATCGATGAAAACCCCATGTAGCCCCTTAAGGAAGGAATTCCAAACACCGCGCCGCCGTGCACAAGCAATCTGTGCGTGATTTTCTGTGATCAGGGTTTTGGATGCCACTCCGCGGTATAAGGTATCAAGATAAAATGTACTAGCATTACTACATTGTTATTTATTTATTCACGGGTGAAATGATATTTTATATCAATATGCTTTGTCTTTTTGTGATTTGTGGGATTATTAGCAATGCTAATGCAACTATTATTGTCTTCATAAATAAGTATAGGCTTAGTTACCTTTATGTATACACTAATAAGTAACCATTTTATCCATATAGCCTCTTTTACAGCTTCAAATAGACCCATATATTCGGCTTCTGTCGAGGAAACGGCTACTGTTTTTTGGTTTTACGTGTGCACCACGAAATTGTACAATTATCGAACATTTGAAATAAATATCCTGTTGTACTTTTTCTATCAGTTTCATCGCCTCCCCAATCAGAGTCCGCATAACCAGTCATTAGCTGTTTATAATCACATTTATGATAAGTCAATATGGATACGCATTTAAGCCCGCGAGACCTTTAAAAATGCTCGAAAAAATTTTTTATTTATTTATTTATTTATAAATTGCACATACAAAAAGTACAACAGGCGGACTTAATTCCGTGTATAAGTATGTGCCACTATTTATCCGTTAAGACGTATACTGCAAAAAAACGTGCAGGACAATGCCGTGTGAACGAAGCCTTACTTATTCTGCGGTAAATGGTTAGATCAGCCTTAATAGGTAAAACGCTTACCGCTGGCCTCAAACGTTCATCCGCTTGTAAGTCTCTGATAGGAATTACAAACGATTATGCCTTAGGGATGGGTAAATTGGGTAAGTTTCAGTTTCAAAGTAGCGTACTTCATCGGTACAATGAGAGAGTCTGAGACAAGGAAAATATATACAGCGACCGATAATAATCTGTGGTAAATTAAGTAAATATACTAATTTACATGTTGACGAGTCTTCTTGCCTTTGTTTCCGTTTTTTTTGGCCTTGGTTTCTTGAATTAGGGATTTATTTATTTATTTAAAAATGTAAACACGATTCATGAATGTCTGTGCTACGCAATTTTAAACACAGAACATTCATCATTCTTGTATGATATAGGAGGCAAACGAGCAGACAAATCGCCTGATGGTAAGCGATTACCGCTGCCCAAGGACATCTGCAACACCAGAAAGGTTGTTGTTGTGTTGTGGTGCGTTGCCGGCCTTAAAGATAGGAATAGGTACGCTCTTTTCTTGAAGGTTGTTACGTGTTAAAAAAATTAAGTCCAATTTGAGTATCAGTGATTTCCAAGTAATACCTATACAATTGCGAGCATTGAACCGCAATGTTTGCTTTCTTGGTTTACCTAATAACTTTGCCATGAACGCTAATAATATAACCTATTGAGAAAAACTTTTTTATAAGTATATTCTCAGAAAACGAGGATATTTTTGTCAAACCTGGAAAAATATTATTCAGGAATTTCCCATAAGTTCTATTAATAGCTTTCATTTAATAACATTTCCTTTAGGATATCGTAGAAATTAAAGTTATTAAGCATAGAAGCGGAACATGAGTGTGTACTTAATAATTAGAAAGTAGCACAGAGACTGACATACAAACATACAGTCATAGTTACAATTTAGACAAATCGAACGGTCGAACCAACCAGTACTCTCCTCTACCCGTACCTGACCCTGACAGTGTCAAAACTGACATAATTATAGAAGGTACGCTAACGTCTACGTAATTTACTTTCTATAAATCTCGCTCGCACTAATACCTACGAGCGATATGCATAGAAAGTAAGGCACGTTCTCGATAGCGTTTATGTCAGTGCCATACTGGATACTGGTGGTAGCCAGTTAACTAACACAAATATAAAACCAAACAAAGTGAACACACGTCCGCTGCATCTTACATAAATTAGAGAGAGGGTTTACCTTGGTAGTAAAAGCCAAGGGAGACGCGAATGTATGGCCAACATAACGGATAAAGCTGTAGCCATTGTGGGATTTGTGGCGCAAGTTAGGATCTTTAGAGGACACGTAAAATATTATGCTGGGAACCAACGTAGATAATTTACCTTATTTAGCCCTTAGACGGAATATCATAAAGATGATGCTTACATTCTAGATTTGTACTTACAGACATGTCAATATTTAAATGAAAACTAAGCTAGCGTAAAAATATTACTAAAACTCGATTTCTGGGACTAAATTGGCTGTCTTACTGGTAGTCTGTGCGGAAAGAGAAGAGTCGTAGAATGTATTGGGTCCCATACATTTCACGACTCTTTTCTTTCCGCACAGACTCTATCACGGTATTGCACATTGATACCAAAGTTACGTAAGTAATGTAGGTAAATAAGCTTTTTAAGTTGATCCCAGACTAGAAAATGGATTAAATTTAACTTGTAAGATTATACAACATGGCCACTTTGTTTCAAATAATTATAATATCGGGAGCTCGAAAACAACACAAAAGGTAATCACGGTTCATATCCCGGTCAATATAAGTCTAGTCAAATAATTATGTCGATTTTATTACAATTCCTTAAGCGTGATTTAATTACGATTCGAAAAACTCGCACTACCTACATAACACGCAAGCAGAGCGAGTGGCTCGCTCTGTATATCATGCTTTATTAAAAATTTACGCGTTTCAGTGCTCTCGAGTGTATATTTAACAGATAGATAACACAAACAAAGCTTGAGAAACTAGTAGCAGTAATGAAACGCACTAAACAAGGACAAAACAAATATTAAACAATAAAACTAACAAAATCGCACGCATACTCTAACATTACCCGTCGACAAAACGGACCGAGATCGCAAAACACTTAGGTATATAATATTTTTATAGTAATCCCGACCTCGCTTAGAAAGCAAAGGGGACCTACAGTATAAAAATATTGCTCAGCAACGTTTATATTATTGCAAGGTTTAGATACAATAAAAGGTCTCCTGAATCTTGTAATGTCGTAGTGGCTTTTGTCATATTTTTTTACAAATGTTTGGGAATTCTAATATTTATGAACAAGTTATTTTCGATTCGAAAGATATAATAATGTTTTTGGTAGGTGATATATGTTCTTAATAATACGATATTTTACATTAATCTGCTTTCATTAGTAATATAAACTATTTTTAAAGGGTTTTTCAATAATAATAAAAAAATTGTTCGCCTTTTTTATAAGTAATGTTAAAAAAAACGAAGTAAACCCAAACATACCCCGACTATCACAGACGTTATTGACTGGCGTGATTATATTTCATCAAATAAACCAAAGAATACATTAGACATAACACTTCAAAGAGGCTGAACATGATTTGACATCAAAGCAATTTCGATTATTAGTTGATTCAGATCGATCTTTACGATCATTATCTGCCTTTACCAACTGTATGCTGCTATTAATAGGTAGTATTACCTATAAGTAATATTAGTTGTGATAACGCCCTGCCACTTAGTAGGTTTTATAACGAACATAATACCTAGTAATAATTAAGCTTTGACATGGAAATTAGATTCCCATAAAATGAGCTTAGGAGCGTAATCACAGTTTTTCAACAAATTCTGATGTCATCCAATTTTGTAACATGACCGTTTTATTATCAAATCCATTATGATTCACAGCATCTGCCGGAAATTCGGACAATCCCCTAATAATGGCGTAATGGGTAGCTTTAATGGCACTGAATACAAAAACGGAACCCTTATTAGCCAATTCCTAATCGGTCTTAAGAAACTTTAAATATTTCTACATTGGCGTCAAATACCAATAAAAATCATTGTTTTCATTTAAATCCATCCAATATCAAAATGTTGGGCATCCTCCTTATACCTCAACCTCCACCTCCTTAAAAACTTTCAGAAACATAAAAGACAAGTGAAAATTTAGTCCTTGTATGTAAATGTAAGTACGCAAAAAGCTGTATTAATTCAGTTCAAGGATTTAACAGCTAATGCTACTTTAATTGACTTTTAATAGGTACCCATTAGCAGTATATTCTTATTATCAGCTTCATTATTAATTAACGCGTAAGTTTTCAATAAAAGAAATAGAATTTTATGAAAGACTTGAACGAGTATAACTATTTTTATTTTATTTAAAAAGAATATTGTACTTAACGAATGAATTTGAAAATTTCGACGACATATATAGTACAAAATTATAATAACCCACAGGGGTTATTATAATTTTGTACTATATATTTAGTACAAAATTATAATAACCCACAGATGTCGTCGAAATTTTCAAATTCAATTCAAAATCGTTAAAACATACCTATTATTAAACATTCCAAGTTCGAAAAACCATACTCCTAACAGTTGGAAGCATTTATAATTTATGAGTTTTAAAAATCATTTTATTAAATCTATCAAATAAAGTTATTAATTTATTTTAGTAATACCACTGTATATATCTTGTTTGTAAATAAATGATTTCTTTTGTTTCAAATAAATAGATAAAACAAGTAGTGAAAATCAGACAAAACCATATTTTTCTAAAACGTACATTTCAGAGCGCACAGCAAACACTTTATTGCAACCAAGTCGAATGATAAACGATCCTCCCGCGGTCAAATTAAGCGTCGGACGGTATAAATTGCTGATATTAATCTGTGTCACTTAATACTCCATGATGCTCGAGCGAGACGAATTACAAACGTCTTGATAATTGCACCCCGGGGAATGCCAAATTGAGGCACGTGATGTACTGTTTGTTCAGATAAAACATGGCATTGGCAACACAGTTATTGCACATGCCAGCTAGGGAACAGCGGAATAGTATAGGTACCAATGGTGCATACGGAAAATGGTATCGTACCATTGCCCGTATTCACTATGGTACAGAAATCGTTTTTGAGTCTGTGTGCGCATCAATAAGTTTTTTAGGGCATTTTAGTTGAAAATTCTTCGGCACAAAGTGCATACACAAATGGCAATACATCGGCGCCTTTTAAATTTCCGTCAGCGCTGCTAATCGAACTGAGATTCTGGGGCCTTATTCGACATGCCAATTTTGACGTCGCATGTTGAAGTTCATTTGAATCTGAACTATCGTGGGTTGTCGAATAGGTAAAGATCATTATCTGTCAGTGAATCTCATGTAAACAAATCATTTCATCGCTAGACTTGATTGTCTATTGGTATGGCCGCCATGTTTGGATTTATGACATTTAAAAGGGGATTCTATGGCATAGAGTAAACTGCATTTCTATTTTCTATAGTTTTTTGATTCCTCTACTCGACGCAAGATGGAGTTAACAGTCAAATTTTGATCTTGGCGTTATAAAAATAAACCGCAAGAACATGACATGCAGTTGCGTTGGTGTAGATCTATCATGAAAACGAATATATGACAATTGTCCAGAATTAAAAAAAACTTGACAATAAACATACAGCAATACATATACCACTAAATGTCAAAAAGAAAACAGATTTATTATAATTACTAGGTACCTAACAAATTATATATAAAGTTTAAATTTTAAACCAATCGTCGTGGTTCTTAGCAATGAACTTCTTGTAACTTGTGTGAAAAATATCATTTGATATTACACCAATTACTTTATGGTGAAGTAAAATATCATGAGTCATGAGGAAGACGGAGTAGCCAGTAGCCACAATAAGCTATATTTTTGTCCTCTGGGTTAGATGGCAGTGAAATAGGGAGAGATAGTGAAGAATGCGGCAAAATAAGCATTTATTGTGTTGTTAGTAGTTAGTAGACTAGTTTTTTTTTTCTAAAAATGAAAATTGACGCAACAGCAAGCTCATAGCCCCCTATGAGCCAGTCTATTAGGTGCAGGCTTAAGGGCTAATCCCGGGGGAAGCGGAGCGTCGGCGACTAGCTGGTGCATCTGCTTATTAACCTCTTCTGACTTTTACCTCAGGTCCTTTGATTAATAAATTAAGGTAAAATTCGTAAGAACTAGTGCCTGTGTCATATTCTAAATTGGACGCTATGCCTAATTAGTTGTTATAAATTAAATAAAATAATTATTTATTTAATTAAATTTATAACAACGCAACGTGGGGTTATTCATGATGAATTTTAATGGCTTATATAAGACAGCGGTCGTATATTGCCTTAGAAATTTGGATTTTGTCAGTTTGAATGAACAGCAAACTGGAGACATTGAGATTAATTTTAAACTTATTATTTTAGGTGTTCGTAAGAAATAAGGTATTGACAGACATTGACGGAAAATCGCGAAAACCCGGCCAGGTGCGTCGGACCACGCAAAACGGAGGAGGATTCCATACTTACTTCTTCTACCATGTATCCATATGCCAAAATAGCAACAAAAAAGCCGAACAAAAATACCGTTTCTTCGCAGCACTAGATTTCAGTCCTTTTTTTAGAAAAGTAATATGTTTAGGTACATAATATATATATGTAAGTAATTTTGTTATGTGAAACTTATATGTTGTGTTACGAGACTTACGAGTAGGTAACTTTAAACTTTAACAGCCTAACAGATCCCAATAAGGCCTAGTTTACCCTCTGGGTTGGAAGGTCAGATGGCAGTTGCTTTCGGAAAAACTAGTGCCTACGTCAATCCTTGGGATTAATTGTCAAGAGAACAATAGGTTCTCATGATCCGTGGCAAAATCGAGATAACGCGAGGAAGAATAACTTTGTCACAAGAATATTTGGCCAAATATAAATCCTTATTTTAATACTCTCGTGTATTTGACCTACCTACTCGTATTGAGTCGTATTTTGCCACCTAGTAGCCTCGAATTGGTTGTTATATGTGGCTTTCCATAAATTAAGGGTCCTTATGCTTCAATAAGGACGTTTTCATGGGGTCCCGTTGTTTCCCATAAAGTTTTAAGTCATAATGTATTGTTTGTCATATTATCATTACTCTTAAAACTGAAACCGTTAACATTTCAAGATGTTAGTTAGGTTATCCTATAGATAGGTTAGGTTAGGTTAGATTTGTTTTATGGCAATCCTGAAAAGTGACGCGTTTCTGAACTAAATGAATTATGACTAACGAAAATTCGAGCAAACAATACATTATGGCTTAAAACTATTTGGGAAACAATAGAGACCCCGTTTTCATCTGAAGTTGCAATAGAAATTGAAAAAGCCACATTTTTTCAAGCTTTTACTTAGTTTTATCTGTCCCGTTGGTTGTCTGTCTGTTCCAATGTGGTTCCAATCAAATCATGCAAATTAAATCCCAACAAAAACATAAATGTGAAATGAGAGTCAAGTTCAATATTGAGAATACGTGTCGTTGTTGACTCGCCGACAAAAGAATTGAGATCTATATGGGTGCCAAGTTCTGTGCTGTGTAGAAAATCCTGAAATTATAAAGGATTTGTCTTGGCTAGTTTTTAACAACAAACCAAGTTTTTGAAAAACTAACAGAAAAATATATATTACCTATATGCCTATACGTAAAAACTAGCCAAGACAAATCCTTTATAATTTCAGGATTTTCTACACAGCACAGAACTTGGCACCCATATAGATCTCAATTCTTTTGAAAAATATATATTACCTATATGCCTATACGTAAAAACTAGCCAAGACAAATCCTTTATAATTTCAGGATTTTCTACACAGCACAGAACTTGGCACCCATATAGATCTCAATTCTTTTGTCGGCGAGTCAACAACGACACATATTCTCAATATTGAACTTGGCTCTCATTTCACATTTATGTTTTTGTTGGGATATCATTACTTTTTGTACAGAAATTACTATAGTATTCATCATGAAAGCAGTTTGCCTAAGCTGAAAAGGAGACCCTCGCTAACGCGCGGTTAATTGCCAAAAAGTTTCAGTTTCACATTTTTTATTTTGTATACGCTTTATAGTCTACTTTCATTCCAAATATCAAGTTTCTAAGTAATCTAGAAGTGGGTTAGGTTTTTGGTCTATAAGTTTTTTTTTCCATCGATATATCAATAATTTCCAGTTTTCAGATTTTTCCCTCTATATGCACCTAATATTCTACCTTGATGCCAAATATCAAGTTTCTAAGTCATCTAGAAGTGGGTTAGGTTTTTGGTCTATAAGTATTAATTATTTTTTTTCCATCGAAATATCAATAATTTCCAGTTTTCACATTTTTCCTTCTATATGCACCTAATAGTCTACCTTGCCAAATATCAAGTTTCTAAGTAATCTAGAAGTGGGTTAGGTTTTTGGTCTATAAGTATTAATTATTTTTTTTCCGTCAAAATATCAATCATTTCCAATTTTCACATTTTTCCTTCCACCTAATAGTCTACCTTGATGCCAAATTTCAAGTTTCTAGGTCACCTGGAAGTGGGTTAGGTTTTTGATCTATATGTCAGTCAGTCACAAAAATGCCGGTTTTTAAACGTTAATTTATCAATAACTGTTTGAGCTATGTTTATGAAATAGTGTATTTTGAACAAGCTAAGGGACTTGAATACATGTGCCAAATTTCATGTGTGTAGGTTAAGTAGGTTTCAAGTTGTGAAGGGATCAAAAGTAGCTCGAAATGGTTCGTGTAATATTACACACGGTTGCTGCGTCGCCAGTTCCTTTTTCTTTGAACTTGGCTGGACACGCTACCGCGTGTCTAGATTTGACCCACTTCTCGGGTGTTCAATGAAGCTGAAAATTTACATAAGTACATAATATGTAATATGGGTGACAATACAATATTTTTATGGTTACCATCGAGTTGATCTGATGGTGATGATACAGACAGTGGTCTTTTAAGTCTTTTTAACTTTGTGATAAAACAACGCAACTTAATTATATTTGAAAATATTTAAAGAAAAATACAGTCAGAAATTAGAAATATTGTTATCTAACCTCTCTATCACTCTTGCATATTCGAGCGATAAAGAGGCAAATAGCTGAGTTTCGATTTTCGCACTTCCCGATAGGCCCCTTTGTAAACAAACCGCCTTGATGTGTCTATGTCAAATTATTAATTGTCTGTGAAAACTTGTTAAAAAAAGTTTAAAGCAAAGGCGTAGGCAAAGAGTAGTATAATATGTATATAGCTGGTCAACCAAATCTTGTCAGTAAAAAAAGGCACGAAATTCAAATCTTCCATGGGACGATATCCCTTCGCGCCTACATTTTTCAAAATTGCCGACTTTTTCTACTGTCAAGATCTGGTTGACCAAGTATACCTATATAGCGCTGGCGGTACACCGAGAAATTCAGTAAAATGCTGCAAATGATGTTAAAGGTATGAAAATCGGTACGATTGATCTTTAGAACATTTGAAACAATTTGACCCGAAGTACCAACAAATAAAAAAAAAACGAGAGGAGTTATGACGTCATCTTTTTTTGTAAGGAATAAAAAAATATTGTTTAAAAACCTATCGTGTTTGGTATTAAACGAAAGGGCTTTCTGAGACGATTCCAAACATATATCACATCATTACATTTCAGTATTTTTTTTTAATTATAATATAAATAATTTTCAAAACATACCAATTAAGTTTGGGATTCTCCAGATACAATACGGTAAATTTTTTTTTGTAAAATATACCTCTAATCTTATACCTAATATCCTCATATCTAACCCTAATAAAGCAATTTTAAAATTATATACATTTAGGTTTTTTTTTATTTTTCAATTTTACATAGTGTGATCTATGAATCTGTCAATTAAATATTTAAAAAGAAAGCATAAAATTAATATATAACGGTTTTTTTCAGAAAGTCGCTTATATCTCGGAATCTATAAGTCGTAGTAAAAATTGTCTATGTAATAATTAAGAAAGAATTAACCGAAAAAACTCACCTTTAACGTCCCTTCTTTCCCGAGTTCTCCACCCCCCACTCATCTGAACTTTTTCTTACTTAAAGCTTAGATATTACCAAAGGAACATGTAATAGTATTTTATGCAACTGTTGTTTAAGAGAGGTCAAAAAAGGCGAGTGGCGTGAGTAACAATAACAACAAACAACAACCGAAAATTGTTAATAAAGACGCCACTAGTATTTTTTGACTCGGTTAAACAACGTTGCATACAATACTTTTTCTACGACCAAGCACTTTGAAATGCAATGAAATAATAATAAAAATGGATGATGATGATTGTTTCATGTCCTAATGTGATAGGTTGTTCAGTGCGTGGGTTTCTTAAGGGGAACGAAAATTTCATTATTTTTGCGCTACGACGCACGGTTTAGGAGATACAGCCCTATAAATATTTTTCTTCCTCTTTTTCTTTTTTTTTCTTTTTTTTTTCTTTTTTTGTGTTTTTTACATCTTACTTAGGGGTTTCTTAAAGGGGAACGAAAATTTGATTATTTTTGCGCTACGACGCACGGTTTAGGAGATACAGCATTATAAAGTTTTTTTTGTTTTTTTTAATCTCTTTTTTGTGTTTTTTTTTAAATATTAATTAGGGTTTCTTACAGAGGAATGAAAATTTTAATATTTTTGCGCTACGACGCACGGTTTAGGAGATAAAACCCTATAAAAAAAAATTCTTTATTTTTTTTTGTTTTTCGTGTTTTCTAAATATTACTTAGGGGTTTCAAAGGGGAACGAAAATTTGATTATTTTTGTGCTACGACGCACGGTTTAGGAGATACAGCCCTATAAAGATGAAAATAATCGTACCATTAACCAAAACATGTCTATGGTTTACTCATCTGTCAGAAATGACAATTAAAATTAGGTTGGAAACAATGTATTCCATACAATATTTTTTAAATGGTGATTACACGAAGTATCGTAAAAGTGCCAAAAAGATACTGCGTGTATGCACAAATATTTTTTTGGGGAATAGACTAAAGACTTGTGTTGATAACTATAAGTTAGGGGTTTAAAGGTGTGTGCACGACCCTTTAAATGACAAATAAAAGTACGGGAGTAGAAAAAGCAAGTTTCAATACTCTTATTTTACCCGAATGACATTATTACTCGTATTGAGTAATTCGGCAGGGCTATTATTACACTTTGTAAAATTGAAAAATTAAAAAAAAAACCTAAATGTAAATAATTTCAAAATTGCTTTATTAGGGTTAGATATGAGGATATTAGGGATAATTTGAGGTATATTTTACAAAAAAAAAATTATGGTATTGTATCTGGAGAACCCCAAACTTGGTATGTTTTGAAAAATATTTTTATTATAATTTAAACAAAATGACTGAAATGTAACTATGTGATATATTTTTAGCATTGGCTCAGAAAGCCCTTTCGTTTAATACCATACACGATAGGTTTCTAAACATTTTTTTTTTATTTCATACAAAAAAACATGACGTCATAACTCCTCTCGTTTTTTTTTATTTGTTGGCGCTTCGGGTCAAATTGTTTCAAATGTCCTAAAGATCAATCGTACCGATTTTCAGACCTTTAACACCATTTGCAGCATTTTACTGATTTTCGCGGTGTACCGTCAGCGCTAGAAGTGGGCAGCAAAGAGTAGTATAATATATATATATATACTCTCCCGGCCGATTTCGACCACGGCGACTGTTTCAACTCCGCTGCTGAAGACAGGACAGTCGGCAGTCAACGTTTGTTCCTAATAAATATAACATTGATGAATCAAGGCGGTTTGTTTAAAGAGGGCCTGCCGCGAAACCAATTTCGTTATCTGCCACCATTAAATTTCGCTCGTATATGCAAGAGTGATAGAGAGGCAGATAACGAAATTTCCCCCACCCCCCTTTGGATGGTTCTTGTTTGAGTTATAATGTCACTGTATTGAGGACTCAACCTTTCCATTTTTAAAGTGTTTTTATATCGACATGACACTGGCTACTGTAGTAAATGCCAAAAAAGAAAAAAAAACGCTGTCATAGTAACGAAAATAATAAACACGTAATCGAAATAAACAACGTAATATCCAAGAAAAATTTGCAAAATAGTATATGATAAATATGTAAAACATCATTAATTATCGAATTAAGATTACATACAACTTTGTGTAAAAAAAATTGAGGCAATTATACAGCCCGATTATACGGGTTACATTTTGAAAAAGATGAATATCTTGGAAAGAAGAGTAAATATACATAGGTGAACATAATGGTGAACAAAGGTATAGTAAAATAGGTAGGGACATAATTCAGGGTTTGCTTGTCTGGTCCACGCATGCTGTACCTATCACCCCTCCAGTACCATCGGTCCACTTTCCCAATCTGTCTACTTTACCAAAGGGTCCATTTTCGCGATCTGTGTACTTTACCAAACGGTCCACTTTCGCGATGTGTCCACTTTACCATCGGTCCACTTTCCCGGTCTGTCTACTTTGCCAAACGGTCCACTTTCCCGATTTGTCTACTTGAGCACGTTGTCTACTTTCGCCATTGGTTCACTCATTTCGTAGCATAGTACCAACTTCGCGAACTTTGATTTGGCGATTCGCGAAATGTATTTTTTATACTCGCAAACCACCAGTTTCTCAGAATACCAAAAACGCTTAGTGCCAGCATAATGCCAAGTCAATATGTGTCAACCACGGAGGACCGACATATCAGTATTGTAACAGATGCGAGTGAGACACCGTCATTGTTCTGACAGTATTTAATCAAATATAACTGATTGCGTGGCAGCAAATTACCGTTTTGTGACTACAACGAACAAAATGTCTGGGATCATTCCAGTAAACAATATCCCATGAAAAACATTTCATGTAAAATGTTGCCAAGACGAAACCACAAGGCTCGGACTGTCAAAAAGTTATCAGATATCTTGTAGAGCCAAGCTTCTAACTCTGCAAGCCCTAACATGACAAACTCTACATCTTAGTCAACATATGTGGCTTGGCCGTTTCGCTACCGTCACATGGGCGGAAGGTGAAATCTATTGATTATTTTTTATTATACAATAATTTTTGTAGTAACAAAACGGCCAAGCCACGTATTTTGACTAAGGTGTAGAGTTTGTGATGTTAGGGCTTGTAGAGTTAGAAGCTTGGCTCTACAAGATATCTGATAACTTTTTGACAGTCCGAGCCTTGTACTTTCGTCTTGGCAACATTTTACATGAAATCTTTTTCATGGGATCGGAAAAGCGGACCATTTGGTCAAGTAGACCAATGAAGAAAGTGGACCGATCGGTAATTAGACGGATCGGGAAAGTGGACCGATAAGTAATTAGACGGATTGAGAAAAGCAATTAGGCAGATCGGGAAAGTTGACCGTTTGGTAAAGTAGACAGATTGGGAAAATGGACCGATGGTACTGGAGGGCCTATCACGACCACGGCACGGCCGTCTCCTGCTAACTTTTCGCTATAATAGTAAAATCATAGGTGTAATACCTATGATTTTAATATTATAGCGAACAATATTTCATGTTCATGATCTCGAATTTAAGACTTTAGCTTAGATTTATGGCGTGCGGCCTAGCGCGCGTTGCCTCTATGAGGAGCTGTCAAAGCGCTTTATATCTGTATGCTTTTGATGATGCGGATCAGCATTCTTATCCAGCGGGGCAAGCGGGCAGCCTGCAGAAGGGCTAATAATTTATTTATAAGTTTTTAATACCTTTAAACGAGCAATTCTTGTATATTTATTTATTTATTTATATGTATAATATATTTCGGGGATCTCGGGAACGGCTCTAAACGTATTTAGATGAAATTTGCTATATGGAGGTTTACGGGGGCGCAAAATCGATCTAGCTAGGTTTTATCTCTGGGAAAACGCGCATTTTTGGGTTATTATATGTTTCCAGAGCAAAACTCGGTCTCCCAGACATTAAGTTTTTAATTTAAGTGTTTTTATCATGTTTCATATTTAAACTTACAGATGTGAATCACCAGCAGAGTTTTTGGAGAGGTGTGGTTTTCTTATTTCCTGTTACCAACCTGAAACACCATACCTACCTAAATATCAGAAAATAATAAAGTGAAGAAAATTAAATAAAGTTGAATGCTTAAAAACTTTAATGTTTTATTAAAATTAAACGAAAAAAAATGTGTAAACTGAAATAGATCAATTTTTTTTATTTGTAGTTGAATAACATATATAGTCCGTCAACCAAATCTTGTCAGTAGCAATGTAAAGCAAACTAAAGTAGGGCAACACTCAAAGAGCAGTATTGCGCTAAGAAAAGCAGCAATGTACATCGAACCAAAAGATTTTTTTTTCCGCTGAGCGCGCCCTGCGTATTACGTAATACGTCAATTCAAATTGTCACTCGCGGTTTATTGAAAAAATTTGAAACATGGACGGACAATTTAAAAGCGATGTTAAAACAATGTTAATCAAAATGATGAACAAATTTGAAGATATCAAAAACAACTCCCTATCGTAGTGTTTATATTCTCTTTGTTCCCTATCTATGTCTTCTAAGTTTACTAAAATAAAATCATATCAAAATGCAGATAATTAGATAGTGCATATATTTGTTATTTACAATATAATATGCCACTTGTTAATGTAAATTAGTGTACTCTTCTGGATGAATATGACATACTTACCTGTGTAATTTTTTTGATTAGTATATATTGTACAATAGGATTACATATTAAAAATAAAACAACTGATATTTGGGTGTTTATTTAATTTAAAGGTAAATAAGATAAGGGTCACTTTAGCTTACACTATAATTCAGGTCATTAATTGAAAAAATATAATGAAGTTACCAATGTTACCGGGTCACTTCAACCAAGCATAATACTCTGTAGTATTCTATTGCATCTTTGTAAATAGTCACAGCTGATTGCTGAAAATATTAGACATGTGGGCCTATGGACGGTTTCCAGGACACAATTTATGGTCTTGTTGGATAGATTTAGGCATACGTTTTAATTTTATTTATGCCTTTTAACCCTAAAACAAAAAAACTGAACATAATCTTAAAAGTTCGAAAGAGTTCTTCCAGTATGTACTTGTCATAACCTCAATTTTTAGTAATGTTTACCATCAACGAGCATGATTGTACATTGTAGGCCCCTTAGCTTTGCTTATTCTTATTTAATGTATTGGTATTTAATGGTGACAGCAGAAATATCTCTTGAAACAGAAACGATTCAGAATGAAAACCAAATGAAAACAAATAAGGTGACGGCTGTCATTCACGATCCCATCACGATCCGCATTCCACAGATAAAACACAGATGACACGCATTTTGGAATTATTCGAACACAGTGTTGCTAACCCGCGATTTTTCAAATTTGCCGCCTTTTACTACTGACAAGATTTGGTTGACGGACTTTATGTATTTAATCTCCTTTAATTAAAAATCATCTCTGAGTAGATACATATTAAACAATAGGTACTTTTAGGTCTTGGTAGTAATGTTAGGTCTTATGCAGTGTTGCCAGATGAAATCTGCAATATTCAGTAGAAAAAAAATCGTTTTAGCAGTAGATAGGGGAAAAAAGCAGTAGATTTAAAAAGTGATGTCTGCAATAGGTAAAATTGAAAAAAAAAAATGCTCTGACCTGACGGCCTACCGCGAACCACGTTCGACGTGTTGCCTCTCTGTCGCACTTGTAAATTCGTACGTAAGTGTGACAGGGAGGTAACACGTCGAACGTGATTTGCGGTAGACCCTCAGACACCAACCTCCCATAGAAAATTTGTTTTATTTTTCCTTTTTCTGCTGACAAACTGGGCGTGATTGAGTAATTGAGTATAGCTGGCAAATCAAATTGTCAGTAACAGTAAAATGAAGAGTATCATTCTGTCTCTTACTTCTGTTATTATAATTAATAAATGAGCACAAGTTTTTTTTCTACTCATCATTCGCTTGCCCTTATCCCATTCATTTGGGGTCGGCGCAGCATGTTTTTTTCTTCCATACCTCTCTCTCGCCCGTCATCGTCATTTCATCATTCACTTGCGTTCGTTTCATATCATCTCTCACACAGTCCAGCCACCTTTTCCTCGGTTTTCCTCTCCCGTTAATTCCCTCCACATTCATTCGTAATACCTTTCTCGTCACATGACTCAGTCCATCCATCTTTTCCTCGGTTTTCCTCTCCCGTTAATTCTCTCCACATTCATTCGTAATACCTTTCTCGTCACATGACTTTCATCCCTCCGCATCACATACCCATACCACGCTAGGCGATTCGCTTTTACTTTTTCTACTATGGGTGCAACTTTCAGGCTTCCTCTTATATACCATTCCTTATATCCTATCCATTCTTGTCACACCACACATCCATCTTAACATTCTCATTTCCGCTACATGCAATCTCTTCTCATCCGTCACCTTTAGAGCCCAACATGACGACAGGTCTTATGATGGTTTTATAAATTTTACCCCTCGTTTTCGAAAAATCAGTAGCTCACCAGCAAAAAGCAGTAGATCAGTAGATATGGTGTGTCAAAGGTCTGTTTGATTTCAAACATAGACAGAGAGAATCATACTATCTTTGTCTTACACTAGTACTAGCACCCAAAAGAAAAGGACGAGTATAGTTTTTTTGTTCCTATTTACTGACAAGATTTGGTTGACCCAGTATATTTTTAAAATCAGATAGATTTACTGCTTAATCAGTAGATCTGGCAACACTGGTCTTATGACCTACTGTATTTGACTATATTACTTACCAAGACCGGAGCCTGACCTGTCAGTCGCCAACTATTTTGATGCTCTTTGTAGGTAGCATCAAAATAGTTGGTGACTGACAAAGTTACCAAGTTACTAAGGTAGTAGGTACCTATATAGTAGGTAGCAGTAGCGCAATATTTAGTCAAAATATTTTGACTAATTTAGATTATTTTTATGCCAAAAAAGTAATACAAGCTATTCATGTTCCACTTAGTAATAAAATACGGACTTTTCTGAATATGTGGTTTACGAAATGTGTTAAGGTACAACTTGTGGTTTATTAACGTGGTTTAGAAATAGGCAGCTTGAGTTGAGAGAGGTGATGAGTAAATTGTTTCATTTTTTTACAATTTTGAGCGTTTATAGGAGAATGTGTGGAGCAAGCATTATTTGACGTGTAGGTGTGGGTTCAACAAAAAGATCGCTTGTCAATAAGGCATTCTTGCTGTTAAAATTCAATTATTAATAGCCTTTATCGACCATCAGCAATGTAGTCCCTTTTTGATTGATGGAAATTGTCACGTAAGTTCCACTACTCGCCGCCGCATCGCCTACAGCGCATTCGTTGGTCTATCGCTCACAAGATGTCATTAATTCATGTAAACTTACGTACTGAAAAAAAAAAAGTTTTACTCTTTGCTATAAATTACCCTTTCGCACGTCAAAAACTCCAAGATGGTGCCGAAGGTCATAGAGAACCAAGTCTACCTTTGGAATCATTACTTGTCAAAATTTGACATTAGCAATCCACAGTTAGGTGACAACCAAACCAAACCATTATAAACCTTAAAGTAATAATAAAACAAAGTTGTTTTTTGTTAAATTATTGTTTGTACCAAATGAACTTCAGCACTTGATGAACTTCAAATGAACTTCAACAGTTGAATTTCAAATGACGCGAAATTTGACAGTTGCACATGTCGAATAGGGGCCCTGTTCATATGTAAACAATCTGTCGTCGTGGAGAGAGGTACCTACTTACTTAACTGAATGAGGCGCGCCCATTTTGTATGAAATATGAATGAAATGCCCGTTCAAAATATTACTAAAACGATAACAATTTCAATGCACTAATCGCATGTTATGACCATATCAAACAATGTACTTACCAAAGGTCAATAAATTTTATGCTCATGCTCGTAATTCGTAATCATGACTTACCAACATCCTTTTTATATTATAAAAGAGGTTGAGGCTATAATAATATTTCCACAAGACAAACTAAGCGGCTTATAAGCCTGATAGTACTAAAATGTCACAAGTAATAGTTTTTGCAGTAAACTAGCCGTAATACTTTACAGCTTGACATAGTTTATAGTTACGGTTGCAGCACTAAGATAATAACTACGGTCAATAATTTAAACGTACACAGCAGGGTCACTTTTTACATTTTGGAATACTTCCAAGTAAACAATATACTTACTCGTATAGAGAACAGTCTGCATAGCCTCGTAAGACCCAGAGCCCGTACCATGAGTCACTGACAGTGTCAAAACTGACATATACGCTATCGACAAGGTAATTTACTTTCTATACATCTCGTTCGCACTAATATATGCGAGTACGAGCGAGATGTATAGAAAGTAAATTACGTTCTCGATGGCGTTTATGTCAGTGCCAAACTGATGGTAGCCGTACAAGCCAATTTTGGCGCTTTTAAATTTGGAACTTTCTTCTGTTTCTATACGAGTTCAAAACTCGAATTTAATTTGTTTTTTAGTACACGGGGACTTGCGAGGATAGATAGACCTGTGGTCCAATTTGTATATCTTTCCGTAGGTACACGAGACTTTCCGACGATTTAGCACCAAGCAAAATCTAAGGAACAAAAACCGGCCAAGTGCGAGTCGGACTCGCGCACGGAGGGTTCCGCACCATCAACAAAAAATAGAGCAAAACAAGCAAAAAACGGTCACCCATCCAAGTACTGACCCCGCCCGACGTTGCTTAACTTCGGTCAAAAATCACGTTTGTTGTATAGGAGCCCCACTTAAAATCTTTATTTTATTTTGTTTTTAGTATTTGTTGTTATAGCGGCAACAGAAATACATCATCTGTGAAAATTTCAACTGTCTAGCTATCACGGTTCGTGAGATACAGCCTGGTGACAGACGGACGGACGGACGGACGGACGGACAGCGGAGTCTTAGTAATAGGGTCCCGTTTTTACCCTTTGGGTACGGAACCCTAATAAAAAAGGACTACCTACTGTACATTGCGGAAGTACGAATAAGTATCAGAATTTTATAGTGTATTAAATAATTTGCATAGATTCATCTGCCGATGTTACAGAACTGTATCCAGCAAAATAAACGTATTAGTAGTATAGAAGAAGTGTATATATTTCGTTATAAGATCGGTCCACGGTTCGAGAGCTGTTGCGTCCTCTTGGGCGTTTCGTCCATATTCTAATTTGCTTACAAGTGACGAATATGACACAATGATGAAATTCCAAATCATAATACAAGGATGTCAAGGATACACAAAGAACGGTGTACACTTATTACGGTGAAATTCAGATGGCAAATGCAGCAGCATTACTGCTACCTATATTTCTATGAAAATTTGCGTTGTTATCGTTGCAGCATTACCGCTACAATCGCTGATTTTATCAAGATTGACAGTGACATCGCCTAAGCCTCAGTTGCTACGGCTATTGCAGTCGACAACCGAATGACACCTTTAACTGCACCTTTCCAACAACTTTAACAGTATGAGAAATTTACTCCTATGGTTAGGTAATTAGATAATCCTCTTATTGGTCTGCTCACACAATAGACGCAGGCAATAGATAAGGTCGGTTACACACTTCCCAACTCCCCGTCGGGGCGGTGGTCAGCGGCGTGTGATATTGGCCTTACAATTACTAAGGGGTAATTAGTATCGACGTAGTTTGCATGTGCATTGTGCTTAGTAGACAATAGCTGTATTAGTTACTGATATTTATTGTACTGTAAAGATACCTAACTATAATCCAAAACTTGAATACATTTACACACTAGTGCTGACACTAGTATTGAACTATCTATTTAATTTATAATTTTTATATTTTTTTTTCACGAAATTATGTAAGGACTGTAACAACAATATGTTGTGTATAGGTAGATGGGAAGCTGTTAAAATATAAATATAATATAGTTAGAGTTAGACCCAAGATAAGACTGCAACGATTTGGATAGCACACGCAATGCAAGTGTTATTTTTACTACATTATTTTATAGAAGTGTGACGTGTTTTAAATAACAGTGTACCCTAACCCCTAACAGCCAAATTGATTCGCTATTGTCCCAAAGATAGTGTGGAGCTGCAACGGATATTCCTCATATTCCTCGTTGTCATTCGATCGAGTCATGACAGTGATCCCGCTTCGTTCATTATCCAACGTGCGTTTCAACTTTGGACCTCGACGAATGGCGTAGGCATGCAAGTGATGGACGTGTTTTAAAGCGAAATGTCGAATAAGGACTGGTTAACTTGTCCCGATACTGTCACATCGTTCATCGTCGTAGAATTTCGGTGTAACTAACTACGGACTGCAGTTTGAGAGTGCGGTAACTGACGCACTCGCCGTATAAATGTAACGAAATTAGTTTTATTGTACCACGTCGCTAGCAAACAAGCATACGGCCTGCCTGATAGTAAGCGATCACCGTAGTCTAATATGGACGCCTAGAACTTCTAACCTGCTCATTAACCCGTACAGTCCTTTTTTATAGTCCCTTATTCCACAATATTTAATCTTTGTATCTAAATATAGACCACTCAGTCTTAATAATATATTATTGTTGTTTCTTAAATTTATCAAATCTTTTAGTTTTTAATAGATTCGCGAACACAGAGAACATGACTAAAATAGACACGAAGCACTGTCCCTTTCTTCAGACCACACCACAGCCTACAAAGACAAACATATCGTTGTCAATTAGTTCTAAATATATTGAGGGTAGAAGAGAACAAATAGCTCGGCTATTGACAAAGCGTGGGTCTAAAATGTCCAAATACTCTGGAGAGATATTATGTTACTATCTCTGAACTAGACTAAGGAAAAGGTGCACGAAACCAGAGCAATATAGTTAGCCGTCCTTTCGAAAAGTGACGTTTGTAAAAGAAAGAGATATTAAGAATGCGGTAGAGAGTGTTGAATTTTCCAAGTTTACAGAAATGTGATTTTTTTATGCGCAATATAGATAATATTTACCAACTTAAATTTTGATATATTTATTTTCTTTCTAATTTAACACTAGTTTAACCGGTGCATAACGCTCATCTCAAATACGGATGCAAGAGCGACGCACTGATATTTTAAGTTTTTGATTACGCCTCTAGGTAAAAAACAGAAATATAAACATTGTATGTAAACTTACCTGAACGACAGCGAAGTCAGCGGCCTGTAACTCTTATGACTGTTGACGTCACCCATCGGCGTACCCCAGAAGTCATTGTCGAACACTTGTCGCAGCGAATTCGTCCCAATCACATCTGGGTTCGTCACGATCGCGGGGATGTCGTCATGCACGAATTCGCCATTAAGGCTGTTGAAGTAGCTGAGGACGGCGGCGGCGGTGACGATGCCATAGAGGACTAGGTCGCTGTTGAAGCGCGGCGCCTCCTCCCGGACCGTGGGCAGAGCCCGCCGCTTCATCTTCAGTGTTCGCATACGGATTGTCACATTTCGGGACTTGCACATTTAGGTAACTGTAACAAAACAAATATTTATTTTAATAACAATACATTTTTTAATATTGATTACTCGATAATAGGATGCAAAATACATGGTAATGATCAGTTAGTAAAAAAAAAATACATTGCACTCTAGGCGAAAACAATGCAACGTTGCATACAAATATTGTCGGTTCATACTTAAAAAAGTTGAAAGGCGCAAGTTATAAAAAAAGGTTAAGCCCTACTATTATTCAAAATGCTTTTATGAGAAAAGCACTTCGACTGGAATGGTATTTGCTAACTTCGATTCGAGCTTGGTCGTGGACATCGCTCATTCCTCGCCTATTTACAAAAATGTACTAACAACGCTATGTTAGATATATATTCTAGATCTTGATATTTCATACAATATCTTGAATTTAGTGTACAAAAGCAGAATGCCGGATTTGATATTTCAAGCACGTTCCGCCCGAGCACTCGTAGGCCGGGAAATTCATAACGGCGGTATTGCTGCGTTATTGAAAAATAGTTATTCAGATTACTTGGCTGGCATGATGGACTTGTGTGGCATTGTTTATTATAGCATGTAAAACTTGAGATTCAGTTAATATTCGCTAAAAGCAGTCCTAGTGAAGTCAAAAAAGGCTTGACAACCAATTTAATATTTTTTCCCGCTGACGCTTATTAATTCCTACCTATGATTAATGATTTTTTTAAAGGGGCCACGTTCTTATTATTCTTTCTTGTGTTGGTTTCAGATGGAGAATGGTGTTAACCAGATATACAGTAATTTTGTCATTGATATTCAAACAAGAGCGAACGAACGAAGATAGGTACTTACATATTTGAGTTATTTTTGGAACATAGTTGGGAGCTTTTGTACTATATTTTTGTGGTTTTCCGTATAAATATAAAGAATGACTCACGCTAGGCCCGTGCCGAGGTGACCGACATGGGCGACATGTAATTTTCTATGACGGCAAATCGGTGATCACGTGGTGCTCTCCATAGAATACGAAGGACCGGATCTCCGGCTCGGCCCTGGCCCGGTCTAGCAGCCCGGGTGAAAGGACAAAGGTTTTTTTTTCCGAAATCATTCATCAATAGGTATCTTAAATAAATCATAGCCATTTACAATAGAATTAACAAAGGTCGGAAGGTCGACAACAATTTATTGTATTATTATATAGATAGGTATTTAATATATATTATTTTTCCTTCCTGTCCAATTAGAGCGTCCTGTTATCAAATCTTAATCATTTATTCTCGAGCAACTCCGAAGAACCACCGCCATCTTAGAAAATATTCCCCATTCTCGAGAAGCTGGCATTCCACTCCACTACCTAAGTACTCCTACTACATAATTATATTGAAATATCATTCAAGACAACATCATAGTTTAATATGTGTAAGTACCATTTTTTTATTATATGTATCTTTGTATACACCGTGGGTTCGAGTAACCGATTCGAACCGACAGATTCTAACCACGCATCCTGAGGTTATAAGAAGCAAAAAATAATTACTTTTGGTCAAATTTGAAAAAAGAAGTGTTATCTGTACGTGTGTTTTGCACACGACAAGGGGTACCTAATGATTCTCCGAGAAACTTTTAGCAGATTATCGATTCACCGACAACGATTCGCCGAACATCGTTTCGCAGAGTAATTTATTTGTAAATGTAACTTTTGGTCGACTAACGTTACGTAGACTCTTGGTTCACATACCATTCAGTTTGCTTCTATGTAAATTAGCAGAACCATTATTGGACGATTTCCATTTGGCAGAGTAATCGTTTCGTTTAAGCAATGTTTAGTCGAATAACGTTTCACATTTTACGTACATAAGTCGTTATTTTCGAAACAAAAGGATGAAATAAAATATTATCATTTTTTAAGTAGATGCGTTAAGTATATGTATATAAAGTAAGTTACGAAGAAGTTAGCGAATATGTAGTGTCAAACTCGTGGTAAGGCTACAATTCAATTCAACACCTTCCTATTCATTTTTAAGGTTTTTTTTTTGGGGATAAACACTATCCTGTGTTCTTCCCCGGGACTCAAACTATCTCTAAGTAGGTATACTAAATTTTATCTAAATCGATTCAGCGGTTCACCTCCCTTTTCACACCCTAAGGAGATGATTTTTGAGATTAAAAGTATCCTATGTTGTTCCCTGGGACTCGAACCATCTGTATACCAAATTTTAACTAATTTGGTTCAGCGGTTTAAGCGTGAAGAGGAATTTTAAGAAAAGTTTTTTTTTTCATATTTTATGTGTTTTTACTTCGGAATGGTATCATTATGATTTCATAAATGAATTCGGCATCCCCGATTTATACGAAAACGATACCTAACTTAGCCTAGTAGCTTAAATAATATAGACCAATCCTGCCAACGGAAATCTTGTTCACGCAACGCCGTATTTTAGGCCCAGCACCTTCCGCTATGTAAGTTAGTCATGTCCTAGTCTCCTAAATAAGAGAGTTCTGCTAGTAGTCAATATTAATGCCATATGAACATTCGACCTATTGTGTTTCGACCAATGGTTTCTCGGGCAATTATGACAGTTACTAAATGATTATTCTACGAATAGTAAATATGCGTATCAATGTTCTGCTTATTGACTACTCTCGCAAACAACTATTATCGGCGAATCGTTGTCGGCGAAACAAAAATCGGCGTAATTTTTCTCGGAATATCAATAGGGCACCCACGACAAGTCATTTCTTTTTACATCTTGGCGAAAAAAAACACTACAACGATTAAGTAAAGTTTATTTTTATTCTAGATAAATTTTTCGAGTTTCCTTAAAAGTTTAATGTCTGTCAGAAGGTGTGTCTAAAACAAGTCACATAGTGGCAAAAGTCGCAGCCATTAGGTTTTTTTTACTGAGTTATTAGAGGAACAATTTTTCACAAGACTTGTCAACATCTCTAAAACAAGACCGATTTCAGAAAACTTTGGATTACATTTTAGTCCCTAAATGCGCTTAAGAATACTCTTTAATATAGATCGGGTTATTCGAGCTCACGGTGTATATGTATTGATTAAATCCATATAATATGTGTAAAACAGTTCCTTTTTGTTAATATCATTACTTTGTCATTATTACCTGTCTATAAATAATTATAAAGCCGATCGGCTTATTCATTTTGGTGTATATTTACTGAAAGCAAATTATTAATTAACTACTATAGCTTCATATTCCACAGCGCATATTGTATAGTGAAAGTCGAGATACATAAATGTTTCAGAGACTACACAATATGATATCGGCCCGATTCGAACTTAATGACACTTCAAATATTACGTCCAGATACGATATGGATTAGATATATTATGTCAGTGTCAAATGTAACGTTTTTGTTTGAAGAAACGTCAGTTTTGACACTGACATATCTAATCCATATCGTATCTAGACCAAATATTTGACGTATCTTAAGGGGCCCACTGATTACCAGTCCGCCAGACGATATATCGACCTGTCAGTTGTTCGGAACTGTCAACTTTTTGTTCTAACTGACAGGCCGATATCGTCCGGCGGACTGTTGATCAGTGGGCCCCTTTAAAGTTCGAATCGGGTCGCGTAGGCCGTGTATACAGAGCAAACACAATCACTTTTAAATTGTAGAATTCCATGACGGATTGAATAGTGTGAGTGAATAACTTAAAACCTTCGTAAAACTGATTGGACCGTGGCAGGTGAATGACTGTAAAGGTAGGACACCTATCAAAATCTAGTAGATTACGTTTGAATCGGAATTCTTTTAGCATTCACCATGGTTCTGATACATTTTATACGTTCTGGCGTTTTTACCGTAAAAACAATACTATGGATTTTTACCAAATGATATGCTAACGTTTTTTAACATTTAGGGCACCGTGTCGTAATTAGTGTGTCCGTCACAATAGACAGTTAAAGGGGCTTTTAGTTGTTAAAACAGTACCTAAGTATATATAAAAGTCTACAAAGGGAATATCTGCGCAGCCCTAGTATGTCTAAGGGAAAACTCAAAAACGGCTTAACCGATCATCAAATGTATAATTTTTGAAATTCTTTACTTAGTTTTAGTCCTATATTTTTTGAACCAATGATTAAAAAGATGGGGTCACATTTATACCCCCTTCGGAGCGATTATTTTGAAAATATTAATTTTTATCGAGAAATGGTTTTAGAAATCCCCTATTCGTTTTGAAAGACCTCATGCCGTTAAATAAATAAAAATATCACCTACTCTACTATTTACAATACTTGTAGATTTTGTAGTGGTAGTCTAAACTTTTTTTTATAGTTTTGCTTTTACTACTTTGCTTTGTTGAAGTCATTGATACCCATGCGTCTTGCAACTGTCTAGCAGTAACGGTCGCGAGTCAAAACTTTAATTTATTTTCGTCAGAATCGGCCTCCTAGTTGCCTTTGGGCAACTTTGGGCGAATTTAAGTAGGTAATTTTCATAGCGATTTAATTAATTGGTAGTTATTTGATTTTCCCCTGTGACACACTGAACAACTTTTTCCCTGTGTATTTAACACAGGGGAAAAGTTGTTGTTCAACCACTCGTGCTAATATTGATACCCGAGTAAGCGAAAGATTCCAAAATTGAACCACGAGTGGTTCGAAAAATAGAATCTTGAACGTTTCGTGGTTTCAAAGCACGAGGGTTAAATAAAATTTGCCCCCGCGTGAAACACAAAAATTTTCACTAACTACACCAACCCGAAGAAAATACTAACTGTAAGATATCAAACAAAATCAAACCAAATCAAATTCAAATGAATGTAATTAAATAATCATCATTCAAAATCATTATTTAAAAGTCAAATTTACCAGCAAACATAAGAAAACAACTCTAAAATTACATTTGATTATTTTGACTCACATGTGGATAAAATGCAACTTTGCTATCAATTTTTGAACAATCAAGAAAGCCTTTACCAGTTGGTGTGGTGAAAATTAAATTGTTATCCGTTACATAAAGATTACTTTAAAACAGGATCTCTCTAGTTACGTGTTATCCGTTTAAAACAGCCCCGCTCTAAAACTCTAGTGTAAACAGGCCCTAAGAAACTAGCTGAAACAACTAGGCAACATTACGTACCCGTGCTAACTTGAAAGTGCTCGCTTGGCACTCTTTGCTGAACTTGCTTTGCTGAACTTGCTTGCTCAAGCAGCACATGAATTTTGCACCACAAGTACTTTTACTTCACCCACTTGTTTGAGTTGAGATTATTGCGAAATTGAATTTTCCGGGATTTACTTTCTTTGTATGTATACCCGTATTTTTTTTAAGATTCCTTAGGCAGTAAACATCGTCCTTCATAGTAATCGTCATTCCTTCCACTTGTAAGTATGCCTGCCTGCTGCTCAGCTCAGTGACACTTTTAGTCATCATCTTCCTCGCGTTATCCTGGCATTATACCACGGCTCATGGGAGCCTGAGGTCCGCTTGACAACTAATCCCAAGAATTGACGTAGGCAGTGACGCTTTTAGTACTAATCTTTAATTTGGCTATGTAACTATGATTAAACACATCAGTCGCCAAAGTAATTTCTTTTTTGCATAAGTACCTACATGAGTCCATTTAATTCGAAATGTCATAAGCCGCTACCCAATTATGAGCTACCAATCTTATTCGGACAAAAATGGATTAAATTGGATGTTAACAGAGTGCTCTCATTTTAATGCATTAAGATGGGCCAGCTGAAATACCTTCAGCAATGCAGCCGGCACCAACGTCGCGCTGCAATACTGCAGCAATAACGCTGGTGCACTCTCCGAATGGCACCTTTAACAACGCGGCGCGCACTTACAGCATCATGTAGGAATACTATGAAAATTATATTAAAGGAAAAAATGGAAAAGTTACGCTTCCGTCTGGACTTGAACCCGCATCCTCCAAAATCCGTGTGTTGCTCTTAACCAATTGATCTACGGAAGCCTAT
Organism: Cydia amplana; assembly: GCF_948474715.1. NCBI lineage: Eukaryota > Metazoa > Arthropoda > Insecta > Lepidoptera > Tortricidae > Cydia > Cydia amplana. The sequence goes on along the minus strand of NC_086071.1, from coordinate 14,437,725 downwards.
CGCAAATCTTTCCATTCCTTCCTTTATGCATACACGCCTTTGGGGTGGGGTGGGATGCGGGTTCAAGTCCTGTCGGAAGCATAACTTTTCCATTTTTTCCTTTAATATAAAATTTGGAATATCGCTCGCAGACCTATCTGCTTGTTAAAAAATTTACAATGAAAACAGTTGTTTTAAGCGATATTGCCTGAATCTCATTAAAATCGATATGCCAATTACCTTAGCTTAGCTTAGCCCACCAGGCAAAGGCATGTCGAGTCGACTTCGCTCAGCCGTTCATAACATATTTATAAAGACCTAACTGAGCGTCGGGTTTACTCTGTATTCCAAATATTTTCGTCAGTAGCCTCAGCTAAAACTGGACATCTGATATTCATATCTCAAGTATATTTTCCAAATGGATCGTTAATATTTTATAACAGTTTATAAAATAGTTCAGTTTATTATTATTATTGTATATTATGCAAATTAGTTACTCAGCATTACATTATCGAACGAGCGAGCGAAGCGAAGTGAAGTTCTTACATTCAACTTGGAACCCACGGCTGGCTAGTGGCACGTCCCGGCATTTCCATGTTTTTAAGCTGAACTATGAAACTATCACAGGATAGTTTGATACACAATAACTTAAGCAAAGTTGGTCTAATTTAAATGAAATTCGGCAAACGTGTAGAATTGTAGATTTTAGTCATTAAATTATGAGCAGGCTCGATCAAGGGGTTATGGAGCTAGAAGGGCCTAGAAGGTCAAAAAGCTATTTGTGGGGGGTCTTGCTATTCTGGTCAATTTATTTGCAAGAAAGTATGGTCGATCTTGGTATCAAATGAAAGTGCTCGGTTTACACATTTAAAATAGATTTTTTAATTTACGATATTCTAATAATTGGCTAGATTTATAATAAAAACAAAATAAAATAAATATCATCATATGGGTAGGCATTTGACATTTGACAAGAAAGATTACGGCTTACCTACCACAGATACTGTTTTAAAATCTATGGTGACTTAAATCTATCAGTTAAAGGCTCCACAGACCTTGCAATAAATCGCAAGCGGTTTTCGATCCTTTGCTGACTAGATTCAATTGATCTAACTTTTTGGTGAACCGCGAGTTCTTAGTTCGAGGCGAACTACTAGTTATATAGTACAGAGTTGCCATTTCAATACAACGTACTAATGCGTATCTGATCCGGCTTAGGATTCGGCGCGCAAGAAGTCCGCGCTTGCGATAGCATCCAGCAGCGGCCGCGGCACTAAAATACACGTAGTGGCACGACCGCAGCTGAGCCGGTGCACCCTCAACGTGTAGCCAGTCTTTCGGCGGACGTACTCCACCACCTCGTCACGGCGGAGTAATGTAGGCCTGACACGTAGAGTGACGTGACGCGTAGAGTGATATCGTAATTTGTAGCCCGTAACTAACCTGCTTCGGAGTGCCTGTCTTACGAGGCGCCCTGTGCGCCTTGCTCTTATTTTCCATCCCTTTTTATTATTCACATCAGTCCGAGAGGACTTCTCGTTAAGGGGACCCCGCGCTTCACATACTTTAGAAGGAGCGATAACGCATAAATAAGCACGCCGACGCTTCGTTCACGCTCCGCGCTCGCTCGGTCACCAAATCACGTATGTATTTCAAATGTCCGAATGAAGCTCGTAGTTCAGTTACCTAGACTAGTTAGGCCCACTTGCACCATCCCACTAACCCGGGGTTAAGTAGTTAAAACGATAACCTAGTCTCAAATTGTACTGGTAACCATGGTGATTCCAGATTTACCCGGTTAACCCCGGTTTAGTGGAATGGTGCAAGTGGGCCTTAGAGTAATAAAATCGGATACGCTATCTTTATCGTAGATAACCGGGCGGTCCCTCGGTCCGGTATGGCCCTCACGTCACGTCTATAAAGCGGCCGCTAAATTAAATTCATGGCGGCTGTCCACTCGATACAACAATGTGCGGTTTAAAAGTTTGCTCGCTGGCTTTGCTACTAAGGCATTATTTATTGAGCTTTCGTCTAGGATATTTTGATGGTCGGCTTTCGTTCTTTGATCAAAATTTCAGTAATATTTTTTTTGTGCATATAGTCATATTATTTTATTGAATTTTTCTCGTTCAATACGCCTCTAATACTTGATTTTTGACTAATTTCTCTAGCTCATTTTATTTTCTTCCTACATATAAAATCCATCACTGGGAAGCAATTTTTATCATTATTACACAAACAACACGACAAACTATGATAAAACTGACAAAATACATATATCTGTAAATTTATTTCAATTAGTCTAAAGTTTTACGTCATACAAAGATAATAATAAAAAACTACATATTAAAGCTACGTACTCGTATTTTTTTTTGCTCCCGTACCACATTATGTCTATGACCCGTGTAGACGGAATTTAAGAATTTCTCCGGAAACATTGCCTGTGCAAATAGATCTTCTCGAAAATCTCGGGTATATTGACAACCCTACTTTGCCAAGTAAACAAATAGGTACCGTTCATGACATAAAGCTGCAAAAGCCCATTTCGTCTATGGAAGGCTCTGGTTTTAGGAATAACGGAAATTAAAGGCTGACAACCCTCAGGAAATAAAATACTAAAATATAATGCGAGTGAGATAGACACGGTGTATATCCTCATGGATCCCGTTTATACGTCAAATACTCAAGTGTTTAGCAAAAAATAAAGTGAGAATTGATAACAAATAACTAAAATATATTGTAAGTAGAGATTTAATGAATTCAATAACATTATAGGTACATATATGTATGTATTATTTGTTGTACATACATGCTATAAAGCTTAAATAAATAAATAGTATAGACGATACGATACGATAGTAAATGGAAACTAAATTCTATTTATTACCAATTTACCACTAAAACGGGACTTAAACGCGTTTAAATTAACTTGAAAGTGAATTTAAACGCGTTAATTTAAAGTTATTTTCGCAGGCTGGTTAAAGTTGGCAAGTGCCAAAATCAAAATTTTATTTTATCGGCACTCCATAACTCTTAAATTACTTTAACTTAATAAATATCTTCTAAATATAACGATACCTACCTGTTTCGCCTAAACCTTTATTTTGACACTTTTTAATACTCGTAAAATCAAATGATAATAAAAATGACTCAAGTCGGGATAGGTACTTGTGACTCCCGGATTCCTCCTATTTTTTTTTTATTAATTTTGAAGATGAAAAATGTCACTATTGTTTCCGTTGTCTGTAAATATGCGTTTATCGCTTCGGTAAATTGAGGCGGAACCAAATAAAACAACGAGCACATACAATAAATTCTCCGATACCGAGATCAGGGCTGTCCGCCGCGCCGCGACATTTCAAGCTCAGGCTATCTTTATTCGTACTTATACGGTTTAAATATACGTACTTGCTGGAAAAGAAGATTTTTTGAGAAGAAACTATAAAAAATTTGGAGGAATTAAGATTTTAACTTAATTAGGTAGTAATTCTTCCGCGTCTCATTTTTCTAATTGTACCTGTTTTACTATTATTGGTCGTAAATTGTTCCTATGAATAAAAAAGTGGAAAAAACGAATAGTCGATTATTTTTCCTAAAAGGTAGGTCTGTTAAATATTTTTATAGTTTGTTATGTCAACGAACTCAGACACATAGTTTTTAAAGAGACATGAAATTATTTATTGAAATGGGATAGTAAAATAATGAAAAAAAAAAATCTTCTCGTTTTGTATTTTTTTTTACGTCTCGGATATCTATCCGAGTAGTAGGAGTATCCGAGTACATACTATCCGAGTTAAAAAATTGTGGCAACTGGCAACCCTGATGAAAATAAAGAAAACGGCATACAAGAGGCAACTGATTGTAGGAGAGCACAAAGGCGTGGCAGACGCATCCTAGTTTCAAGCTTTCAAGCTATCGCGCGTAAAGAAATACCGATCGAAATGACACTTCGGACAAACGGCTTTTAATTGTGTTGCGATGCTCAAACGTTTAGAGTTGTTATTTAATTAAAAGAACTTAATTTGGCAATTTAGAAACTAACTACTTTTTTTGTAAATTTGAGGAACGGAACGCTGGGCCAATCCACAGAATTGAAAACATCGATACAGGAGCAGAGGAAGACCAAAACGAAAATGGCGGGATTCTAGTTCATCCCACATAGGTAGGTAGTTATTGTAAAGTGTGGCGGGAATGTACATAGCATCCTACCAAATAGAAGAGGGGAGGCTATTAGAGAACGTTTTAGATTGGTACTTAGGTGAAAAAAATGCTTGCGTTTGTTTGTCCGGCTGTTCTCACCTACAATCGCATTTCTCAATCAATACTTGTAAAATTTAGTGAACAGGTTCAAAAATGATATCGATTTTTTTCTATGAGATTTTGGATTTATTTAAAACGGCAGAGCTATGGAGGTTCCCACAGCTCACTGAGGCTATAAAAAACAAGATACGTAATACATAGGTACATTATAAACTGAAATAGATATCATACACTAAAGAAAAAGCAACCAAGTCCACCGGTGATTTTTTTTTAAATATTCGTGGTAAAAATATGTCATAAAATAATTTGGTTTGTTCCTTATGTATCTAACACATAATACGTCAAAAATAACTTAAAAAGAGAGTGTAGGTGGACCTTTTATGTATTATCCCATAGAGAGATATCCCGACTACGAGGGTACTTATTTATAGTGCTTTGACAGCTTGAAATATTTCCAATATGTGTACAGACGGTACTATAAGGTGGTTGGAGTTAAATCCATCATAAAATTCCTTTATACTTAAAAAAAAACTTTATATTTAAAAAAAATATTTACCAAAACGTGTACAATTTCTTCTTAATCTATGACTACCACACTAGGCTATGCCTGTCTCGTGGAGCCCGTACCATAAATCACTGACTGAGTGTCAAAACTGACATTTACGCTATCGAGAACGTAATTTACTTTCTATACATCTCGTTTGCACAAATATGCGAGTACGAGCGAGAATTAAAAAATAAATTACGTTCTCGACGGCGTTTATGCCAGTGCCAAACTGATGGTAGCCGTACAGATTGAAAACAATACTAATTTGAGTTAGATCCTACGTTATAATATGTAACGTGCGAAGTAAATATAAATTTTGAAAGGACTTTTTTGATACGGAAAAACATAATATACGTAAATAATATGAAAGTCTCATAAGTCTCATAACTCATAAAATACAAAATTCAGATTCACTCAAACAGAATTTATGGCGCTAAGTTCTTTTATAATGAAACCCCAAGAAAAGTCATAAAATCCCCTAGTGCTATAATCACCCCATAGTCGGTAGCCCTGAGGTGTTATCCCGATTGCTTGCCGTGTACACGCGAAACGAAAGCTCAAGTGAACTAGTTTGACTGCGCTCTCTGATTACGCATTGATGTTACGGATCTCGAGCTCATTTTACAATGGTTTGTTCGAGAGTTCTCACGACTAACCCTGCCTGTCTTGAATACATGCCCTGTTAACGTCGGCCATTTATCGGGCATAAAAGGCGTAAAAATGGCGGTAGTTCTCCCATCGTACAGCTCTGGGACGTTTCTTGCGAAGGGGCTTAGTTTTATTAAGAAACTAAGCGAGTTACGACTTCTTGAAGTTAAGGTGGTTTGGTGAAGGAAGCTTACAGGAGATTAACCAGTACTGTAAAGATGAGATAAAGAAGGGTGATTTTAATTAAATGAATGTAATGTAATGTAATGTATATATTCTAAGGATTTTTTCGACGGATAAACGAGACGAGGACAAGTAATATAGGTAAGTATGTAATTAGAATAAAGACAACATTACACTGGCTTGGGCAAAAATGATTTCGTATGTCTGGCTGGTTTTTCTCCTCTGTTCTCGTACCACCCACCATACAAAATTATAGCCAAGGAAGTTAGAATCTGGTTGTATTTTCTTTTAGGTTGAATTTCGTTTTGTTAGAACATTTTACGAGACAAATGAAACGCTACCTGCTTTGTTTTTAATTAAGGTTGACATTCCATCGAAACCGAGTGTACATCCGAATGTACATTGGGCGGCATGAGGTTGTAAGTCGCATTTCTCAACCGATTCTCGTAATGTTTTTTGTTAATGTTCGATAATGATGAGGACTTTTTTTGGCAAATCTGTATTTAGATTTGTTTCAAGCTTTAGGCATGGCAGAGCCATACATTTATTTAGTTTCAATTACATCTCACAGAGCCACTAGTATGTAATACGTAACTATGTTTGTTATTTTAGACCAAACAGGCACTTTCAAATATCTATTTTCCTCATGGGGTCTTACAATTTTAATCTATTTTGTGAATTCCCTAAAATGAATATTCAGGCTAATGAAGTGGAGGGATAATGAATTCTCGTTGAATGGTGGAATCACTGAGAGCATATGGCAATTAGTAGCGCGCCTCTGTCAAGCAAACCTACGCGATAATGAGTAATTTCATTAACGCAACAATTGGAATTGTTGACTCATGTTGATTTTTATGAAGTAATCTGGTTTGATGAATGGAAATGAAGCCGTCAATCATAATCAAGTGGATATTACAAAAAAAAATGAAAATATTAAATTTACACGACATTAAAGTTGGGTAGATGACAGCTGAACATTGGGTAGGTACATAAAGACGAACTTTAGGTAAATAGGGGACTGACTACGCATTTAAATATTTCTTGTTTGTTGAAATAGATTTATTTTCCTTTATGTTAGGTACTTATTAATATTTAGCGTCAAAAAATCTTCTACATTTTCCTAATCAGAACACGATACCGAATATGTCCCCATATTCCCCTCTAATCAGTGGGCCCCTTTAGAATAAACTTTAATAAAAATCAAAACATATAAGTTTATTTTTAAAAGTTGCTGTACAAATGTTGGTCAGTTTGAGGAGTGTAGCCTACATTTTCATTTATTGCTCCTGTTACAGGACCTGTAGATGGACTCCTTCGGACGATGAATCAGCTTCGGTTGCAAATTGCGCAGTGAAACTTTTCATGTTTGTAAGTTTCATGAAATTTTGCAGGAACTTAGTCCATACTCCATATATGTAATATATACTCCATAAAATTGTATTCATATATTATATAAATATAATATAGTATACCTACCAGATTACAATTCACTCGTAAGTCAACGCAAAGATATTCAACGTCAATGATAAACATTAATTTTGTTTTGACAATTAGCACATATTTTTTAATATTACTTAAAAAGTTTGTCGATTACCTATTCTGCAATCTGCTTGTTGCCTTTATAGTAAACTCGCATATCTCCTACTTTGTAGTGAGGCTAAAAATGTATAGTTATATTTGACGTCGACAGACTGTAGTAAAGTGCTCCGAAGCCAGCCAACGAGATGATGAGTAATTCTATCAACGCTACATTCAGCTGTTTACACAACTTATTTCGTTAGGATAATGACATTAACAAGGGCACTAACTGACTTCAATTCAATTGCGAAAAAAAAACAGTTAACTAACGTGTACCTACGAACGAATTGTATGAGTAAATCAAGGTTTATTCAATATGATAGGAGCGAATCGCAAAAAAAAATTGTCCGTCTCATAACATTCCGGCTGATGTGATGCCACTGTTTTCTATGGGACAGGCAATTTATGAAGTGAAAACTTCTTTAGCGGCACCACTGTGCACTTTTTGAGATGGGGAAAAAATGTTAAACTCGTAACAGGTGTCACGTGACCGTAAGACGTAAGAAGTAACCCTCTCTTTCTACCGCGCGGCGAAAATGTATGCCTGAGCCTGCTGTTTCATTTTTATTCACCAAAGAAATTTAGTCATAACGTATCATAATCAGGTCAATTATTTAAAACTGGACTTTAATTTAATTAACTTTTAATATATTAAGCAATAAAGCTCAATGTTCTAATCTTGTACGGGCTGAAATACGAGGATCTCAGAGTTACATTCTAACTTTATATCACTCAAATATAATTCAATAAAGCTACATCTTGATGAAATCGCTAATAAAAGTGAACTCTAGTACTGCTGAATAAAATTCAAAATATGACCAAATTTTTTTTTTACGATTTCGGCATTGGTCCCATAATGAAAGTTGTTCAGTATAACCTATAAAGTAACTACACAGAGTATGGCCGGTGGTTAAAATTTCACATTGTATAAATTGGTTCGTATACATATTAATAAACATATTATTGTACTTAAAAAAACTTAACAGTAAGTTTACTATAAATGGAACCCATTTTCATTAGTTTTAAGTGTGGTTGTACGTCAAGCTTATTACATCTGACATGTAGTATGCGTAGGGTAGGTATCGATTGCAGTTTGCTTATTATTATAAAATTCGACACATTACATCGCTGTATAACAACATCAATTAAAACCGAATTACACCGCCCGAGCTGTTTCAATTACTGGATAATACCAACCATTAGTAACGAGCATTGTCAGCTGACCTCAATCCCGCTGCCGAACGATTGGAAAACAGTGCGGTAAACATGACATTCCTGGCCGCTACTAGTGTTACGAATTTAGGATCCGTTTATAACGGTATACACGTTAAATATTAAAGGGGTCCACTGATTACCAGTCCGCCGGACGATATCGGCCTGTCAGTTGTTCGGAACTGTCAACTTTTTGTTCTAACTGACAGACCAGTATCGTCCGGTGAACTGGTAATCAGTGGGACTCGTAAGCCTGGCCACAGACGTTCGGAATTTTCCGTACGGAATGACATGTGCAAGCGAGACAGCACTATGCAGTTGTAGAGCGACGTCCCTTTCCCATCTGTCATTCCGTACGGAAAATGAAAATTCCGAACGTCTGCGGCGAGGGTTCTTCATAAATTTGCAAACATCTGTTAAAAATAGGGTATTCTCCTACTATACTAATCAAATCAGTTTCTTTTTAGGGTTCCGTAACCAAATGGTAAAAAACGGAACCCTTATAGATTCGTCATGTCTGTCTGTCTGTCCGTCTGTCCGTCCGTATGTCACAGCCACTTTTTTCCGAAAATATAAGAACTATACTGTTGAAACTTGATAAGTAGATGTATTCTGTGAACCGCATTAAGATTTTCACACAAAAATAGAAAAAAAAATTTTTTTTTTGGGGGTTCCCCAACTTTGGGGGTTACTTAGAACTGAAACTCAAAAAAATTTTTTTTTCAAACCCATACGTGTGGGATATCTATGGATAGGTCTTCAAAAATGATATTGAGGTTCCTAATATCATTTTTTTCTAAACTGAATAGTTTGCGCGAGAGACACTTTCAAAGTGGTAAAATGTGTCCCCCCCCCCCCCTGTAACTTCTAAAAGAAGAGAATGATAAAACTAAAAAAATATTACATGCAAACTTCCACCGAAAATTGGTTTGAACAAGATCTAGTAAGTAGTTTTTTTTAATACGTCATAAATTCCCTAAATACGGACCCCTTCATGGGCGAGTCCGACTCGCACTTGGCCGCTTTTTTTAGAAATGTCAAAACGATTTGCTAATATGGAATTTATGTGAAACATTACACAGTGACGTCACGGTCAACTTACCTACTTTTTAGGGTTCCGTAGCCAAATGGCAAAAAACGTAACCCTTATAGATTCGTCATGTCTGTTTGTCTGTCCGCCCGTCTGTCCGTCTGTCTGTCCGTCCGTATGTCACAGCCACTTTTTTCCGAAACTATAAGAACTATACTGTTGAAACTTGGTAAGTAGATGTATTCTGTGAACCGCATTAAGATTTTCACACAAAAATAGAAAAAAAAAACAATAAATTTTGGGGTTCCCCATACTGTGAACTGAAACTCGAAATTTTTTTTCATCAAACCCATACGTGTGTGGTATCTATGGATAGGTCTTCAAAAATGATATTGAGGTTTCTAATATCATTTTTTTCTAAACTGAATAGTTTGCGCGAGAGACACTTCCAAAGTGGTAAAATGTGTGTCCCCCCCCTCCTGTAACTTCTAAAATAAGAGAATGATAAAACTAAAAAAAATATATGATGTACATTACCATGCAAACTTCCACCGAAAATTGGTTTGAACGAGATCTAGTAAGTAGTTTTTTTTAATACGTCATAAATCCCCTGAATACGGAACCCTTCATGGGCGAGTCCGACTCGCACTTGGCCGCTTTTAGTGTTCCGTACAAAACTTTGTTCACGGAACACTTATTCTATTTCTATCCGATTTATAAAATAGAACTTGTGTTATCTTATCTTTAATTCATGCATGGCGTGAATTACCCGAAACTTTGTATGCGTGGATTTTTATGATGATTAATTGTTGTTTATACTACAACATTGAATATTGTGTAGCAAAAGATAGCAGGATTAATAATTGTATTTGTTAACATACATTGTTACATGATATTTAAATTATATCACAGTAAGTTTCATTAATTCACCAATCGTTAATAAAATATTTGAATCAAAATGTATTAAAGCATTGATATATTATTTGATATGTTAAAATAATCCCAGTCTTGTTGATAGGTCATTTAAAATTCCATTACTATAACAAGGGATTAACATCGTGTTCATTTATATAGAAGAGTATTAAGTACATAGATATCGCTATTAAAGTTAGTTATTAAAATAAAACATTTGATTGATGAGCATTGTTACAAAGACAGTCATTCACCATGCGTTTAAAACAGGGTGGATAGCACGACGTTCTTGATCCTTTTATACTATAAGGAATTGTTCACAAAGATTAACATTTCCCGTACAAAATAAAAACATTAAAATATTGTAAACATTATTATGTTTAAGTGGAATACCACTTGGATTTAACTTTTACTTGTATTTAACTACTTACTAACTTTACGTTTTTTTTTATAAGGCCAATGTGGGTAATTCGGTCATATTCCGTCTATTAGCGATTTTCTCGAACAACGAACAAAATTGATAATTTCATCAACAAAGCAGCGATTGCTTTTAGTTTCAGCAATCAAAAGCATTGGTTTTTTCCTACGATTGAAAATCAAGGAAACATACGCTCGTGGACGGAATAGTCCCTATGACGGAATTAGCCACATTGACCTTACCAAATTGATGAATAGTAGATAATTAATAAAATAAAAACACTCATAGGGAGTATGGGGTATATGGAAGAAGATGGGCTAAGGGAAGGGAAAAGACGCGGTTGGCGGAGTTATGGGACTCAAACTAGTTTAAATATTACATGTTTACATACTTTCATATAACATAATACAAATCAGCTTCATGCAGCCAAGCCTTCAACGAGGAAAAAGATGAACATAATAACGTCTTGCCACAACCGCCTAGTTAATCGGTACATCTATAATTATAGTCTGTTCGGAAAGAGAAGAGTCGTCGAATGTATTGGGCCCCATACATTCCACGACTCTTCTCTTTCCGCGCAGACTCTACATGAGTTACGTTATTTTTCTCTTCCACACCATGCTTGCGAACTCGCCCTTACGGCCGGTAGTTTGCACCCTTCGGTAATTTGCGCGCACAGGCCGGGAAATGGGGAGATTACAGCCGCACTGGCCACTTGACTCGACCGCGGAGCGGCCGGGAAACGACCGTTTTCTGATTTATAAAGTGCTCCGATTGTCCGAGCGGTGAGTCGTTTGATGATGTTTACATGTGAAATGGTTTTGAGATGTAGATAGGATCAGGAGGTTGATTCTGTTTTAGAATATGGTTTTAATTTCATTTTGAATATTTTCACAAGAATTAAATAGCAAATGGGCGTGTTCTATTATATATTATAATCGAAGGGATTTTACATTCGAGCTAGTTATAATTAAATGTGCGTAAATAATAACACCACACAGTAATGCGCATTCAATTGATCACGTAGGTGAAATATGAATTAATCAAATATGAACACGCGTATTTATTTCCTAATTTAGTCATTTATATTGTCTGTACTAATGATCACCATAACATGCAGTTAGAGTCTAACGCGAAAAACGAAAATGTTTTTTTTTGCCATAAGTATTCGTGCGATGTCAAATTGTTAACCATTTGAACGCCACGGCTATTTTATATACATTAGGGTTATATTAAACGGTAGGTAAGTATGTTCCTTCATAAATAATCAAATATTTGAAATCGATTCTACACTTTGAAGGAAAAATAATTCTGAATTAAGATGGCGCATTCGTCGTCGTTTCTTTTTAACCGACTTCGATTCCAGGAAAGAGGTAGATCAGTATTTGTATGTTTTTTTAATGTATGCTCACCGATTATTTCGAGATTATTATTAAAGTACACTCAAATACTTAAAACTATGAATTCCACTGATGATTTATGAACTAAATGCAGTCTGACGCATTATTGAAGTTGCTAGCATCGTGTAAGTAATAATGCTTCCTCTAATACTCATTTACTACGAATATCCAGCGAGTAACTAGTCATGGTACAATTATATTTTACATCGCAGACTACAGTGCGAAGCAGGCGACTTTTTCATGAACGCTATCCTACCCGGAGTGCCCAATTCCAACACAGCAATTGATCAACTCCTATTTGCGTTATGCAAATATTTGAATCAATTTAATTTAATAGCGTTCCGCAAGTAGCGGCAGCTAAACAGATGCAAACAGTGTTCCAGAAAGTTGGATACAACAATCTGATCCCAATTGAAACTATTGCATTGTGCCGCGTTCACGCTGAGGCAAGTCGCTGGCACTAATTACGCGGGGTGTAAACACATGTCGCAAACTGTTGCTTTACTGCGACTGTGCAGAGAACAAGTATTGAGATTAGGTAACGCTGAGCGTTCTGTAATCTTTGCATGTACAGTTTATACGACGGCGTTAGAGTAAAAAGCAATAAAAGTGGTTACAATAGCATTTTTATTTCCATAAGTCGTAACGAAGAAGTGAATGTTTTTATTTAAACTCAAAATTATTTTTTATGATTCTTAAACAAAATATATCTTCACACCTGAACGGCTACCATCAGTTTGTCACTGACATAAACGCCGTCGATAACGTAATTTACTTTCTATACATCTCGTCGTACTCGCGTATTAGTGCAAACGAGATGTATATGACACCGTAAGATTGTGAACCCGTTAGTTTATAATCTAACGTAGGTTAGGTTAGGTTAGTTTATAATCTCCCTGCCGTCAGTTTATAATTTAACGAGCGAGATTATAAACTGACGAGTGTTTACAATTTTACGGTGACATATAGAAAGTAAATTACGTTCTCGATAGCGTAAATGTCAGTTTTGACACTGTCAGTGACTCATGGTACGGGCTCTGGATACGAATGTCAAAACTGTAATAAGTGAGTAAAATAATACAACATAATCACCAAACCAGTTCCAGTGGAATACTAGTTGGAAATTCCTTAAAATAAATATTTTAATTATTCAGAAATTTCAGAATACTTCAATGTGTTTCGCCAACAGCGCAATCCATGCAATCGGAGCGCAAGCTAACGCATTCAAAAGTAGACCTAGTTGTGTCCATGCAGTTATTATTAGAGATGCCACGAATATTCGGCAACTATTCGATATTCGGCCTATTCGGCCACTTTGCCGAATAGGCCGAACTAGTAGGTGCAACAGATATTCGGTATTCGGCCGAATAGTAGGCAACATTCGGCCGAATAGCGAATATCTGTTGCACCTACTTAAAAAGAAAAATTGCACAATAAAAATAACCAACAACTATATGTAGGTATATTTAGAATGTGTTCTTGGAAAGTTGTTAAATACGAAGACCCTTGTTTGAGCATTTGTTGGTTAAAAAACATTTTATTTTTATCATGAGTCTGTTTTGTTTGACTCTATTCATTAATGCTGTTCAACAAAAATATATCTTAGCTAACGTCATCTAACGTTGAGCTTTGTTAGCGATTAGTTTTCATAATAATTGTGACTCAAAAGGTTCGCATGTCATGCCGAATATTCGGTATTCGGCCGAGAGAGGGGCCGAATATTCGGTATTCGGTATTCGGCCAAAATCACTATTCGGGGCATCTCTACTCTAGTTATTATTAAACGCGATTGTACATGACTAAGCGCCACTTGGACCTAAGGCGTTCAACCTTAAGGGCCACTTGCACCGTCCCACTAACACGGGGTTAACTAGTTAAACCTAGAGTTACCATGGTTACCAGTACAATATGACACTGGGTTAACGGTTTAACGGGTTAACCCCGGGTTAGTGGGATGGTGCAAGTGACCCTTACGGTTGAACGCCTTTTGGTCGATCTAATCTTCTTTCTAATAATCTTACTTTAATAATGCATGTTTTGTTTAAAAATAATAATTGTCAAACTTAAATTTAGTATAATTTCAATTTGCATGGCTTTTTGAAGCCTAAATGTGTATGGCTCTATAAATAATAATGTAACACCATTGTATACCACATTTAATGGCAAATAAATATATTTATATTTCTATTCTATTCAATATTATTAGTCGCAGGTATACAAATGCACGCCTACGCCGACGCCTACGCGAGTTTACGGTGTCTACGCGTGTCGAAGGTGTCTACGCGTGTCTACACTGTCTACGCCGCCAACTTGTTGATCCGCTGCATAGACTAGGAATCCTCTAGACGGAGTTTAGAGTTTAAAAAGTGACGACCGGTCTGGCCTAGTGGGTAGTGACCCTGCCTGTGAAGCCGCGGTCCTGGGTTCGAATCCCAGTAAGGGCATTTATTTGTGTGATGTGCACAGATATTTGTTCCTGAGTCATGGTTGTTTTCTATGTATTTAAGTATTTGTATATTATATATATATCGTTGTCTGAGTACCCACAACACAAGCTTTCTTTAGCTTACCGTGGGGCTTAGTCAATTTGTGTAATAATGTCCTATAATATTTATTTATTATTTATTTAAAAATACTGGGGTACGAGGACGAGGTGAGCGAGTCCCGTGCCGTGATTGGTCCGGTCAAAAACACGGACGTCACACAAAGACACTTTTGACTCGAAAATGGAGTAAAACTACCTTATATTTGTGGCAGAGGGGGTAGCGCTACTATGCTCAGTCTAGAGGATGTCTTGTCTGTGATCCGCTGTAACGAACGAGGTGTTTGCGTGGCTGTCTTCACTTTGATCAGACTCGATATGCAACTCTAACGAATTAGCAAATCGATAGTAAATCTTATCGCAGTAACTGTTGTGTTTCTTGACTTGAGAGTCGGTAAGTAGTGTTGTTTCATGTCAAACGGCATATTATTGCAATTTAACCCTCATTTAAAGGGAAAATATTTCTTACTTCATCTTCTCTTATACGTATAATATTTTGAGCCAGCATGATTAAATTATATGTACAGCCTACAGGTACAATATACATATACAGCCTACAATTCAATATCAATTTATATAGCCTACAATTAAACAAAGTCAAAGTAGCAATACAGTTTTGTATTGCGTTAAAATAACTATTTTATTTTTCGGGCTTTGATCTGGGAGAGTACACAGAATTTAGATACGCTCTCATTTTAAAAGGACATTCTAAAATAACGTCGCGATTCGGGAAATGAATCAGAGATTCACTAGATATGAAATAGTAAAGATATGTGACGTTCCACTGCAAAAGGTACCTTATGGCGGCTGGCGCTTACGCTATTATTAACGCCGCTCCAATATTCCGCCGGGGCAATGGTACCTTTTGCCGTGGAACGTCACATATCTTTACTACTTCATATCTAGTGAATCTCTAAATCATTTCCCGAATCGGGCCGTAACATTCAAGTCGACACGAACTTTCAAGTAACAGAGGTATATATATATAAATATATACTCGCACTAATATTTACGTGAAATGTTCATGCTAAGTTTCATGTAATTTAAGTACCTATAGGTATTGTGTTAAAATGAGAGCGTATTTTTATGAGAGATTGTATGGGAGTATATTTGGGGGCGGTCCGCGTAACTCTTAAAATGTGGATACTCCAACTAATCTATAAGTCTAGGTACAATAAATATATATACCTTGTTCCACAAAGTAGACCGGGCAAGCGGTTTCACTGCGCGTTTTTATGTCAAGTATCACTCGGCCTTCGTTTTAAGAGCGACTACCTACTTTTTAGCCCTCGCCCTGCCATCTAAAGGGCAGTCAGGAGTTTGGGGCACGCATCTTCAGTCTGCCCTTTTCCTTGCATCTGTTTCCTCATTAGTCATTACTGAGGGTATTTTTACGGAATTGCTTTTCTTGAAGATTTTTAATGAGATAAAAAATAATGCTAATAGTATAAAGGTCCTGTAAAATAATTTAAAAAATATGACTGTCTGTCAAGTCGGTTTACGGACGATAATTTTGCGTGATAACGTCATAAGAAAACATTGATGAAAAATTGTATACTTTTCTACGTTACCATGGAGATCCGTCCACAATGTTACCATGCAGATCTGTCCACGACGTGACACTTTTTCGTGTATGCTACCGGTGTTCATCGATTTATAAGACCATGTCACGTCAAAAAAAAACCTATAACTGGTCAAACAGTATGTATGCGTAATATCCATTAGCTAGAATTGTAGCAACAATGCTACTTGCAGTCGCGGCCTACGGTAGCGATACTATATATAATTATAATGTGTCTCAAACAGAATCTCATTCCAATAACAAATCCAAATCAAATTACTTGAGCTAACAAAAGAAAAAATAAAAGTTTCACTTTAAAAATCCCTAAACAAAATTTCCTACACTAAATGTAGGTCGTTCTATTTCAAGTTGTGTGTTTATAGAAACTCTGCTCCACTTTGAAACAAACCTTAATTCTGAATTCCGACGCTTTAAATAATTAAATGTCTAAAATCCAGCTAAAATGCTGCTCAAAATCGTAGCTCCTCTAAAACAGATTATTCTTTTGATGGGCCAATATGGCGCCGATAGGGCACTGGCTGGCTGGTCACTGGATCTTGAATATAATTGAGCCTTTAATCCCCGTCGCACCGAAGTAATTTAAAGAAAAATAACATTAGCAATTCAGATTGAGTTCGGAGGCATTATTACGAGTAAGTGTCAAAGTGGAAAAAGTGTGGCAAATTGACTTTGGCATCGTGATTTATCTGATCAAGGGTTTATTAAGAACTTTGTTGGACTATTTTATATACGTTATATAATATATACCTATATAGAATTATATAGGCAGAGGATTACGCAATTGAGATTGAATCGTAACAGGTACCAACCGTCTGTAATTATAAATAACATCTTAAGTATTTATTGTTTTCTGTTTTCGTTGTCTCCACCACCCAAATGTTATCTGGAGGATGTCGCTTCTTAGCGATAAGACCAATTTTTGTATACCAGTTAGTAGGAGCTTAAACTGTGGGAAAATTATGAAGGTTTAATTTCAACATTTGTTTTGTTGTATTAAAGATGCATCACAACGTGTAAGAGCAGTAAAAGGATAAACATCATTTCGAATTTCAAACACGACAAACATTCTGCTCGTTACTCAAAATCATATATCACTGAAATATTCTAAAAGCAACTCTATGTATGTCAAAATAGACATCAAAATTCAGATCATCGTCAATCAAACATAATTCGTTTTAGACTGAGAGTAGGTACCGAGACAGAGTTTCATCTTACATTATATGCTAATATCTGGGTGACCGAGCTTCGCTCGGAAAACATAAAAAAACTCGAAAATGCGCGTTTTCTCAGAGATAAGACCTAGCTAGATCGATTTTTCGCCCCCAAAAACCCCCATATAGCAAATTTCATCGAAATCGTTAGAGCCGTTTCCGAGATCCCCGAAATATAAAGTTATTACAACGCAAATTAGTAATTATTTAGAAAAACATAACTTAATATCGGATGGTCAGCATGGGTTCCGGCGAAGGCGCAGCACCTCAACCGCTTTGGCCCAATTCACGGATGAGGTAAATGAGCATTTAAACAATAAAAAATACGTAATAACTTTATATATAGATTTCAAAAAAGCATTTGACACTTTGGGCCACGAACAGCTCATCCTCGCTATGCAAGAATGTGGTGTCCGTGGCCCAGTGATCGAGTGGATTAGAAACTACTTAAGTAACAGAACAATAACCAATTTTATCAATGGGCTGAGCGGCGAGGAGGCTAGCGTAGTATACGGGGTGCCAACCGGATCGGTAAACAGCATGATTAACGTCGTCCAGGCCTGCTCAACTTATATGTATGCCGATGATACATGTCTATTGTATGCTGATAGGGACATAAAAACTGTGGTTAAAAACATACAGCAGATTTTACAAGCATAATAAAATGGTCGCACGACAATGGTATAATCCTTAATATAGAAAAGACCAAATGTATGATAATTAAGTCGCCATACCTACAGGAACCATGTGAAAATGTTTGTATATTGGGGCATACATATGACTGTCTACATAATAATAAAAACCAGGAAGACTGTAACTGTAGTAGTATACAAGTCGTAGATAGATATAAATATTTAGGCTTAACTATAGACACTAAATTTAATTGGGGGATCCATATAGAAATAGAAATAGAAAATTAATTAGCTTAAAAAACATAGCAAGTAGAAAATTAATGCACATCTTGTATCACTCGCTAGCCGAGTCGGTAATTACTTATGGATTAATTGCATATGGACGTACGTTTAAGAGTTACCTTGATAAAATTTGTAATCTACAGATTAGAATAGTAAAAAGTATATTAGTAGATAAAAAAACTAAAAACAAATGCAATAATAATTACAAGCGATTGTATAAAATATTAAAAATCTTACCAGTGCATGAGAAGGTTAGTCATTTAATTTGTATGGATGATTACGGTCAAGACAAATTCAAAACGCGTAGAATACCGTTACGTAATCTCAGAGCAAGCACGCAACAAACATACGTAGAACATAAAGCGAATAACTATTATGGCCAAAGAACGCGCAAACATATGATTCCTAAAATACTTAACCAATTAAGTCCAACAGTAGATAAGTGTAGCAGTAAGCTAATATTTAAGAAAAGGCTGCAAGCAAAACTTTTAGATTTGTATGATAATAGTAGTGAATAGTAATGACTAATGGTATATTGTTTGTATGGCATAACTCTAGTTAAGTAATGTATTAGGTATAAGTATGTAAGTTAAGTGGGTAGAACACAAAAGGATAGAGAGCGCTTTATCCGCCAACAAACTGTCCTCAGTTTGGCGGAACATAAATATGTAAATACCCTGTAAAAAAATATATATATTTATATATATATATATAAATAAACAAGAATTGCTCGTTCAAAGGTATTAGATGAGTCCACATTACACGCAAATTAGCTGGGGTGCTTTATGCCGTCATTCACAAGCCGTGTCTTAAAACATATAATAAGTAGTACATTTCAATGCAAGTGTGGAAAACGATTTATTATTTACGAGTCCCGAGATGTCTTTTATGAGCCGAAGGCGAATACGTCACTGTCAGTCACTGTCAGTGACTGCCAGCCATATTCGAAATTTAAGATACGTAAAAAATATTAGATATCTAAACGATATGGATCGGATATGTCAGTGTCAAAAGTGAAGTTTTTGTTTGAAAAAACGTCACTTTTGACACTTGTTTGACACTGACATATCCGATCCATATCGTTTAGATATCTAATAGTTGCGTATCTTAAAGTTCGAATATGGCTGTATCTCTGTCAGTCACTGACAACTGACTTCCCACACCTAACGAGGCATCGATAATCGATATCAAGCCCCTAATGGAATACAATCGAATAGCCGAATCAATATTTGGTGTTTGCGGTCACTCGAATCCGCCGCGCCTATAGCATAAATAGTGTTTTCATTATCTAATGGGTCAACAATGGTTCTTCTGCAAATGCGACAAGTGTAACAAAAAGACAACCGAAAAGTTAACGGTAATAAATATTAGTTACACGCATCTCTAAAAGATAATCTTCAAAAAAAGAGGTCAAAAGATAATCTTCTGAGATGGGGAATTGGGCGACAAGGTGATACATCCTGCGAGTGTGGAGTCCCTCAAACAACAATACACATGAGACAGTGTTCTCTGTGCTCAACGACGTGCACTGAGGAAGATCTCCTGAGGGCTACACCCCGAGGGCTGGAAGTGGCAAAGCATTGGCAGACAAAAATTTAGTTTTAAGCAGTTTGATCCCTTTACACGATAAGAAGAAGATCTCTAACTAAAGGGCACAGAACTTTCCGCGACACGCCACGACAGTTAATTAGACAGTTGGATAACTTGGATAACAAGTATCAAGCTAACTTGGTTATTTTTATTATCACTATCACAAACAATTGACATTTCGTGGCACTTTAATCTTATTTTGTGTTTCTTTTATATTATGTATTGTCTGTGCTTACGAATAAATTATATTCTATTCTATTCTATTCTATTCTAATTGGTTATTTTTTCCGTAAAGATGGCACGTGCAGCAAAGAAACACTGGGAACTCACAAACACAAAGTTACACGTGGCAAATACTTCGTTGTTAATTGTGGTGATAAGTGATTTCCTTTGTTTATTTTACCAACTATATCATCTTACTGCATGACATATACATAGAATTGTTTGTTTTTGAAATTGAATAGCTGTCAATATTTAGTAGAATTTATAACGGCCATGGAACAACATGCGGTAAAGGGATACATATCTGGGGGGCCCGTTTCTCAAAATCTTGTAACTTGTAATACAAGTGGAAGTCCCTTTTTAACCAACGCTGTCAAAAAGTGACATCTGTTTGTATTACAAGTTATAAGCTTTTGAGAAACGGGCCCCTGGGGCCTGGGGATATCAAAAGCTTGTAACTTGTAAGGGGATGTCACTTTTTGACAGCTTTTGTTAGAAAGGGACTTCCACTTGTATTACAAGTTACAAGCTTTTGAAACGGGTCCCTGATGCATTTTCAGCAGCAAACATCGACTTCATTACATTGTATTCATTATATTCCTGCAGTTATGTCAATTGTCATGTCATTTTCAAATCACAACGCATTATTAGCAAATATTACATGAGTAATATAATATGATATAAGACCAGACGCACGTACCACGGTTTAGGGCGATTACAGTCCTCTCGCACGTCTCCGTTTTACAGCTGCCACGTGTGCGGCGGGGCTTACGTTATATTATTCATACAACCTTCTATAGTTCAGCACGCAATAGCAAATCGTGTTGCTTGAAACTAAAGAGTCTTAAGTATATAAAAATAAATGTGTCATAATTATTAATATTATAATTATCAAACTTGCTCACATAATATCACGTCGTATCGAAGAAAACAGCCCGACATCCCTGTCAGCCCGATTCGGACTTTAAGAGATACAATATGGATCGGATATGTCAGTGTCAAAAGTGACGTTCCTTCAAACAAAAACGTCATTTTTGACACTGATATATTATAAGTATGTACCTATATCGTCGCCTAGCACCCATAATAAGCTTTGCTTAGTTTTGGGCCAGGTCAATCTGTGTAAGACTGTCCTCAAATAATTACTTCTCTTATTTTAGTAGTTAACAATTACCAGTTTAACTTTCAGTTATTTTGATTCAGGTTGACGGCTCCGAACGGTTTGATCAAATAATGCGGTTTCAAGTTACCAAAGGAACCAATTACTTAGGCGTCGTCGCGAGCACGTTACACATCAAAGTGTTGCTGTAGGACTAATGTAGAACCGCCGCCGATTGCATCGGCACATCGGCAGGAATTAGGCATAGGCCTGTATTAGAGGCATAGACCGGTATTAGAGGCATAGGCCGGTATTAGAGGCATACACCGGTATTAGAGGCATAGACCGGTATTAGAGGCATAGGCCGGTTAATTAAAATCAACGAATACAAAGCCAATACAACACTGCAAGCAGAAGGCCCCACAGACGGTTTTGACGAGATAATGTCTTATAAATCAATGAACACTGGTACCATGCACGATAAAGTCTCACGTTGTGGACAGATCTCCATGGTAACGTAGTATGCAATTTTTCATCAATGTTTTCTTATGACGTTATCATGCAAAATTATCGTCCGTAAACCGACTTTACACACAACCTTTTTTTATTTATTGCTTTGGCTGAGATAGAATTACCGCCTTTTTCTCTTTTTCTATTGCTACATGGGGGAAGGGACGCCCAGTGGGACCCTAAAACGCCCTTCAGATTGGATTGCTATAAACGTGCATGGACCTGTCTCGCTCAAGCACCTCCACAAATAATTATATGTCACTTTTTTCGCTAATCGAATTGACCCTTATCAACGAGCGAGACTGTTGATCATAGGAGACTAGAGAAAATGACCCGAAAGGGATGATCAAATTAGAGGACTGTGTCTCTCCCGCAATTTTGCCATAAATTGTCATAATATTATTGAAATATTGTTATCCTCTTCCAGTCTTAGTTATTTAAATAAAATAGGTCTGTGTAATATTTCCTAATGTCAACTCCATTTTAGGAGCCCAAGTCACAGGCATAGCCTAGTTTGGGATCCACGTACCTGTATTCATGTGTCTGTGAGATTGTTTTTCTATAGTTAATAAAACATATTCTAATTATTCTTATTCTAAATAAAACGAGACGCGATATTCTAGCTTTGACTTTTCTTTCAGTCACACTTTTTTACCGAAGTACCTTACTCAGTATGGAATCTGGTCCGTGTCACACATCAAAGCGAGGTGCAGATCCGCGACAGTGTGATAACCCCTTAACAGTCGTAGACATTAATCTCCTCCTTATTACAGTCGCCACCAGAAATATCGGAGCGGCCAAGGTGCTCACAAATACCTGAACACGCCTCTATTGTCAAGGCGCTAGAGTGCGTGTTCAGATATTATTGAGCACCTCTTCCGCTCCGTTATATCTGATGGCGACTGTACCACAGAGCCAGCTCATTCAATACAAGCCTACTGATCGTCGTATCTTCGCGTTCGCGTCCACTGCTGAACACATGCCTCTCTCATGGAATTCTATGTTGTTGCATACGGTGGCTCTATGCCACGTCGGCGCTCTCATCTTTAATGACGTACTATTTTCAATCATAGAAGGATTTGTACAGCTAAGAGAAGTGTCTATTATCAGATAAGTCACATTGAAATTCTTAAATGATGGGTGATGGAAATTTTTCAATGCGATCATAATTGTGTCTGGGACTTTGATAATTACCTGTTTTGTTTCAATAATACCTATCGAAATTTATACGTTTCATATATTTCGTATTTTAATAACTGCTGTCCCTTTAAAATCGGTCAAAGGCCTTTAAAATATTGCATATACTAGAGACATTGGGATGGGTACCGCTGTGACCAGGTAGTTCGGAGGTGGTGATGGTGTTAGGCGCGTAGGTTACCTTAACCATAGAGAAATATAGTAAGACAAGTGTGCTCACTCCATACATCAGTTTTGATACCAAAAAGACTATTAATTTCAGCTGAAGACGCCAGTTCGTTTCCGGCGTCGACCACTATTGCAGCTTAGAATTTAGAAAAAATCGTAAAAGTACGATTACCAAAATAATCAGCTTGTGCAGATATTCAAAAGTATACCTGGAACAAACGACAGCATTAGTAATATCAGTACCTACAAGATTAAATTTTGTTAAATGTCTATATATGGGACCCATTGCATTAAAGCAATAAAAAAATCTGAAATGACATTCAAAGTCTGATAGCGTACTCAAACGCAAAAAAGCCCCATACTAAACAGTACGTGATAGCGACGTCACCAGAAAATTGCTGTTTTGACGGTGAAATATTACATTTAAGTATGTATATAGTTACATACAAGTTATTTTTAAATAAAATGTAGGGAATCGAATGGTACGAGTAGGTACCTTTTTTTTTCATGTTGGAAAAAATACATATATGTAGGTACCTACTTCTAAGTGTCTCTGTCTCTAAAAGTATAATAATTCGGAAAGAACTATACAAAGTCTGTAACCTGACCATGACGTCACATGTCTCGTCTGTGATTCATTAGTTAAATAATGTATGTTTAAACTTTAAGTAGGCTTATAATTTTTGGAGTAAGAAAATAAAAAATCTATAAGCAAATAAGAAGTTTAGTCTCTGAAAAGAAACAATGTTTATTTTAATAAAGACAAAACAAAAGAAGCCCACCACCAGGCCAGTTGTTACGGCCACGTTTTAGTAACACACAAGAAGAAACCTTTGAAACGAGGTTGTTTGAAAAATATGTAAATGATGCTTTCTTTTGAGAGGTAATTTTCCTAACACGTGTTTGGATTTCGGAAATTATTTATTTATTTAATTTTTCAGCGAGGAAATACGGCCAGCCGTCTGGGCACCCTGCACGTTGACGGCGATTTAGGACAATATTTTTTAGCAATAGCATAAGTTAGTGTAGTGTAAGTAGGTTTAGTCAGTTTTATTTATATAGGTATTTAATTAATATACATAATCACATCAAACCACAAACAAACTTAAAAAACATTCATACTTACAATAATTATTTAAATGTGAAATACGACTAATCCACATGGGTCAACAAAAATCCCTATAGGTCGAAGTGTATCCGCAAGGGCCCCCGAAAACTGAGATAAGATAAGATAATCCACATTTAAGATTTAACCACGTGTTTTTAATCACTCGCGCGATAAGTTTTGGATAGCCTAACCTAGGTCTCCATTTTTAACCGCCTTCAAAAAAAAGGAGGTTCTCAGTTTGACCCGTATGTATGTATGTATGTATATTTGTTCGCGATTATCTCGCGTTTGGCTGAACCGATTTTGATGTGGTTTTCAGAAAAGTGTTTGTTACATTCTGGATAAGGTTTTAGTATACATAGATCTGAGCTGATGCTGAACCCTGGCTGTACCTAGTGGAACTCAGGTTTGGTGCAACATAGGTAGACGCTGTTTTTGTCATCCGACACGCCTTGACGAGCACTTGGGAGAGCAGTACCCAAGATAGAGCTGATGCTGAACCCTGGATGACCTAGTGGAACTCAGGATGTGCCTAGTGGAACTCAGGTTTGGTGCAACATAGGCCCACGCTATTTTGGTCATCCGTCACATCTTGATGAGCACTTGGGAGAGCAGTGCCCAAGATAGAGCTGATGCTGAACCCTGGCTGTACCTAGTGGAACTCGGGTTTGGTGCAACATAGGCCCACGCTACTTTGGTCATCCGTCACATCTTGATGAGCACTTGGGAGAGCAGTACCCGTGATAGAGCTGATGCTGAACCCTGGCTGTACCTAGTGGAACTCGGGTTTGGTGCCACATAGGCCCACGCTACTTTGGTCATCCGTCACATCTTGATGAGCACTTGGGAGAGCAGTACCCAAGTTAGAGCTGATGCTGAACCCTGGCTGTACCTAGTGGAACTCAGGTTTGGTGCAACATAGGCCCACGCTATTTTGGTCATCCGTCACATCTTAATGAGCACTTGGGAGAGCAGTACCCAAGATAAAGCTGATGCTGAACCCTGGCTCACCTAATGGAACTCAGGGTTGGTGCAACATAGGCCCACGCTATTTAGGTCATCCGTCACATCTAGAAAACCAAACCAAATTAACTTAATACTAAATTACACTAAAACTAAATGGAGAGCCTAACAAACTAGTATATTTTAGCCCAAAACCTAAAATAAATGAAGTACCTACCTATCACTAAAAAGTAAAAAATAAAATAAAATAAATAAAAAAAGAATTAAAAATTTAAAAATAAATAAAAATAAAACCAAAATATAATAACTTAATATAATATCTTTTTCTAAAAAAAGGGAACCGCCTTCAAAAAACCAACCCACTGAAAAGCACAAAATAATTTTTATATGGCACCCCTATACGTCTCCAGTCCCTATCCCGTCGTAAAGCAAATTTCTGCCAAAAAGTAATTAATACCTAATAATAAGAAAGTTAATAATCATCCGGGTAATTACTTAGTTTTTGAAGGCGGTGCCAAACCAACAAAAACATTCTTTACTACCATTCAGCAAAAAAATACGAGTAAGTAGTACCTACAAGAACTAAATTAATGAGTAAACTAAGTATGTCTTTATAATGCAAGTAAGTGCAGTTCTTCGTTGTCTAAAATATCGGTTCTCAAACATTTTGGTTTGGCACCGACTGCAAAAACTAAGTAATTACCCGGATGATTATTAATTTTCTTATTATTAGGTATTAATTACTTTTTGGCAGAAATTTGCTTTACGACGGGATAGGGACTGGAGACGTATAGGGGTGCCATATAAAAATTATTTTGTGCTTTTCAGTGGGTTGGTTTTTTGAAGGCGGTTCCCTTTTTTTAGAAAAAGATATTATCTAATATGAAAACCACCTTTTTCTTGTAAATTTCTAGTGCTTGAAAATCAAGACCAAGGCTCTCCGAAACATGTCGCGATGACTAAAAAGAAAAACACGTGAATCAAACGACAAAATCAGTTTAATGTTAATATGACTCACGACGGTTTAAATTGAAATAATGGTATTTTCATACAAAATAACTTGCCCTCATTATTAGTGAGTGTATTCAGGTTCATGTCATTCAGTCATGCGAATGCGACAGAGACAATTATCCGAATATTTATGGACGCATCGCACAGAAACTTAAAACTTACGACTAATATTAAAGCAGACCCAAAACATCTTTCAGACAATGAGCCTAACGGAAAACTAACAAACCCATCGCTCAAAAACGAAATCGAAGCTTACACGAATGAGTTATTCATAATTAAAAACCTAATCAGGCCAAATGCCATTGCGGGAACAGGCAATTAAAAATGCCACGGCAAAAATTAACAACTGCATTGCGCTTAATGCTCCGCTATTGCTCGGCACCAATGGCTAGTCAACAGCGAAAAGGGGATAAGATATTTGTTAATTCAAAAACTGCCTGGTATCCTGCGGGCAAAATGAAAACTTGTTACCAACATGTACACGATAACTGCAAAGGATTATTTTTTCATTTTTCTCCCAAACCCAAAGAGTAAAGGGGTAACGAACTGTTGTGGTTCTCCACGAATAACAAGGGTTCATTAATACGAAACAACAACAGGACTAAAGGTTTTTCGTTTTTAAGAAAACCGGCCAAGTGCGAGTCGGACTCGCGTTCCAAGGGTTCATATATTAAGTCCGACTCACGCTTGACTGCACATTTCTAATAGGTTTTCCTGTCATCTATAGGTAAAGAACTATTTTGTGTGGGGGGGGTGGTCATTTTTTGTCTATTTTGTTGAATAACTGCTAAACTATTTATCCTAAAATTATTAAAAAAAAAATATTGGAGATTCTTACAATGAGCTCTTTCATTTGATATGTAACACGATATAGTTTGAAAAACTTAATTTTTTAATTTTCTCATTTACCCCCCAAAACTGGAATTTACGTTATATGAGTACGTCCATCTTTGGGTCACAAACTTACATATGTGTGCCCAATTTCATCTTAAGAGCCAACAGGAGTGGTCATTTCTCCATACAAACGTACTCGACTGTTTCCTCCGTGGGTTTTGAAGCTAGAGCAATGATTTTTTCAACACAGATTAATATTGTCAATATCTGTGTCGGACCGTTTTGCTTTTTTTGATATTTTTGTTTTTTAAGGCGCTAGAGCTCTTCAAAAATGGCCAAAATGGCCTAATTGACTATGCCGCAATGAGAGGCGCGCTATTCAAAACTTATATCAATTAGCCAAAAAAGCAAAACGGTCCGACACAGATAATGTCATAATCATGTAGATTTCCAAATTTGGTTACGATTGGTTAAGTTTTGGAGGAGGAAACAGTCGAGTACGAAACCTCGATTTTTGAGATTTTTACGCCGGATTTTTCGCCTTGTCCTTATCGCACTAGTTTTAGGAGCCGCTTCCGTTAGCGAGACGGGTATATTTACCTAAAATATTTAAATCTCAGCTCCTGTTGGCTCTTAATTGGTCCAGTGGTTTCGGAAAAAATAGGCTGTGACAGACGGACGAACAGACAGACACACGAGTGATCCTATTAGGGTTCCGTTTTTTTCCTTTTGAGGTACGGAACCCTAAAAAGTAAAGCCTATTACTCGTACCTAGGGTTTGCAAGCCGGATCCGAAATTTATGAAATTATCCGGATCTGAATCGGGATCCGCGGATATTCCCATACATTTCGGATCCATCGTGCAAACCCTACTCGTAACTACAGCAATGGTGCTCTTACCTGCCCGTTTGTGTGCATAGGGTCTTTGTTAATAAGACAATTAGGGTCCAAGCTAAATTGGTTGTTTATTACGTCCGCTATAGAATATCCAATTTAGCAAGAACCCTAAATGGCGCAACATTCCCATGTGGTGACTGTAGCATGAACGTCTTCAGTCGCTGTGGTTAAAACCGGCCGGGAGAGTATATATACTGATCTCACTACATAGTATAAAACAAAGTCGCTTCCCTCTGTCTGTCTATCTGTCTGTCTATCTGTCTGTATGTATGCTTAGATCTTTAAAACTACACAACGGATTTTGATGCGGTTTTTTTTTATAGATAGAGTGATTTAAGAGGAAGGTTTATGTATAATTTGTTAACCCGTGCGAAGCCGGGGCGGGTCGCTAGTATATGTATATAGTCAAAAGGTTTTGTTACTACACAATTATGATTTCAACTTGATAGGCCATTGTAGCTGAAACCGCTGTGAAATATCCGGTACGTACCAGTTATTTGCTAGTAAATTTTATAGGTTATGAAATTAAAAAGTTGGCATTCGGCAAAATCATTTTACGTTGTTGCTGTACGTAACTCGGCGTACAGTCAGCATCAACAGTAGCGTATAATTATAACAACGCGCCAAAATTATCTGCCACTCGAATACTGCATGCAATTTCGCAGCTTTCTGTACATCCCTCAAAACAAACGGTTAGGTACAGTCAGCAGCAGAAGTTGCTAAGCGGGCGGGGCGTTCATAATTACCTTGACGCGCTCTTATTCTCTTAACAATAAAGTCGCGTCAACATTATTTTGAACACCTCGCCCGCTTAGCAAGTATTGTTGCTGACTTTATAATCATGCCGCGATCAGAAAGGGATTAGAAATAACAGATTTCCATACACTTACGTCAAAATCAATATGGATTGACAGCTATCTCAATCCCTTTCTAATCGCGATTCAGTAATACCTAATAGCTAATTGAGGTTTGTAGCGCGTTTATGAATAACGCCATAGTAACTTATTAAAAGATGTCCTATTTATATAACTGTACTAACCATTAGTTACGAAGCCAGGAGCATTTTGTACATCTTCACGAATGAAACTTGTACATCAAACGGACTTTGAGAAATAGGACTGAGTTGTGACAGACGAAAGACGAGGGAACAGGCTGACAGACAAGTGAGTGATGTTTACGTTCACTTTGTTTTTCAGCCATCTTTACGTTTGCGGTAGATATGTCTTAGGTACCTACATAGAGAAATAAGTAAGCATAGAATGCTCACTCCATTTATCAGTTTTCTTACCAAAACGCATAGAGTCTGTGCGGAAAGAGAAGAGTCGTGGAATGTATGGGGCCCAATACAATCCACGACTCTTCTCTTTCCGCACAGACTCTATTATTTTCGTGGTCAACATCTAGCGTCAAGTAGCGGATTTATCAGTACCACTAGATGTCACGAGTGACGCGACTGGCGAAAAGTTTATTGCTTAACAATTTGCAACTAATATTACAAGCAGAAGGAGTTGAAAATACGAGTAGAGTTCCAGTTAATCCAGTTATAACATTAGCTGAAAATTGGTGAGCATTAGACTTTTCGTTCGTCGCGACATCTATGTCAAGTAGCAGTACTGATAATCCGCTAGTTGACGCTAGATGTCGACTACGAAAATAATAAGCGTATTGGACAGAAAACTGCAGATATGTGGAGTGAGCACTATGTTTACTTATTTCTCTATGGTACCTATTAATAATATAGATGGAAAGAATTATCTTTATTGGCTCAGTAAAAGATACAGCTTTGAGAAAACCAATTGATTAATGATAGTCAGAAAACAGGCGGTCTTATCGCTAAAGACTGATCTCTTCCAGACAACCTTTGGGTAGAGGAAACAAATCAATTAATCAAAAAGCGTAGGTGTTGCAAAAAACGTTATGAAGTTTTAATATAATACTAATATTATGCATAGATACTCGTAAGTTTCGATAGTGCTTCGCAGAAGTAGGTAAGTGACATGTCAGTTCTATAGTTGTTCAAACCAAATTTGTCAGTAAATAAGAACAAAAAAAAACTAAACTCATCCTTATCTTTTGGGTGCAAGCACTAGTGTAAGACAAAGATAGTATGATTCTCTCTGTCTATGTTTAAGATGTCAGACATGATGAAGATGCAAGACAGTCCTTTGACAAACTATAAATGAAGCACTTTATGCGGTAAAGTTTTGAACTAAGTAATTAACGAGATATAAATTTAAATATTTATTTATTTAAACTTTATTGCACAAAATATATACAACAATGTACAAATAGCGGACTTAATGCCAAATGGCATTCTCTACCAGTCAACTATCGGGCCAAACAGAGATACCTACAATTGGTGCAGAAAGAGAAAATATATTGAGTGAATTAAAAAAAACCGGCCAAGTGCGAGTCGGACTCGCGCACGGAGGGTTCCGCACCATCAACAAAAAATAGAGCAAAACAAGCAAAAAAAGAAGCAAAAAAAATAATTAATTAAAAATTAAAAAACACGACTGCAGTTTAAAAGCGAACTGAAAAGCTAAAAATAAATTTAGTTATGTTAGTTACTCAACTTAATGAATCTAAATTAGAATATAAGTGTTCAGTCAGGGTCATAAACAGCAAATGCAAAAGTTTAGGCTCATTTAGGATCGTGCCTGTACCTGTATATTTTATTTCAATTGCAGTCCGGACCTTGATGTATTAAAATTTTCCCATTTAAAAGGTCCCCGACTGCAATCAAAATAAAATATACAGGTACAGTCACGATCCTAAATGAGCCTAAACTTTTGCATTTGCTGTTTATGACCCTGACTGAACACTTATATTCTAATTTAGATTCATTAAGTTGAGTAACTAACATAACTAAATTTATTTTTAGCTTTTCAGTTCGCTTTTAAACTGCAGTCGTGTTTTTTAATTTTTAATTAATTATTTTTATTTTATACATTTTAGTGATCATACAAACTACTGCAACTACATATTTCCTATAATATCTTTAATACCGCATCATTATAATACCGATATTTAGATAATAATATATGTACATGGTAGCCATTACTCAGAATTGCATGTACCTAATGCTGATACAGATGACGCTGATTTATTCGGATCTAAAGTAACACTCGTGGAGGTTTATTTACGTGATTAGGTACCTCCTCATCAGTTAATCAACGGATTTGAGCGAAAAATGTGGCATCTGATAGATATTACTGCGATTTAGGTTAATAGTACCAGCATAAAATATGTGGGCTTATAGCGAGCTGTAAAAGTTCCTTCGACCCTTTGTGGAGCTCCGTCTTCGGCCTTTGTCATTTAGATACTTGTAATATTTTTCTGTGTTTGAAGAACTAGAAAGCATGGACGCAAGCTTGCGTGGAAACGATCCTCTCTCGGTCGCTTCGAGCCGTCGGCCCCTAATTGGAGCTTTGGCCTTCGCCTTCGCTATTAAGAAACTTGGGGAAGTTCCAAAAAGCACGCACCTGCTTTACGCTCCGGGTCTTCGGCTCTACGCGGAATTCGGCCTTCGTAATTAAGATGCTTCCTGGGAAAGTTGGAAGCACGCACCGAGCCTGGCTCCGGGCCTTCAGCCCGACGCGGAGCTTGGCCTTCGGCCTTTTCAATTAAGAAACTTGGGGTAGTTCCAACGAGCACGAACCTGGCTTACGCTCCGGGCCTTACGGCCCTACGCGGAGCTCGTCCTTCGAAATTAAGATGCTTGGGGAAGTTGGAAGCGCCCACAGAGCCTGGCTAAGGGCCTTCGGCCCTACGCGGAGCTCGGCCTTCGGCCTTCGCAATTAAGAAACTTGGGGAAGATACAAAAAGCTCGCACCTGACTTACGCTCCGGGCCTTACGGCCCTACGCGGAGCTCGACCTTCGGAATTAAGATGCTTGGGGAAGTTATAAGCGCGCACCGAGCCTGGCTAAGGGCCTTCGGCCCTACGCGGAGCTCGGCCTTCGGCCATTGCAATTAAGAAACTTGGGGAAGATACAAAAAGCTCGCACCTGACTTACGCTCCGGGCCTTACGGCCCTACGCGGAGCTCGATCTTCGGAATTACGATGCTTGGGGAACTTATAAGCGCGTACCGAGCCTGTCTCCGGGCCTTCGGCCCTACTCGGAGCTCGTCCTTCGGCCTTCGCAATTAAGAAACTTGGGGAAGATACAAAAAGCACGCACCTGGCTTACGCTCTGGGCCTTACGGCCCTACGCGGAGCTCGGCCTTCGGCCTTCGCAATTAAGAAACTTGGGGATCTTACAAAAAGCACGCACCTGGCTTACGCTCCGGGCCTTACGTTACTGCCCTACACGGAGCTCGGCCTTCGGTGTTAAGATGCTTGTGGAAGTTGGAAGCGCGTACCGAGCCTGGCTCCGGGCCTTCGGCCCTACGCGGAACTCGGCCTTCGGCCTTCGGCCTTCGCAATTAAGAAATTTGGGGTAGTTCCAAAGAGCACGAACCTGGCTTACGCTCCGGGCCTTACGGCCCTACGCGGAACTCGGCCTTCGGAATTGAGATGCTTGGGGAAGTTGGAAGCGCGCACTGAGCCTGGCTAAGGGCCTTCGGCCCTATGCGGACCTCGACCTTCGGCCTTCGCAATTAAGAAACTTGGGGTAGATACAAAAAGCACACACCTGCCTTACGCTCCAGTCCTTCGGCCCTGCGAGGAGCTCGGCTTTCGGCCTTTGCAATTACTTGGGGATGTTGTATAAAGCGCGCACCGGGTCTGTCTTACGCCCCAGGCCTTCGTGTAGGGTATGCAGCTCGGCCTTTGGCCTTTGAAGAAATGTAGATTTTTACAAAAAAAAAATTGGTTATTAATGATACTTTCACACTTTTTTCTGTCAAAGTCGGTGCAGAGTTAGCTTAGACGGACTCTACAATCGTATCGATTAATAAATATAAGTTATATGTACACATTTCGATTCCATTAGCGCAATTTGGGACATAGGTATTTGGCTGCTTTTAAAACATGTGTTAAAAACTTTAAGTAGTATAATGTAATATGTACTATTATTATGTTTTTTTTTATGATCGGCGGTCAAAACCTTCCTTTTATTATCCGATTCAATAATAATAAATGGTTTAATGGGATTTGCTTTTCTTAACATTTTTTGAAAATTCTTACTTTCTCAAAATTAGACTTAAACCAACATGTTGCATATATATTATTACTCGTCTTTCAAAGCTCTATACCCTACTCGATAGGTTTGCAAGATATTTTTTTCTTAAGGTTGCGTAATATGGCGTATTAAGTCCGCCATATTGATTTTGTAATAACGTCACATAGCCTATGTCACCCGGGATGACGTAAGGATTCTAATGATATATCATACATCTAAATCGGTTAAGGCATTCTGAAGTTATCGTGGAATAAAGAAACTCACATAAATACATAAAAGAAAACAATACACTCTTTTTGTTTGGGCAGTCGTGTAAAAAAACGGTCACCCATCCAAGTACTGACCCCGCCCGACGTTGCTTAACTTCGGTCAAAAATCACGTTAGTTGTATGGGAGCCCCACTTAAATCTTTATTTTATTCTGTTTTTAGTATTTGTTGTTATAGCGGCAACAGAAGTACATCATCTGTGAAAATTTCAACTGTCTAGCTATCACGGTTCGTGAGATACAGCCTGGTGACAGACGGACGGACAGACGGACGGACGGACGGACGGACGGACGGACGGACGGACGGACGGACGGACGGACAGCGGAGTCTTAGTAATAGGGTCCCGTTTTTACCCTTTGGGTACGGAACCCTAAAAAGCAAAAACTAAGTACATAAATAAATAAAATATATAATATGTATAAAACTACCACATATTTATAAAATACATATTATAAATATAATAATGATGGATATTTTTCGAACTCTTGTTTTAGCAAATGCTTACGTAACATCCCAAATATTGGTGCTACTTTAGATTTTGTTATTGCTATTTCGTATAAAGCGCCCATACAAATCTCATGAGCGCGATTTGAAAAAGAATTCTCCAACTCCAGAAAACTTTTAGTTTTACTTTCTTAACATTATAAGTCAGCAAAAGGAGCCTCTAAAACTTTGAAACTTTTTTTATAACTTAAAACACTGAACCCCTTACAATGTGGTACCCATTACGAGGTCCATATAACTGAAATAAAATGTGCCCGCATACCTAACTGTGACAAGGTTCCCGTAAATGAGGTCGCGGTCGGGTGTTAGGACTTTTTTACGATAACCGTATATCAAATAATAAACCGTATTTGCAGTTGCCACTCTTGTTGAAACATGTTCGTTGTTAGACTTTAATAAAACCAAATTTATTGAGTTTGTGTAGTGTTGAATGTTTGATTTACGTAATTCCAAAAAAAGCTGACATAGAAGTCCAAGTGAATAAAACAAATTAAATAGTAATTAACTTTTTACTTACTCTGATTTTGGTATACGATATTTTTCTGAAAAACTAAATTTTTAATTTAAAATTAGACATTATTATTTTTTCAGTTTACCTATATGACGTCACAAAGGCAAGTAAATCTTGAAAATCTAGGTCTGTTATTACAAAATTCAGCTCCACGCCTTGTTTTACAATTTTTATCCTCGAGTGTTGTATTTTGTATTGTATTGTATAAATCACTATTTATTTTGGGATGGAGACACAGTTTTTATCACAGACCATTTTATATATACCTACTTATAGATTAAGGTTTTAACTTAAGTTTATTTTTTACCGAAAATTATACATATATACGAACTTGTCTAGGAAGAGTGTCGTTTTTGCGGAGTAAGATTCACTTTTAAGTTTAAGTTCCCTAGTTTTTAAGAAATACTAACAAGAAATGGATTTTTAAAGTGTGAATTAAATGTTTTTATTTAATTCATTTTATTTTTATTTAAAGCAGTTGCGTCGGAGATGGAACCGATTCCTTCCTCCGGTAACACGATTTCCATCAGATTTCCCGAGCCGAGACGTGAGTTGAGAATAGTCGAGATACAATAGGAGGTTCCGTCACAGATTTACAATCATTATCATTATAACGTTTTAATTACTTATGCATAGACGTAGGTCTTACACCAAACATGACGGCATGTAAACTAAGTTTTCTTTCGCTAATTTAAATTTATTTACAATATTATCAATTAAAAACAAATACTTTAGATTATAAAGTCATGAAAAATTTACATCATGTTTGAATATTAAATAATTAATTGCATGCTTTCCTAAAAAAATCGACTATAAAAACGTGCTTTGTATTAAAAAATATTCATTTTAGACCAAGATAAGTCTGCAACGATTAATACAGCATACATAATGCAAGTGTCATTTTAAACGTCAAACTTCTATGGGATTATGATGTATAAATAACACTTGCTATCACTGCGTGCTATCAAAGCTGTTGCCGACTTATCTTGGTTTAACTCTTGATTTGTATGTATATATTGTATATATTTAACACTCTGTATATATGAGACTGCTAAAAAGTAGAACAAAATAATTCAGGGGCAAGGCAAGGATCTCTGAAAGGTCCCTCCGCCTCGGGCTATAAATTAACTTAACAGTACGAAAACTTTATCTACGTTTATATAGAATAGTTCCGACAAGGGAGCGCTGCAATTTGTCACGTTTTTGTTTCTTCGTGCGTGTTCTTTGCGTAATACCTAGGGCTTTGTGGCTATGGTTACGTTACGTTAATTAACATCGTTGTTAAGATAAAAAGTACACAACAGTAAAGTATATTTATAAATGTATAACTAGTAGTTCGCCCCGAACTGTGAACTCGCGGATGCATTTACCTATACCTTGACCATGACCAATAAAACGACATCCATGACGACTTTTATGACATAGTGCATGGCCGCCATTTTGGAATCCAAAATGGTCATCATTTTCGAAATCTGTGCCCCCCCCAAAACCTATAAAACGACATCCATGACGACTTTTATCACATAGTGCATGGCCGCCATTTTGGAATCCAAAATGGCCATCGTTTTCGAAATCTGCGCCCCCCAAAACCTATAAAACAACATCCATGACGACTTTTATGACATAGTCCATGGCCGCCATTTTGGAATCCAAAATGGTCATCATTTTCAAAATCTGCGCCCCCTAAAACCTATAAAACGACATCCATGACGACTTTTATGACATAGTGCATGGCCGCCATTTTGGAATCCAAAACGGTCATCATTTTCGAAATCTGTGCCCCCCAAAACCTATAAAACGACATCCATGACGACTTTTATCACATAGTGCATGGCCGCCATTTTGGAATCCAAAATGGTCATCATTTTCGAAATCAGCGCCTCCCAAAACCTATAAAACGACATCCATGACGACTTTTAAGACATAATGCATGGCCGCCATTTTAGAATCCAAAATGGTCATCATTTTCGAAATCTGTGCCCCCCAAAACCTTGAAAACGACATCCATGACGACTTTTATCACATAGTGCATGGCCGCCATTTTGGAATCCAAAATGGTCATCATTTTCGAAATCTGTGCCCCCCAAAACCTATAAAACGACATCCATGACGACTTTTATGACATAGTGCATGGCCGCCATCTTGGATTCCAAATTTGTCATCATTTTCGAAATCTGCACTCCCTAAAACCTATAAAACATGATTTTAAAATATTTTCATTAAGGAAACTGTAGGTAAGTCTAGTTTTAAATCTGCATACATACACACATAGTGCATGGCCGCCATCTTGGATTCCAAAATTGAAAAAATCTTAAAAAAAAAAGAAAACAATATTATAAATGTGTAAAATGTGTAACAAACCGAGCACTTTCATTTAATACCAAACTCGACCATACTTTCTTGCAATTAAAATTACCAGAATAGCAAGACCCCTCATAAATGGCTTTTTAGCATTTTAAGCTCTTCTAGCTCAATAACCTCTTGTTCGAGCCTGCTCAAAATTTAATGACTAAAATATAATGCCCTCAACTATACGTTCAACCAATTTCATTTAAATTAGAACAAATTTACTTAAGTTATTGAGTATCAAACTATCATCTGATAGTTCAGCTTAAAAACATCGAAATGCCGGGACGTGCCCCTAGCCAGCCGTGTGTTCAAAGTCAAATACAAAAAAATACAAATACAAAATTATTTATTTAAGTCGACTGTAAGAACTTCACTTCGCTTCGCTCGCTCGTTCGAAAATTCTATTGCGACGCGGAACATTTTATTTTCTTACAGTTTTGTCGTTAAAACAACAATTAAGATTGCCTTTAGGCATTAAATCCGCCATTTGTATTTGTACTTTATAACCCCAAAAATCAAATATGCTATTCCATAGAAAATGTTGACATATAATATATGATTCACCGAAATTTGTGACAGTATAGTGTGTCAAAGGTCTGTTTGATTTCAAACATAGACAGAGAGAATCATACTATCTTTGTCCTTCACTAGTACTAGCACCCAAAGAAAAGGATGAGTATAGTTTTTTTTGTTCCTATTTACTGACAAGATTTGGTTGACCCAGTATACCTATTATTTTTTGAGTTTACGAAGTTGGCTCCATAGTGAAAGTTGTTCAGTATGACCTACATGGCCTATTCAATTCATCCCTCAGAGTACGAAGAGAAATACAAAAAAAAATTTAAATAAGTAAATAAATTAATTCATTGATTGTTGAAAGAATGGAAAGGAATTTATCTTATTAACTTTGCTTGATTGTGTATAAATAATTGACTTATAGTATCTTCCCGGTTTATGGCAATTGCACATATAGGTAAGTCCCAGGCCGATTGTTCGCTTCAGATTATTCATAATATAAATGTGATCTCGAAATTTGTGTCATCTATGTTTCGGAATCAGGCTTATAGTTCACTTCGAGTAGACAGGCTTAAGAAACGTCAAGGCACGCCAAGGCAATATAGGCTAAACTTGTAACATATTGTATCAATCAATCTTGCCAGGCGTGGCGATAGCATCGGGGCGCGGCGACATACTTAATGTCTCTTTGTACCACGTAATGGCTGCCGAATAACAAATTGATATATAATTATGTTTTCGTGGCCCTAGAAGAGTTAACCAAGCTTTCATGAGAAACTGGCCCTGAAATTTTTCTCTCGCGTAAAGTCACATTGTTCTAATCCTAAACATATTTAAGCCTTTAAATTGTATGATACCCTAGTAATCTCCGCCACGACAATTTAAAATGGCCAAATATGAAGGCGAAAATCCCTGACTTTACGACGATAATGCCTCCCTTTAAGCTTAAGAACCTACTTTACATTCCCATAGCTCGCGAGAACCAGTGTAAGTATGATCCCCGATCACGCATAGTTGTTACGGACATGGAGATGGAGATCTCAGATGCACTGGGTTGATTCGTTTGGTAAGCGAGGGATACAGGGCATATAAATTGTCCCGCTCGGTTAGGTCCATGAATTAATTAGGGCAGTGGAGGAATCTTAAGATTAAGTTACGAGTGATTTATTTACTAACGAAAATAATGAAATTCATTTATACAATTTTGTACCATGGGACTTGTAGCAATCCTTCTAAAGTAATACCTACTATAAAATAATAACATAAGCTAATATTTTTAATACACATTTAGGTAGGTACGGAATCCGCAGACAATGTAATATATAATAAGGAGTCAAAGGACTGAAGACTGAGTGAAGAAAAAACCCCTACTCTAAATCGTTTTCCAATTACTATTACGCACCCACACAATAAGCCCGACTTTAGTCCCCTAGTCCGTAAAATTAGGTTGTTTTTTCTTTGCAGGCCCGGTTTCGGGTGCTGAAAGAGTCCATTTAAGGTTAACGATGTCTTATTAGCGATAACGGCACGATTGTTATTCATGTTCTTTTGTCAACGAAATGAAATAGAAATGAATTAAGAGGTTTTTTAATTGGATCAAAACGCTTTTTGGGGAACCTTCGGCCCTCTGTGGATTTTTTTGTTTATTTTATCGCGTTCACAAATGGAGGTTCTCAATTTGTTCTTTGTGTAATTTATAAATGACAGAATAAATTGTGCGTTCATGTTTTTTTTTTCTGCCACGTTATAATTATCAAATTTTTACTACCTAATAAGTTATAGTTGTTTGCTTTCTTTACAGTTTTTAGGCTTTTTTTTTGTTAAATATAACACATTTAACAATTAAACTTGAAATATGTAGTTAAACAAGTTATATATTAATAGATTTAGTTCATTTGAATTTTGTGGGTATTATTTCTGATTTTATAGGTTTATGTATGTATGTATGTATGTCACTTTATTGCACATAAACAGGTTTACATAAAACGGACAAAAACAAAACAAAAATAAGAATGTTATGTACAAAGGCGAACTTATCCCTAAAAGGGATCTCTTCCAGCTAACCTTTGAGAAAATGCGAAAGGATCAAACACTAACAGGTGAAAGACAATTTAATATGGACAAATAGCAATATAAGAATTTTGGATACACATAAAGGAAGACGAGAGCAATAAATAAAGAGAAAACCAGTACTACCTACTCATAAATACGCATAAACTATAAACATACTTATACATATATAACCTATATACACATATACATATACGTATACATAAACATACCGCTGTTTACTAACTACATAAACATATAATCTATATATAAATAATATATAAATATATATATACAAAGTATTCAGTTCTAACTACATCAGGAGTCTAATAACCACAACTTTTTCAACTTCTCCTTGAGTGAGGCAACAGATTGCGATTTCCTTACGTCCACTGGTAGATCGTTCCACAGCTTAACTGAGTAGGCCGTGAAAGACTTACAGTACGCACGCGACTTTTTCGGCGGAATGGCTAAAGTCAGATTTTCACTAGATCGCAGACGGTGACCGCTAACAGTAGCCAGAAAACTAAATCTCTCTGATAGATACGTAGGGGATGCGGGATTAAATAACACGTTAAAGAGTAATGACAGAACATGCACATCCCTACGACGACGTATCGGAAGCCAGCCAAGCTGCGAGCGGAAGGCAGACACGCGATCGTACTTACGTAACCCGAATATATATCTAATGCAGACATTTTGCAAGCGCTCTAGCTTGTCAAGCAGTTCCTCCCTTAGGTCCACAAAAGCAATGTCACCATAATCGAGGAGTGGCAGTAAGAGAGAGCGAGCAAGACAGATTTTAGTAGAAAGAGGAAGAAAGTTTTGCATTCGTTGGTGTGGTTTATGTTTGTAAATACTTAATAAATAACAAAAGTCACTAGTAAATTGACAGTTATATGACTTATAGGTATGTCATAAACATCACATCTATCTATTGAACATTTTCAAAACCTAACTTAATCTGGCTTCCTAATACCTGAAAAGCCGAGTCCCAGGTACCTACCAAATAGTAGTTAAAATATTAAGGGCACTTTTGATTCAAAAATTCACCGCGTAAAATGTAAATGAAGGCTCGGCACATTTAACTAAGACTGGGTTTATCAAAATGTTCAACCCTAGCAGAGCTTACTTCGGCTTCAATTGTAATCCACCCCAGGGCTGGCACTGACTGAGTCAACAAGATAAAGCAGACCCCATTCGAAGGTAAGTAAACATGTAACTCATACAAGGCTGAGACAACCCTGCCCTCGTTTAGGTAATTGTTAGGGTTCGGCTATTTCAGGTATTTGGAGTTTAAGCTGTGAATAGGTGTATATTTATAACAGATTTAAAATACAAAACTGTTCTATGAATGAGCATCAAATCATTGATTTTCTTCACTCTATATTTACCCATTTATGAGAAGCGTTTTTCATTTTAGCAGTTTATGTACGTATGTTATTACATAGTAGAAGGAGTGGAAGACCAAGAGAAAGTTATATGAGCCAAGTGAGGGAGCATGTAGTTGTAGGGGCCGTGACGTAGGTACCAGGACACTAAAGGGCTGGGCTGGCTTCGGATCGACCAAGGCGGAGACAACTTCATCACGCTGCACCGACAAGAGCCCAGCTCTTAAATTGAATGTTGAGTGATGATGATGTACGTATGTACACGTGAGTTATTGTGTGTAGCCTACAGTGTAGGTATGTATAATTTGTGTCGTATATGTATACGGCCACCACCGAACGTCAAAATATTCTAATACCTTTAAACGAGCAATTCTTGCATATTTATTTATTTATATACAGGGTGCTTCCTGTAACAGGAGCAATAAATTAAACTAAAGGCAGTACTCCTCAAACTGACCAACATTTGTTAGGTACGCAACTTTTAAAAATTATGAATCCTTTAGACTTCCTCTTTTTCATACAAAATAAATATCGCCTTCAATGTACGCTCAGTGTAACACTGATTTAAACTTTCACGATTTTTACACATTATTAAATCACGCTCAGTGTGTTTGACGTTGCTTGTCACGCTTTAAACATAACAAAATTTGCAATACATTGCGTCTTAGAATAAACTTTAAAGTGTAATAAAAATCAAAACACGAGTTATTTTCAAAAGTTGCTGAACAAAATGTTGGTTAGTTTGAGGAGTACAGCCTATAGTTTAATTTATTGCTCCTGTTATAGGAAAAACCCTGTATGTATGTACTGCAATGTTTGTTACAATTGTTATTGGTAAGCAATAAATAAAGAATATTTGCATGTATTGCATTATATTGTATTCTATGTATATAAGTACAACAAACAAAGTTGTGTTACGATATATTTGATCACTTCGGCCGTCACTATCAATTCGATGCTGACTGTACCATATTTATGTTATGATAGGATACTGCGAGTAGGATCAGGCTTTGTTTAAATTTCCAAGGCCAGTTTGTTATGGTACTAGCACAATGTCTCGGATAGAAGTGGATTAACTTAATGGAATCTCTAACAATAACAGGCATTAGCACGCTTTCACAAAGGGAGATGCCCGACCTGAACAATTGTTTACTTTCTATATAATGCCGTGAAATTTTCCACTTCATAATATTTTCTCGCCCGATTTATAAAGTTACGTGTAAGGATCTGTGTTTTGAATAGATTATAAATAAATTAAATATGTTCGTGCCAAGTTTAATATAAGTTTAGGTTGTCGTTTTATAATGAGAGCGTAATTATGAACGTATGGGAGCGGCTTTTAGGCGGAGGGTTCGTGGGACTCTGAGGGCACATAAAGCGAAGAAATGAGATAGGTACCAAATATAATGCGCGCCGCACGGAAGATATATGGCGATCGCGCGGGTTTTAACGTTTTACCTACCTCAATATCTCTGAAAGTACCTATAGTTCTGATTGAAATTGCTATTCAAATCCCTCGACTATATCATTATCTACTTTATACTAAAATTATACTGCAATGGTAATCATATACAATTGAAAATAAATGAAAATTAGACATGTTTTCGTGATTGCCTATCAGCCAACTTTACCTTTTAAGGTTTTGCTCAGGCCCACTTGCACCATCCCACTAACCCGGGCTTAAGTGGTTAAACCGTTAACCTAGTGTCAAATTGTACTGGTAACCATGGTAATTCCAGATTTAACTGATGATTGACCCGGATTAGTGGAATGGTGCAAATGTCTGCCCTCGCAAAATAGTCTAGTTTCCAAGTGATTTTTTACCTCAGCAGCTCGAACAAGGGTACTTTGCTACTTAAAAACAGTGAGCAAAATCGCATTTTGCTCACTGAGTGAGACAAAATGAGCAAAATGCGATTTTGCTTACTGTTTTTAAGTAGCAAAGTATCCTTGTTCGAGCGGCTGAGGTGAAAACTTAATTGTTGGTATATCTTAAGAAAACATGAGTGAATAGAGGTAAGTGATGAAGAAGGAATACATTTTTCGGGTTCTCTAATATGTTCTCACTGCTAAGGTGAAGGCTGCTAAGGCTAAGTTTTGTGAACTACACGAGATCAAAGTTATTTACATCTCGTGCGCTTTTGAGTCCCTTACTACGCTCAAGATTCTAAATTAGATTCACTCGCTACGCTCAACCATGACTCATAGGAACAAATATCTATGCTCATCACACAAATAAATGCCGTTACTGGGATTCGAACCCAGGACCGCGGCTTCACAGGCAGGGTCACTACCCACTAGGCCAGATCGGTCGTCAAAACATATAAAAACTACTATGTTGCGTTAGCCCCCTCTTAATAGACTTTTAAACGCGAATTATACAATAGGGTCAATAGGAATCTTTATTTCCAAAGTTAGATAGAGGGCGGCCATAGACTAGGAATCCTCTAGACGGAGTTTAGAGCAATTATTTCATGAAACCGATGCTGGCAAAAATACTGGGGTGCAGGGGACGAGGTGAGCGAGTCCCGTGCCGTGATTGGTCCGTTCAAAGACACGGACGTCACACAAATACACTTTGACTCGAAGATGGAGTAAAACTACCGTATATTTGTGGCAGAGGGGGTAGCGCTATTATGCTCAGTCTATATGTGGATGTCTTGTCTGTGAGGGCGGCAGATACTTTTGGCACTTTGTTCTATTCACTATTCACTATAAAGAAAAAGAAGAGAGAATTGCCTTAAATACGTTTTTCTCGGAAAAAGAAAACTCTTAAGCTTTTTGTTAACTTTCTTATTACGCATTTAGATTTGTAAATTTACCTTCACTGAGCTCACTGTTGGAATAGATCGATCTGTGTACAACTGTTCTATAATATACAATAAAAAAATGTATCTTGCATCAAACGTCTCTTATACAAAAATTGCTATTAAACCAAATTTGGTAGAATATATCTTCCGCACGATGGATTTTTAAGGAAATGGAATCACACAAGTGGTTTGTATGATTATTAAACGATTATTTAATGTTATATTATGATTGTAACTTATACCTCACAATGCGCGTAATAATAACTTACCTATATGTATAATTGATATTCATACATAAGCATTTATTGCAAACATATTACATAGGTAATATTAGGTAGGCTATACTAGCGACCTATATAACTAGCGACCCGCCCCGGCTTCGCACGGGTTATACAAAACCTTAACAAATTATACACCTAAACCTTCCTTAA
The DNA here is from genome assembly GCF_948474715.1 of Cydia amplana. Lineage (NCBI taxonomy): Eukaryota > Metazoa > Arthropoda > Insecta > Lepidoptera > Tortricidae > Cydia > Cydia amplana. Next base: position 14,393,756 of record NC_086071.1, on the reverse strand, counting down.
GAATCACTCTACTGATAGGTGAAACCTCAAGAAAATCCGTTCAGTAGTTTTTGAGTTTATCGCGAACATAATTAATTAATCAAAATAATCATTAATTAATTAATTGATTAATCAAGATTTTTTATTTATTGAATAAAAACACATAAAATAAAAACTTATTAAAAATTGGCCTAGGTCGTGGTCGCTCGGTAGAGTAGGTAGGTACCCAGAAGGCTGGCCGCATTGCCCCGCTGGATGCTGGCAATGCTGATCCGCTGGGCCAAAATACTTATTAATCATAATTCTATCAACTCAATTATTATATGAGTTACATTAATAAAATATTGTACAAATTGTACATGACTGCAATAAACGAATACGAAAATAAATGTTTGATAAACACAGGTACAGGTACATAAGTAATCATTTACATACAATTTTCAGTTTATAACCTTTTACTTATAGTTGAAGTCGCGATTGGCAGGTTTTAGAAAAATTGTAAAATGATGAATTGATAAAAACCGAATAAACTTCAGAAGAATCAAAATTGAACAATATTTCCACGATATATCTCTAAGACATTAGAATTACACGGATATATTAGGCAAGTATCTTATGTATCTTTGATCAGAGTTGCAAAGATATATAGTTAGGTACTATAAGTTCCAGCAAATAAATGTTTAATAATATTATAATATCGTACCTTTTGGCGTCGAGATCCTTGGCCCGCGGGGTCCAAGTGCCCTTAAGCTTATTAAGGAATTTTCCAAAAGATTATCAGACGTCAGAGGTGACCGCAGAGCAGGCAGCTTCCTCGCTCAAAGAATTAGTCTTGCAATACATCGAGGAAATGCTGCCAGCATCTACGGCACCATGCCGCAGGGGGATATCTTTTAGTATTTTAAGATTAGTATTATTAATTTTTAGATTTAGGTTTTAAGTTTTTTAGTATAGCGTAGTATATGTAAGTCAATAAATCATAAGATTATAAGTTAATTATTTTACGCTAAACAGAAACAAACAAAAGTTCAGTATAGTTTTCATAACCACGAACCAAAACACACACACACATTCCACATTCGACCTAAAAAACCATACAGTACGGACCGAAAAACTTCAAAAACCATGATAAAACATCTGGAGAAGTTTCCCAAGAGCCACGAACCGTTAAAAAAATACAAATTTCACAACTCAGATTAAAAAGTAGCTGGAACTTTTTAATACCTAAGAGTTTATCAGGTGTTAACTTACCTACATTCCGCATTCAACCGCTTGAGATGTATAACACTCTCACCACGAAACGAGAATAGTCTAGGAAAAATTGTCCAACAAATCGAGATCGTACTCGTACTACACGACAGGGGGTAGAAGGCGCGACAACCCCGTTCGGGAACTGGCTATCGACTGCGAACCGGAACGGCTTGCTTCAGGTTCGCCGACAAGCTGCAGTATCAACTGCGCATGCGCCCTGCATCAGCTCCGTTCTACAACCCAAAAGGCATAACTACATTACCGTCTCGACCACTCACAACCCTTTTCGTACCATTGCTGAGAGCAATCTCGTAACATCTTGCAATCAACTTTTGAGTACTGTAGAATTACGCTAATTTGAATTTTACGCGATTGGGATAAGTGTTTTTTTTACTCGCTTTTTATTTGAGGAAGTAAGTTTGTCACATGTTGAAGTTCGCGGCGTACTCGTGTTATCAATGAAGACGAAGGACTTGAAGACGTGCGCAACTGAAATGCATTTAAGGGCTTCATCGCATTTTAATAGTAGTTTATGCAACAGTGATATAATAAGGGTTCTTAAAATTCAAGGGTCGAAGTTACAAAACGAGACGTAGTCGAGTTTTGTAAAAAAAGACCCGAGAATTTTAAGAACCAATTATGAGCTGTTGCATACATTACTTTTTCTATGACAGCTGCAGCAAAAAAAAAGAGTTATTATTAAAAAAAAAAGAGTTATTATTTAAAAAAAATAGAGTTATTATTTAAAAAAAAAAAGAGTTATTATTGTAAATGAAAACATACCTCTTTCAATCAAGATGATCGGAACTTGTATCTTTAAAAAAAATAAAGCAGTTGTATTATACTCATAAGATGACTGCTAGCAGTCATCTTATGAGCCTATAGACAAATCATTCAAATGACATTGCTTTAGATATCACTGTCAGTCATTTAATTGACACATTTAAGTGCTGGAGTAGAAAAAAGATATAAAATACAATACAGCAATGAACTGCCGGTATGCTAAAACACTACAATAATGATTTAGTTTTTTTTGTATTTGCGTTTGACATTAATAAAGATCTACCCGTACCTACCCTACCTAATATTTTCGCTACAAAAAGACATTTCCGAGAATATTGGAGAAAAGGTTTTTTTTTTAATATGTAACCCTTCATAGCGCATGTTTGCGGCTGCAATTTTCCCCTTGGCCTGATTTTATTTTAAAGCAAACTTGCTTCTGCTTTATGTATGAAACTTTTGAGCTAAAATATATTCCACCACTGATCCAGTAACTATCTGAGTGCTAGACTCAGGCGAACGTGCCTGCGGTGCTAACTCCCTCATATTTCTAGAAAGTTCGATGAAAAATGGAAAATGACATGTAACCAATATTTCATGTTATCTCATCTTGGGTAGGCATAAAAATATAGTACTTTGTAATGTTTGACTTTAAATATGATACAGAAAATATATTATATTCAACTCACAGTGACATTTTACTCAGGTCTTTAGGTGACCGCTAGAGTCACTGTCATTTTTCCATTCAAATCTTTTTACGTAGTATGGTGTTTGTAAATTTAAAGGAAACGTACAGATACAGTAAATTGACGTTTGCGTGTGTGTAATTAACGATATTGTCGAGTTATTCGACAATATTATAAAATAATATATCTCGATATTAAGTTGTTTAAGATCCTACGTTTAACGTGACTGTGCGTTATCTGTTAGTATAATGGAATTGTATTATGTATATAAAGTTTCAAAAGGAAGTTTAATAGTAGTTTATGCAACAGTGATATAATAAGGGTTCTTAAAATTCAAGGGTCGAAGTTACAAAACGAGACGCAGTCGAGTTTTGTAAAAAAAGACCCGAGAATTTTAAGAACCAATTATGAGCTGTTGCATACATTACTTTTTCTATGACAGCTGCACCCGACACAAAACAGTTGAGACTAAGAAAATGTGTTACTTTGTATGAATTATTATGCACACAGCAAAAAAAAAATATTGTAAATGAAAACACCTCTTTCAATCAAGATGATCGGAAGTTGAATCTTTAAAAAAAATAAAGCAGTTGTATTATACTCATAAGATGACTGCTAGCAGTCATCTTATGAGCCTATAGACAAATCATTCAAATGACATTGCTTTAGATATCACTGTCAGTCATTTAATTGACAAATTTAAGTGCTGGAGTAGAAAAAGAAATAAAGAATAACAATAAATCTTTGCATAATCAAATGTCGTACAAAATGTTATAAATAAGTTAGTGCCAATTTATTTGTATTATGCTATTATGCCGTTCTGACGTGCATCGCACCCTTAGAGGATATAACCAAACGGAGACGCCTTATCTGTAATTTTCTATACAAAACAGTCTGCCGATTTTTGCGGGGGAGAGGCACGTTAAATGTATACGAGACGTAAAAATAGCCATGTCAGATAAACGTCAGTCCATACATTGTGTATGACCAATTGGCCGCCTATTTTCGCCTGTTAATGGCTACTCCGTTTGGTTATATCCTCTAAGATCGCACCCCACGTCAAATCGTAGCAGCCAGTGTATGATGTAAAAATCCCCCACGGCGTTTAATGACCTAAGCTGACGCCCTACGCCCTTGCAGCGCGCAGTAATGGTGAATACACACTCGCGCATTGACAGTGTTCCGTTCCCGTATATGTTTGGCCTAATGACATCCCGTATTCTTAGGCATTTACCGTAAAAAAAAAATATTTTGTGACACACTTATTGCTAACAAAACTTCCGACACAGACAAATTTAAAAAAACACACACACACTCATACACATACACACACAGTCTGCGCCGGTCCGTCGCCGTTAACGCAAGCTCCTGATGATACTTCTCGGTACAGAGTGCAACATGTCGAGCGTTTTCGACTTAAAATACGTGAGTGACCCGTTTGTAATATATCTAACACACTTATTGCTAACTGTAGGTACCTACTTTTCTCATTTGCATGTCTATCAAGTAACCTAAACTCTTTTTTTTATGTTTTTCCATCGAGGAGTTCCGTTTGCTACATTCCAACTGCGTCATCAGATCAGTTCCCCTTCCGGGATAGCATATTACTTATTGCCACAGTCATTAGAATTAAGTGCTCCAAATTTCGCCTGAATCGGATACCAGGAACTGGTGCATATTTAACATATAGGTATATAGGTATACAAACAAATATACGCGGTAGTACCGCCGTAGTAAACGTTTGGTATTTACGTATGAAAATAACAATAAAGAATACTTAATACTTTTCTTCACAAATTAATGTCAGTTGTCAATGTGGCGCCAGCATTATTTAAGCAAATCTCAAGTCATAGCATAAATAAATTATATTGAATTTTATTATCCAGACGACGTAGCGGGGGATAATAATAGCATTACTTGCGCAAAATGTTAAAAAACATTTCGGGTAGGTACTTTGAAAAAATCCCGTATCTCGCACTGCTACTCAAAGTTAAAACGCAGTAGGGCGTTTTTTTTTTGTTGTCCCAAACACTTTTTTTTCAAATTTGGGATTTTTTATGTTATTTCTACTCAGAATCACGAGCTCTTTCTATCCTAATAGGAGAAAAAAAGTGTCCTAAGGTTTTTTTTTCCATTCCGTCACCATTTTTCATAGACTTTGTATGACGGTCGCGTAATGGAAAGATCGAAAAATGTATGGAAATTTTGGGACACTTTTTAGGGTTCCGTAGCCAAATGGCAAAAAACGGAACCCTTATAGATTCGTCATGTCTGTCTGTCTGTCCGTCTGTCCGTCTGTCCGTCTGTCCGTCTGTCCGTCTGTCTGTCCGTCCGTATGTCACAGCCACTTTTCTCCGAAACTATAAAAACTATACTGTTGAAACTTGGTAAGTAGATGTATTCTGTGAACCGCATTAAGATTTTCACACAATAATAGAAAAAAACAATAAATTTTTGGGGTTCCCCATACTTCGAACTGAAACTCAAAAAATTTTTTTTTCATCAAACCCATACGTGTGGGGTATCTATGGATAGGTCTTCAAAAATGATATTGAGGTTTCTAATATCATTTTTTTCTAAACTGAATAGTTTGCGCGAGAGACACTTCCAAAGTGGTAAAATGTGTGTGTCCCCCCCCCCCCCCCCTGTAACTTCTAAAATAAGAGAATGATAAAACTAAAAAAAATATATGATGTACATTACCATGTAAACTTCCACCGAAAATTGGTTTGAACGAGATCTAGTAAGTAGTTTTTTTTTTATACGTCTTAAATCGCCTAAATACGGAACCCTTCATGGGCGAGTCCGACTCGCACTTGGCCGCTTTTTTCTCCTATTAGGATAGAAAGAGCTCGTGATTCTGAGTAGAAATAACATAAAAAATCCCAAATTTGAAAAAAAAGTGCTTGGGACAACAAAAAAAACGCCCAGTAACTACGTATTATGCATTTTCACGGGTTAACAAAATACGAGTTTTATTCCTAAGTAGTGACGATTTGAGATATAATACTTACATTACTCGGTTTATGTGAAACATTTTATTTACGTACTTTCTAAGCAACTTGTTGCTAAATAAATCCTACCGTAAAACAATAAACACGCATTACAATACTTTCAACAGCAAATCGCTCAAGAATTCTGGAAAAAATACCTTAAAAAAGCAATTTATAAACCTCCAAGACAATATTATAACCATATGAAATGACAAGGAATTTTCTGTATAAGGTAAACGTACTGGTGCTCGACGCAGTCCCAGTACATGTCATCTTGAAACTTAAGTCATTGTCAATAGAGGTGACAGTAGAGTGTCATCTATTGGGCATTAGCATGTCGAGCACTTTTTTTTTTTTTATGTTAAACTGATCGGCGATTGGCTCTAGACACACCTGATGGAAAGTGAAGACAGAGCCTAAGATGGAGCTCACCGGTTCAGTAATAGCCTATTCACTCTAGCTTTAAAGAGACCGAGGTCATATTTCTCAGGGAATACGGATGACGGGAGCGCATTCCATTCCTTAGCCGTCCTTACCAAAAAAGACGAGGCAAATCGTTTTGTGCGGACAAATGGGATGTTAACCACGAACGGGTGCATTCGCTCCCCGCGCCTGGACATCCGATGATGAAAAGGGGAAGGTGGAATCAGGTCATGCAGCTCTTGTGCGCATTCTCCAGAATGTATACGTTTACTTTAGCATTTCTCTGGGATCGCTTGTAGCTTATTCAATAAGTAGCCTATTTTTGAGAATTCGATATATTTATTGTTCAGTGGCCGACTCTTTATCATTTGTCACCATGGCTGTCACGTTCTAACAAATATGTAAGTGCGAAAGTGACGCATAGCATGACAGGTGATAAAAATACGACCATGATAGCTGGGCATGTCTACTGTTCTTATTTATGAACCATGCAGCCTACGTGTGTAACAACATAATGTCAAAAAGCGGCCAAGTGCGAGTCGGACTCGCCCATGAAGGGTTCCGTATTTAGGCGATTTATGACGTATTAAAAAAAAACTACTTACTAGATCTCGTTCAAACCAATTTTCGGTGGAAGTTTACATGGTAATGTACATCGTATATTTTTTTTAGTTTTATCATTCTCTTATTTTAGAAGTTACAGGGGGGGGGGGACACATTTTACCACTTTGGAAGTGTCTCTCGCGCAAACTATTCAGTTTAGAAAAAAATTATATTAGAAACCTCAATATCATTTTTGAAGACCTATCCATAGATACCCCACACGTATGGGTTTGATGAAAAAAAATTTTTGAGTTTCAGTTCGAAGTATGGGGAACCCCAAAAAATTATTGTTTTTTTTTTCTATTTTTGTGTGAAAATCTTAATGCGGTTCACAGAATACATCTACTTACCAAGTTTCAACAGTATAGTTCTTATAGTTTCGGAGAAAAGTGGCTGTGACATACGGACGGACAGACAGACGGACAGACAGACAGACAGACATGACGAATCTATAAGGGTTCCGTTTTTTGCCATTTGGCTACGGAACCCTAAAAACGACGTATTCACTTAAAAACTACTCCAAACTCCAATACTGTAAGTGCAGTTCAAAAAATGTTTAATACAAAGACAAGTTTTCCGTCGAATGTTTTTCTGGGAAGCGTGTTATATTGTACCTATTCCATTGCAACGGTTTTCAAAGTCCGTAAATACACTGGTGTATTACAAAAGTACTTGATACACATAATTCATTTTGCATTAAGCAGAAACGTGCACAAACAATGCAAAAATGTATAGAAATAAATTAAAAGTGGAAATGAATAAAGGATGACTCACGTTAGACCGGGCCGTGTCCGGGCCGGAAATCCCGGAGCTTCGTTTTCTATGGAAATCATCACGTGATCGCATGTCATCTGTCATAGAAAAGTAAGCGCCGGAAGCTCCGGCCCGGACACGGCCCGGTCTAACGTGAGCCATCCTTAAGACGCATAAGCTAAGGCGCATATTATGGTGGACATATTCACTGGCCTCGAGTAAAGTCTCGGTAGCTCAGTTGGCAGAGCGATGGGCTCCAAGATCCGGGATTATGCATTTTATATACAGTGTGTAAGTCTAATACGGGCAATAAATTAAACCAGATATAGAATTTACCCGTCTTATCATTAATTAAAATGTTTTTTTTAAGTTACACTTAATTATGACCCCGTGATTAATTTTTTCCACATGTACCGAGCAGCAATGTACTGCAAACATTAAGAAACAGAAGATGACATGACATTACTAGATACGAGCTTTTTATAGTAACTGCCAACAAGCGTTGACAGTTACTTTAAAAAGCTCGTATCCCGTAACTTGTGTGGTGTATTACATTGCGGGCCGAATTATTTTGTATGGTTAAAATTTTCAATGCATTTCTAAGTAAAATCTATCTCAATATACTTTTTAGGTCCTATGCTAACCACCGTTTAAATATTCGCCCGTATTGGATTTACACACTGTATTACTTGATAGGTACCTACACTTCATGGTATATTACTTTATTTAGGTAGCTATCAAATCACGTTATGACTAATTTAGGCTTGACATCAAATACAAAATGGTGACCTAAATAATAGTATATAAGTAGGTAATATACTCGAATAGCGATTTCGAAATAATTAACCATAATAATTGATCGACGCCTTACAAACTGAACCTGACGAGCGTTCGTCTTCGTTGTGTCTATTTTTGTATGGGATTTTGAATAGCGCGCCAAGCGGGACGTTTTGTAAACTCAAAATCCCATACAAAATGACACTTAACGCAACGTCACGCTGTCGAATGAAATTTACACTAGGAGTACTATTTTCTAACAAAACTCGCTTACTTCTCACTTTTCACTGTGATTATCTACTGAACACAATGAAGTTATATTCCTTTTTTTTTTTTTTTTTTTTTTTTTTTTTTTTTTTTTTTTTTTTTTTTTTTTTTTTTTTTTTTTGCTGCAGCTGTCATAGAAAAAGTAATGTATGCAACAGCTCATAATTGGTTCTTAAAATTCTCGGGTCTTTTTTTCTTCGACCCTTGAATTTTAAGAACCCTTATTATATCACTGTTGCATAAACTACTATTTTAAAATAAAAATAATAAAATACTCGACATAATGGAAAGTGATATAGTCGGAACATCTGGCCCTGAAGACAGTCTTTACAACAGATTGGCTGGAAACAACAACAAGTAGGACATTGGAAAAGTACTGCGTCTGCCGCTAAAACCGAAATTCGCAAATTGCGGGTTCTTTCTCTTTTACTCCAATGTAGGCGTAATAAGAGTGACAGAGAAAGACGCCCGCGATTTGCGAACTTCGATTTTCGCGGTGATAGCCTTGTACAATGTATATGCTACTATAAAAACCCGTGAGTGAAAAAGCGTTTTCTCTAGTTAAAACTAGTTTTCCGTAACGCCTTGCGAAACGAGTTCACTATTTAAAACCAGTTTTTTAAAAAGTCATTCATTTTATAAAGAAAATTTACAGTGACATCTCCTGCGTTAGAATCTGTGCGGAAAGAGAAGAGTCGTGAAATGTATGGGGCCTAATACATCCTACGACATCTTCTCTTTCCGCACAGACTCACGCAGCTGCAGTCGCCATTCGAATGTAACCTTAAGGAGCTGAGCAATAATTTATTGCCCGCGAATAAAATGACGGAAGTAAGGACGATTTAGTTTAATAGACAAATATTTTCCTTTGATTTATTTTTGCAATAAATTATGCGTGCTCCTGTCCTATGTTGTTTGACTAAAAGGTGCTGAATAAACCGACTATTGATGACTAAAAAACTGATTAAGGTCAGGTGGGATACGAGGAACTATGGGTGAAGGTGGACACTTGTAGGCAAAATAATCAGTTAGAGATACTTAAAGATAAATAAAAAATTACGTAGAAAGGACTTTTCTCATACAGTTTCTGTTACCCGAGAAAAATAAAGTACCTATGTTGCCCTTACCTCACCGACCTTATTTAAAAGTTATTATACGCATAAGAAGACGTTCCTACCTTAAAGTGTGTATGTGCCTAATGCCTATACCTATCTACTATACCTTATAGGTATTCATATTTTTGTGGTCTATATCAGGGATACCTATATAGTCTAAACGAGTGGTATTAGGTATCTTGCCAAATATATTTAATTTATGCTATTTTTTTACAACTTTGTGAGTTGTTTATAGGTAAATCCTATAATTCGTCTAGTGACTTTATTCATAAACGCGTTACAAGTCCCAATTACCTAGCTAATCGTTTGTCTGATCTAATCTTAATGAATTGGTTAATAAATTAACTAATTCGTACTTGTAATGTTTTATGAATAAGGGGGTGATTCTTCAGTAACCGTGCAATAGTAATATATGTACCCAATGCTGTTGCAGTTGTCCGAATGTCAACTTTATGCCATTATTGCTCGTATAGTATTTGGCTCTCAATAAATATTTAAATTCTTAGGTACTTTATGATCTAGTAAACAGTCGAGTGAGACTCGATCATGCCATTATCGCCGGAGTGATCGCGGCACTAGATCCGAGCGTCATTAAAATGTAAAACCGTCTCGAAGTAAATAAATGCTGCCCTTAGAATGGCTCCTTGTAGGGTGTAACCAACCTAAGTATCCAATAAAACTTAGTATTTTTAGAAAATAGTACTAATTTGGTAGTTTAAATATATTTTGCAGCGTCGTCGTCACTTCTTAGGTACTACGGTACTACCTATGTATATGCATAAATGTAGATAGTCGGTACTATTTCTGAACGCAACCATATATATGACCGAATGGTTTTATGCCTGTATCCATTCATCGACTCACTCACTCTCTTATTTCTCAACTACTCCCACGCTTAACATCGCTCTGTAATAATTTTAAGTTTTTAATGAAAATACACAGTTTTCTCATAATAAAATTGACTTTTCATCATCCACCAACATAAATGGTGCCGAAGCCCGGGATTATGTTTCTGAACGCAACCATATATATGACCAAATGGTTTTATGCCTGTATCCATTCATCGACTCACTCACTCTCTTATTTCTCAACTACTCCCACGCTTAACATCGCTCTGTAATAATTTTAAGTTTTTAATGAAAATACACAGTTTTCTCATAATAAATTTGACTTTTCATCATCCACCAACATAAATGGTGCCGAAACCCGGGATTATGTTTCTGACCGCAACCATATATATATGACCGAATGGTTTTATGCCTGTATCCATTCATCGACTCACTCACTCTCTTCTTTTTCAACTACTCCCACGGTTAACATCGCTCTGTAATAATTTTAAGTTTTTAATGAAAATACACAGTTTTCTCATAATAAAATTTACTTTTCATCATCCACCAACAGGTACTATTGTGAAACTAAATCGTAAAGGTTACATTTAGATTGCGGTTGCAACAGTTGTACATCAGTCATTATTGGCTGACCCATATTAAATACGTAACGTACATTTTAGTAATGTTTTAAATATTGTCTCGATCGGCTTTTGTTTTCTGTAATGGCGTCTAATCGGTGTAACTTTTGCTTATAATTGTTGTTTTAACCAACTCCTCGACTGACAATAACATTTAGGTATTTCGCAATCATTCCATATTGGGTTTCACTGGTATCACTTATCTCATTTTTTTTTTATATACCTATGTAGTCCAAGGGGTCTTAGAATTCGTTTTTTCTTTCCTTTGACGTTAGTGATCAAGTACCTAGTACCTAGCTAGTACATAATTAATCTACCTAACCAATGAAAGCACGTTAACTATAAATACAATGTCAAACCTACTGATTTTACTACTAAACTGACTCGGAATACCACCACTCAGTCCTTAACAAACTTGTCATACTGAGCTCGATCTCGACGAACTTTCCCCACTCTAAAACCTTAAGGACCGGATCTAATTCTTTAATTATAATATGCAAATTCTCCTGAATCTGCGACGGCAATCAATGTCTCCCCAAAGACGTTTATGGGGTGGAAAGTTGATAGAACCACTAAAATCGTCGGAACAAACTGCTTTAAGAATTTGGTACGGTGTTCCGTACGTGGGATGGGAGTCGATAAGGGCTAATGCTTTCTTGCAGCGTACTCCTTTAAATAGTGATGGTTCATTCGGGTTGTAGCTGCTGAGTTTTTTAATAAGGTGAACTGGGTGGAACAGGGAACGGATTTAACGGTTCTGCTATTTAATTGATTGAATTTTAGAAAGGGCAAGTATATAGTTGTAACTGTTGTTGTGATAATGTTGTATACAATATAGGTAATTATAGATGTTAATGCACCAATAGGAAGCAGGGCGCAACTAGGTAACATTTTTTCTAAAAGTACATATAAAAGACGTAAATGGCCATTTTTATTGTTATTAGTTTACTTATAAGTACTTAAATAGTATTTTTCAAAAAAAAAGGACTCGGACGAAAGTTAATTTTTTATTTATAAGCAATATCAATTGCAAAGTTTTGTTCCGTTTTATAGTTACAGCAGAAGGTTTTAGATGACCTTTCTAACAAGATTGTTTGGTATGGATCGGCACACATTGCAATATTAATAACGAAGGTCAGTCTGAGATCCCAAAGTTTGGACGTTAGTAGGTATAATATTAAGTTTGTTTTATTTAGTTTGCGAACTGAAAACTCGTTGATTATGTAAGAAATGTTTTTTTTTTTAGAATACTAGGCGAATGTGTGTAGTAAAGCTTGTAATTCGGACATCGCATTGAATGAATGCCCTAGATAGCCAGGACTAGGAGTGCCCTAATTCCGAACTGCCGTCTTCGTCTACGCAAGGTACTCGTAGGTAGTGTAAATTGATGGAAAGTATGTTACCTTAGTTATAGGTACTAGTGTTATACTGTTTTGATTACGGCTGATATGTAAATCAATAATAAATAAATGAAACATTAAAAAATACGATTGCAGTTTAAAAAGTGAACTGATAAGCAAACAAGAATATAATAAATAACACTTACTCAACAATAATAAGTAATAGGTATTCCTATTACAAATTGAAATCATTCTCTTCTCATTTTGTCATTATTATCTTCGTTTTTTGGTGTACTTAAAATTCCGGTAATTTATAAGGAAATGTCTAATTTAATACGGATGATGAATTCGACCCAATGGAGCGAAGATGGCGCGCAGTTAATATCGTTTTGTGATTTTGGATTATGAAAATATTCCGTGATTGATGTTTTGCGCCGTTTCCTGTTTGTTGAGTAATATTTACTTTTAGCTTTTATATATTTTTTTGCAATTATGGCCCGGATGCGAGTTATTTAAGCATTTTACTACCTAACGGTAAATAATAATGTTTATTCGTTATTAACAAATTGATTTATGCGGCAGATAAGGGGTCATCCATTAATTACATCACACGTTTAGGGGGAGGGAGGGGGTCAAGAAAATGTGACATATTGTGACATGGGGGAGGGGGGAGACACAAACTTTGTGACGTCACTTTAACTTCATCAGTAACCGAAAATGTATTTAAATTATTTTATTCGCTATACATTTAAATAACAAGTTTTTAAAACAATAATCGTTTTTATTCGTTTAATTTTCTTTCCTAAGCAGTTTGGGGTCCTAAGCAATATTAGTAATTTTATAAATTACTAATATTTATATCGTCAAAATATTTTGATATAATATTAATAATACTTAGGTACTTACTTAATTCGATTTGGCGATTTCGTAGAAAAAATGTGACGTCACACTAGGGGGGAGGGGTTTGACAAATGTGACCAAGTGTGACAAGGAGGGGGGGAGAGGTCTAAAAACCTAGAAATTCGTGTGACGTAATTAATGGATGACCCCTAAAAAGTTAGAGTCAGACCAAGCTAAGTATCAGCGATTTTGATAGCCCAAACGGCGCAAGTGTTAAGTAAAAGTTATAATTTCATAGAAGTTTGACGTTTAAAGGTGACAGTCCATTTCCAACTGCAGCTGCACTACTGCTGCGGCGTTACTGGTGCGACATTACTGCAGCGGCGATAGTGGCGGCGACTGCTGCTGTTGCGTCGTGCAGTCGCAGCAGCGTTCGTGTTGCTTGTCAATCAATGTCAGTGTCAGACGTATAAATAAAAATACTAATTTACTTTCGTATATTTTACAAGAAAAAGCAAGTTACAGTAATGCTACATGCTAACGAAAAAGAAGACCAGATTGCCTTTCTACGGGAGTCAGAGGCAGTCGAAGACAGCTACCAATAAAATCTGATTTTTACTTGTCGTTGTGATTCAGGGAATATTACCGATTAAATGAAAAGCAATTCAACGGTGTTTGAGGCTTAATAATTGACTAAATGCACCCAAATTACCCAAATGAAATTAATGCAGAGGAAAAATTACTTAAGGTAAGCTAACATCTTGAAATTATCTTCCCCATCTTCTTGGCTAAATGCGTGACGACCGCAACAGCACACAGCAACCCGACGTGAGCGGGACTCATGTAGCTTGTGAAGTATACGGGGTGTGCACTTGATCCACCTACATCACGTAGGTACGTGATCCAGCCAAATCCAGCCGGCAGTGTCAGTCAGTGAAGAGTAGGTACTCGGCCGTCAGAAGGTGCGGACACTGCCGGCTGGATTTAGAAGTCTACGATAAACGTCCCCAGGTAGGTTCTTTTATCAGGTCTTTCATTGGTTTCTGCAAAGTGATTCGTGGGTTCCGGAGAAGGCGATGTGACACGTCGTTCGGTATTAGCAAAATATTACAGATTTATCTTTCTGAGGTTCAATATTAAAGCAATTTTACTTTCTTCAGGTACCTAATAAGGTATAATTGCTCTTGTGTTGCAGGTGACCATGGGAGATGGCGCTCTTGACAGTAACAGTAAAACTTCAGACAAGAAATCCTTTATGAAGAAAGCTATTTCGTTAACTTTGGCTGATAAAAATAACTTTTAATAAATTAATCTGAATAATAAATATTTTCCTCGTGTTGGTGTGATGATCCGTGTTGTAGGTACTCTGCAAAGTTTATTTAACCTTCAAGCCTTGAAACCACCGCAACTGTCAATATTTTAATTTTTTCAACCATTTGCTACTCTCGTGAATCAATTTGGTTTTAAACAAAGCTTTGCCCCTAATACCTAGGAAAATATAGTTTGGCAAGGGACCGTCTCATTTCAAATATAGACAGAGAGAAGCATATTATATTTGTCTTAGGCTAGTACTAACACCCAAAAGAAATCGATGAGTAAAGTTTTCTTTGTTCATATTTACTGGCAAATTGGGTTTGCCAGACTATAGTTAACTCTCCGGATTTGACGCTCTCTTTCTGGTTTCCTACCTTGCTTTGTGATATGGCTATATAGATTAGCAAAAAATTAACAGTAGGTAAAATCTGTGCGGAAAGAGAAGTCGTGAAATGTATGTCGCCCAATACATTCCACGACTCTTCTCTTTCCGAACAGTCTCTACTATCGGGATTGTTTATCCTTGGGTGTTATAAACTCCTTAGAACGTAGTTGGTTATATCCTCTTTGCTTAGAACTACTGATATCTGTGACCAAGATATTTCAGTGCAGTGACAGATTTGACGTGCGGTCTGCAGTCGCAGTTGCAAGAATACACCAAATGCGCGTAAATCACCATGCTGCGTGCAGTCCGGCTTGTCATTCATTTTACTATGGAATTTGACAGTTAGACCGACGCGTTCAGGCCGCTGCAGTAGTGTCGGAGCAGTAGTGCAGCTGCGGTCGGAAATACGTTAAAATGACCATATTACATGCAGTCGGTATTGTCATTCAGTTTACTATGGAAATTGACAATCACACCGACGCGTTCAGGCCGCCGCAGTAGTGTCGGAGCAGTAGTGCAGCTGCGGTCGGAAATACGTTAAAATGACCATATTACATGCAGTCGGTATTGTCATTCAATTTACTATGGAAATTGACAATCATACCGACGCGTTCAGGCCGCCGCAGTAATGCCGGAGCAGTAGTGCAGCTGCAGAAATGGAATGTCACCTTAAAATAGGTAGCACTTGCGCCGCGCCGTCCGGGCTTTCAAAATCGCTGCCAACTTAGCATGATCTGACTCTAATTCATATTCGTCAGAAAAAAGTTAATTATAAATAACAGATAATGAAATTAATTTATAACTTATAACAAAGACTAGGACACGCTATGCCTAGTGTGGGGGCCATAATCATAATTCATAATGTTTCATTTACAACTACTATTTAATTTAAGTACTTAATTTTTACTCATAATGTTTTTTTACTACTAAAGGTTTGTAAAATAATTAGGTACATTTATTTCATCGGTTATCATCGTCCTCGCTTAGTAGTAATTACATTTTGTTGTCAAATAACAATTTCTATTTACATATATATGTATGTATGACACAAGTAAAAAGTGACGTATGTATGTATGATAACACAAGTAAAAAGTACGTAAAGGTCAAATAGTAGTTTATGCAACAGTGATATAATAAGGGTTCTTAAAATTCAAGGGTCGAAGTTACAAAACGAGACGTAGTCGAGTTTTGTAAAAAAAGACCCGAGAATTTTAAGAACTAATTATGAGCTGTTGCATACATTACTTTTTCTATGACAGCTGCAGCAAAAAAAAAAAAAAAGAAAGAGTTATTATTAAAAAAAAGAGTTATTATTAAAAAAAAGAGTTATTATTTAAAAAAAATTGAGTTATTATTTAAAAAAAAAAAGAGTTATTATTGTAAATGAAAACATACCTCTTTCAATCAAGATGATCGGAACTTGTATCTTTAAAAAAAATAAAGCAGTTGTATTATACTCATAAGATGACTGCTAGCAGTCATCTTATGAGCCTATAGACAAATCATTCAAATGACATTGCTTTAGATATCACTGTCAGTCATTTAATTGACACATTTAAGTGCTGGAGTAGAAAAAAGCTATAAAACTCCTGGGAATAAATAATGTAACCTTTCACAATGGTCCATTGGAGGACCATGTTAATAATAATTTCAGCCTGTATTTGTGCGCCGCCGATGGCCGCTCATATTTCCCTTGCACAGACAAGACATCCTCCAGACTGAGCATAGTAGCGCTACCCCCTCTGCCACACATATACGGTAGTTTTACTCCATTTTCGAGTCAAAGTGTCTTTGTGTGACGTCCGTGTCTTTGAACGGACCAATCACGACACGGGACTCGCTCACCTCGTCCCCTGCACCCCAGTATTATTGGCAGCATCGGTTTCATGAAATAATTGCTCTAAACTCCGTCTAGAGGATTCCTAGTCTATGTTCCTTTGGCCTGGCTTTCATTTGTTTTTATGCCGCCGTAAAATATAACGAACTTTAAAATATTAATAAACCTGCGTACAGTCATTTATGCAGCGCGATTGTGGGGTTTTTACAATACCCGAGTTTTGTCTGTATTTACTCATAAGTCTATTAATTGCATTACTTAGTAGACGTGCGTGCGCTTCCAAATCGGAGGTCGTGGTTTCGAATCAATCTCGTACCAATGAATCTTTTAGAACTTGCATAGGAAATATCAGTTGACATGTAACAGTCGCTTTTTGTTTAAGTAAAACATCGTGAGGAAACGGGATTAATCCCAATAAGGTGCCGGTCTGAGTTGGAATTTCCCCCAGATCAAATAACAGTCGCTTTCGTAAAAACCTACGACAATGTGGATGATGACACATGTTGGATATTAGAATAAAATTTAGTCTCAGATAGAAAATGAGAAATTTATCACAATATACATTGGACTCAAAAATATAACTTAAGGAAATATTTAAAAACATACAAGACCTAGAATATTCAATTAAAATTTTAAGTTTTTTTGTCCAAAATGAGAAAATAATGGTACAATTCTATTCCTCTTATAAAATGTATTTTGTTCGATTTGATGCGACAAGCAATTTTTCCTTGTTTTTTGGAACTAGTAACTGTAATACAATTTATATCTTGTACTATTAATTATACAGCACAGTTAGGCACTCGGAAACAGCCGCTGCGTAAGGGACCTGTACAGGTGCGCTTATACCTTTCCAGAGTTTTGGGTCTGATGGTTGCTTACATTGCATTATCTTGCATAAACAAGAATTGGTAATCAGGTTTTATTATTTCGAAAATATCTCTTACCGACTTGATTTTTAGTACGTAAGCAATACCTAAAATAACTATATGAACAATTAGTAATCTACAAAAATCGCTTGCCATCCAGCGCGGCAATGCTGCAAGTATTTTTGGCACGTTTGCACTGGGTGGGTCAGGATTTTTTTATAGTATAAATAAGTCTAAATGTAACGTATTCTGGCAAATAAACATTTCTATTCTATTCTAAGCAGGCAGTTTAGCGTCTTTGTATAAGTAGGATTTATTAGATTTTTTGTGTACCTATAGACGTATTTGTTAAAAAAAATTGAAATCTCCTACAACATATGACTACAAGATGAAATTCATATGTGCATATTATATATGCATTATGAATAGGTATGTAAGTTTGCCGGTGGTATTACATCACGGCCCATATCAACGCAGAGCCGAAACTACTCAATCTGAATCTGCAAATACGCAAGCTAGACTCAGAAACATCTGCTAAGGTGCATTCGAGTTATTTCGTTTCTACTAAATAGTAACTGTGAATTCACAATTCGAGAAAAACGTGCAATTCCAAAAAAAACAACGGGTTGCACTCCGGGAGTGCCGACAGAAGTGAAAAGACTAGTACAAAACACTATGTATAATTGACCCATCCTCCTTTCTATTGAAAAACTTTAGTTCCGAAATTGCTGATGGTCAGTGAGCTTGTTTAAAATTCGAAATTCAATTTTTGTAGCGTTAATTGTTTAAAATTCGAATAGAAATTGTAAAGTTACCTTGCAGACCTCGCATCTAAATATATTTGGTCATGATATTTTGAGTTTTATTCACCAGTACTAGAGTTCACTTTTATTAGCGATTTCATCAAGATGTAGCTTTATTGAATTATTAAGTGGCCATCTAAACCTTACGGTCACGTGATCGCCTTACGCTGTCTCGAGTTTATAATTTTTTTTGTAACTTGAGAGTAAAAATAAATATCTTGTAACAAATCCGATCACGAACTCTCACCCCGCCCAAAAATTATCGGAATAACCCCAATACATCTGCCTGTAAAGTTAACATTTTAGCATGTTGGCTGCTAAACCCACGCTTCGCTCGACCCGTTCGCTTGCGGTAATACACGCGATAAGACACGTACGTCTGTTTGTTTCCCTCGCCTTTCCGAATGGACTGTGTTGTGCTGGGTTTACATGGGACTTGCTTTGTACTGGCCATTTTCAGCATTAGCAAGCAGCTCTTAATTTCTAAAAACCGGCCAAGTGTCAGTTGGACTCGCGCACGAAGGGTTTCGTACCATTACGCAAAAAACGGCAAAAAAATTACGTTTGTTGTTTGGGAGCCCCACTTAAATATGTATGTATTTTATTTTGTGTTTAGTATTTGCTGTTATAGCGGTAACAGAAATACATCATCTGTAAAAATTTCAACTGTCTAGAGTGTCTAGCTATGACCTTGGAGGATACAACTAAACGGAGTAGCCATTAACAGGCTTTCCCCTCTGTCGAAAATAGGCGGCCAACGGTCATACACAATGTATGGACTGACGTTTATCTGACATGGCTATTTTTACGTTACGCATACATTTGACGTTCCCCTCCCCCGCAAAAATCGGCAGACTGTTTTGTACAGAAAATTACAGACATGGCGTCTCCGTTTGATTATATCCTCCAAGGCTATGACGGTTCATGACTTACAATCTGGTGACAGACAGACAGACAAACGGACAGACGGACAGCGGAGTCTTAGTAATAGGGTCCCGTTTTTACCCTTTGGGTACGGAACCCTAAAAACACACATGTAGTTACTTCACTTTTTATAACTCTGTAATAACTTGTTACCTACTTAACCGGTTAACTAATTACTTTTTCGAAATTAATTATTGATTAATAATTTTTTCGAACGTGTGTTCAGAAAGGAAAATAATTAGTTAAGTTATAAAATAAAGTGCAGATTTTTTATAACGCTGGTGAAAAGGAACTTTACGAATTCGTTAATTTAATTTAATTACCTCCAAGGTTATTTCCGTGATAAAGACTAATACGTCCTTTCTTAGACTCAAACTCTAAAAAATATCTAAATTGGTAAGGGGTTTAGGCGACAAGAAGTACCTACTAGACAGAGTTACTGTGGCATTTATTCGATTAAGTCCCTAAGTACCTAATTAGTAATTACATATTATCAAGTACCTAGTACTAATGACGACTTTATGTTCATGTAAACCTGCGCGTTAATTCCATCGTTAAAATTAAGGGCTTATTAATGGCTGAAACGCTTTGAGTGGCGATTTAGATAACATTAATGTTAGAAAAATATTTGTAGTGGCTTTAACACAATGGGAATATGTACTTAATACTAACACAATGGGATTACTGTTATCTTTTCAAATAAATAATTACCTACTTAGCTTTAACTGACGAGACATATCCAACAAGGGTTGAAATCGAACATATTCTTAACCTAGACAGCATAAGCGCTTTACTCCTAGTCATTTACTTATTTTTATAATTGTATATGTGATATTGTAAAATATAATATTATTGAGCTTTTTTTCAAACATTGCCTAATTTTTAGTGCTCCACACAAAACTTTGATCCAGGGCTCGGAACCGGTATTGAAATACCTGTTAATATCGTTCCAAAACAGTTAAATTAATTCGTTCATTAAAAACCGGTTAATTGATGGGACGCGAACTAAAAAATTACTTACGTTCTCTCTCCTAACCGGTAAGAAGAGGGAACGGAATTTTATGGTTCGCAGGGAACGATATAATACCGGTTACTCTTGACTTTCGGAGACTCTCGGTTAAACTCGTTGTCATACGGGAAAGAGATAGCAATACTTACCCGTTCATTCTCGCTTCCATATTTTCAATTTAACCGGTTAACTTCGTTTCACAAAAACGGATGGCGAACGGATTTCGCAAAAATTTGTGTCACAATAGAACAGTTCTGTAACCGGTAACCGCAAACGGAAACGAAATCCTTTTCGTTCCCGAGTGAATGAACTACGAAACCGGTTTGAAAAATAAAACGGTTTCCGAGCCCTGCGAGTTTGATCACGGAGTACTTATGGGATCACTCTTCGAGTTTGATAGAGATATTTAAAATTTTGAACAGTTATAGCAACTACCACCACTAATACTGTGACAGTTTCATAACTTTAATAACGCAGGGAAAACATCTGGGTTTTGGGAAATGCGGGTATAGGCACGTAAAGGTTAGGGGGTTTAAAGTATGTACCTACGCATCGTACCAAAATCTGCTCTGCTTTGCTGCCGAGGTAAAATAGGAAAGAACCTACATTAATAAGAAATTAGAATGCTATAATCCAGAAAGTATTAAAATACATATATAGTGTTGAAAATAAATAGAAGCTATTCACACTTGAGGTAGTACGTGTAAGTATAAGTATATCGTCTATATTTTGTATCTAGCTTGTTTCTTTTTGAATAACAATTAACTTAAAACCCAAATTTTGGTGTTACACTTTTTTGTAGTTTGTGAAATAAGAAGTGTATGTCCGTTGAAAATTGTTATAATTATGCACAAGCCACCAAAACTTATACGTATTGACATTTTTTTTATCTGAGGCCAAACTCTGCACTGTCCTGTCTAGGTCAAACAGTTTCTGGGAAAAATGCATTTAACCGATTCGTAAGGCCACAAAGTGGTCCCATAAGTGCTCCGTGAACAAAGTTTTGTACGGAGCAATAACACATTACATTTTGAAACCGTATCCTTACTGGGCTACATGTATGTAACACTCGAATTACGCTTTATAAATTCCATCGCAGGCCACGTCTTCGCCTCAGCTAGTCTGTGGCCATGAGTAAGACCATTAATTATTTAAAAAAAATAACTGTGTCCAGTAAAATTTGCTAAATGGCGTAATTCTGGGAAAATTATAATATGCTTCAAAGGGATTGTCGATGGTGTGATATATTAATTAAAATATCCATTTTGTAAAATATTAGTAATGCTCTTTGTGGAGTCAGTTCAGGATTAAAATACATGCGTCACATGCGATAAGATGTTTTGAGAATTTAATACTCGTGTAATAGGTAAAAACATTTTTTTCTGTGTAGTAGGACCAGTAGGTACTGAGTAGTTAGTACTTCCATGTGTTCACCCCCTTATGGTATGATTTCCGTATTAATAAAACCCATCATACCTAATTAATTAATATGTCCTTTTCCGGGGCTCAAACAATCTCCATTCCGAATTTCTTCAAAACGGTTCAGCGATTTAAGCGTTAAGAGATACCGAGCAGATAGACATCTACTTTCAAATTAATTACTTAAGTAGGGATAGTTTGTTGAAAATGTTGTCTACGAAAATACGACATCAGAGTGTAAAGGTGACAGTCCATTTCCAACCGCAGCTGCACTACTGTTCATTTTACTATGGAAATTGACAGTAACAGCGACGCGTTCAGTACCAGTAGTGCAGCTGCGGTCAAAAATGGAATGTGCCCTAAAAGTGCACATTAAACAGCTAAACCTCGGAACTCCGCCTAACTTAGTTTCGCTACTCGAGTTGTCGCGGCGCTTATTTAAACCCCTTGGTTCACTTGAGCTGCGCTAAAACTTGCTGTGATATTTGATTATGTCATTTAAAGGTTGGTTGAGGTGCGAACACAAGGGTAACATAGTTTTTTTTTTTATATATGGAGTTATTATAAGGTTATACTACGTTTAATTGTAATAAGGTAAACGTACTAGTGCTCGACATGCTAATGCCCAATAGATGACACCCTGCTGTCACCTCTATTGACAATGACTTAAGTTTCAAGATGACATGTACTGGGACCACGACGAGCACCAGTACGTCTACCTTATCTAAAGGAAAGCCGATTTTGATCTAGAACGTTTTGTTGATTTTTTTTTCATCCTCGAAATCGCCCAACTTTGCTCTGAAAAGTAAATTACTAATCAAGAAATATTACAGTCCTGTTGATTTGTCATCCTGTTCAAACTCAGGATCATTCTTGAACGGCAAAATGGCGATGACTTGGTGTCGCCCGCGTCCACGCTACAGCAGTAACGCTGCAGTCACCAAAATAGAATAGAATAGAATAGAATAGAATAGAAATATTTTTATTCGTGAGCACAAACACAAAAAAGAAAATTACACAAGCAGAGAAACATAAAAAAGGAGAAGGTGCCACGAAATGGTCTCACCTCAGCATGTTGCTGGCGACTTCCAGCGCTGATCTTCCGTTGAGACCATCCGTCAGACGTCCAGACCGTCAAAATGAGTGACAGTGAAATTGACAGTGACATCGCCCGCGCCCACGCTGCAGACGCCATAGTAAAATGAGTGACAGTGAAATTGACAGTAACATCGCCCGCGCCCACGCTGCAGTCGCCATAGTAAAATGAGTGACAGTGAAATTGACAGTGACATCGGCATCGCCCGCGCCCACGCTGCAGTCGCCATAGTAAAATGAGTGACAGTGAAATTGACAGTGATATCGGCATCGCCCGCGCCCCCGCTGCAGTCGTCATAGTAAAATGAGTGACAGAGAAATTGATAGTGACAGCGCCCGCGTCAAAGCCGCAACAGTAATACAACTAGTAGTATACACTCGAATTTAGGCTGCACCAGCGTTACGACTGCAGTATTGCGGTGCAGCATTGCTGCCGAGCGGATTATATTATTATTGGGGTGTTTTGGGCCTTTGAAAGCCACGTCGACCATGTAGTTATCTATTGTGACGGCCCTTTAAAGTTCACTACTAATGCCGGTTGAACCCATAAAATTCCGGATAGCGGTAGCGGATAGCTACAGAAAACGTCTAAAAGGTTATTTATATTTTTATCAAGACATTCAATTAATAAGGTTGAAGTTAAATTTTACTTCAAACACGCCCTTATAGCCGCTCGAGATGCTGCACTAAATACGTTAGACTAAATTACTGCGGAGCGCTGTAAAAATAAACTTTTACTTGTGTTTCAACTTAGAGACTTTCTGACATGATTGTGTTTTGTGACATTCCTGTCTGCCTCTTTATTTACACACACTTTATTGACACTACTTGTGCAAATTGTAATATAATATTGCAAGTCGTTTTTAATATAGCCGTATCGAACCGAAACTTTGCAAGTGATTCATTGCGCTGAGTGTGGCTATGGTTTCAAAAATAAATAAATATTAGCGCATAGCGCCCACTGATGAAACTATAGCGCTCAATATCAAAATTTAATACTCCAAATTGGATAAAGCAGCGAGGATATCGCTGATTGAATTATAAAGCGATTACGCCAGCGACCAGTGTCGTTATTCCAAATGATCGGGAAGCGTGAGTGAGATAATCATTAAAGTGCGAACTTATAGATGTACAATTACAGTCGTACTATATATAATGTCAGGTTCAAAGGTTCAAATTAACTTTCCCTTTATTAGTACCTTCTAGTTTATTAAATAAAATTTATGTCGAAAAATAACTACATATATATTTACATTTTTTTTCAATAATTTTAGTGCAGTATTTTACGATGTAAAATATATTGAGGCCAGAACTCACTTTGGGTCGTTGCGTCACCGTAGTAGTAAGTAAGTATGCACGAAATAAAGCGCCAGGTAATTATTAGAAAAACATAGCTAGCACAGGTATATAGTGACATAATTTCAATATAATAAATCGGATAGAACTAAAAAAAGGTGACTTGATCGTGATGTCATAATATTATAGCAGTTTTCATATAAATTCCATATTGGCAAATCGTTTTGACAGTTCTAAAAAACAAACTGATTTGGCGTTGTCGCGCGACTCCATATGTCAAGCGTGACATCAAGTATAGAGTATGGATTTCAACTTCGCAAATGCAAAGCGGTCTGGTTCACTTGTTCGACTTCTTCGCGCTTACATAACAGAGTTGTGGAATGTTTATTTAGTGGGGCCTAAAGGCTAGTGGACTGACATAAATTAATTAGCTAAGTCATTGCAGATCAATGTTTTACGTTTTTTAACATGAGCCAAAACCAAAATAACCCCAAATAAAACGACCCCAGACGAAATGATATATTATAATATTTTATGAACGATTCGTCGGCAAACGCGGTCATAAACTTTCATAATTCAACACGATTAGAGTAAATTACTCGAAAATCAACCCCTACTTCAGTCAGATTATCCCACAGATCCAATTAGGGCGAAGTTTCTTGATTGCCTAACACTTTGTCTCTGGTAATTTGTAACGACGATAGAGTGATTAATCATTATGAGTCGATGTACCTATCTATATTACAATATACAGAGGTATGTAACTTGTGTGTTGTATTTGCCAACGCGAGCTACTTTACGTAAAAAATAAGTCAAAAGTGACGTTTCTTCAAACGAAAACGTCACTTTTGACACTTGTTTGACACTGACATATCCAATCCGTATCGTTTCTATATCTAATTGGTACGTATCTTAAAGTTCGAATATGGCTGTCACTTCAACTACAATCTGCAAAGACGCTGTGATGTCAATGATGATGAAAACAGGGTCAATCAACCAACAAACGGCTATGTTACAAAAAAGGTGTCAGTATCCAACAGGGAGAGCCCTTTTGAATATTGAATATTCTGTGCTCTCGGTGACTTTAAGTCCTAATATAATTTCATTGTGAGACTTATAATGGGCATCCTGTGTCGAAATTAAACAACAAACTCGGCACAAAGCTAATTAGTTTAGTTTATTGAAAACTTGAAGGGATGATGATGGGGTAAAAATTAACTTTAGCACAAAGGTGGACCTTTTCCGAGTTTCGGCGACACAGCAACGTAATAGGTTGGGGTTTGCATTATAAGCATAATTGAGTATAATTATATGTATGTATATATGTATGTATCCTGATTAAGTATAATTATAGGTATGTATGTATATTTTAAGATTTTTTCTTCGTATCTACCTATCGGTTCGTTTTGTGTTTCCTTTTGAAACAGTTGCATCAAAAACCTTGTAGAGATTATTACAAAATACCTCGACTGCGGAATCAACTGAACCGTCATACGGGTTAAAACATATACATAGGTTACGAAATAATGAAGGTAAATTGGTTTGTTTACATTATCTATTTGCAATATCTGTAGTGATATTTCTACCTGTGGTGATTGATTCACTTATAGAAAGGTAAGTGTAGACAAAGCGTATCTAAGTAGTGTCTGGTATCGACATATCATATCATATCGGCTATCGGTTTACTCAGCTTGACAAAAAGCCCAAAGCTACTCGTAATTGATTATCATTTGGTACGTTTTCGCTAAAATGTTTCTAGGTACCAACAATAAGATATAGGCAATAGGGAAGTAGGAGTAGGTAGGTACTATTTAGACTTTTAAAACGTCACTTGCTTTGTGATAATCATACCTAAATACCTAAATGAGAACGCACGTAGACGAATTGAAATGAAAGCAAAAAGCGGCCAAGTGCGAGTCGGACTCGCCCATGAAGGGTTCCGTATTTAGGGGATTTATGACGTATTAAAAAAAACTACTTACTAGATCTCGTTCAAACCAATTTTCGGTGGAAGTTTGCATGGTAATGTACATCATATATATTTTTTAGTCTTATCATTCTCTTATTTTAGAAGTTACAGGGGGGGGGGGGGGACACATTTTACCACTTTGGAAGTGTCTCTCGCGCAAACTATTCAGTTTAGAAAAAAATGATATTAGAAACCCCAATATCATTTTTGAAGACCTATCCATAGAAACCCCAAACGTATGGGTTTGGTAAAATTTTGAGTTTCAGTTCTAAGTATGGGGAACCCCCAAAAAAATTTTTTTTTTCTATTTTTGTGTGAAAATCTTAATGCGGTTCACAGAATACATCTACTTACCAAGTTTCAACAGTATAGTTCTTATAGTTTCGGAGAAAAGTGACTGTGACATACGGACGGACGGACAGACAGACAGACAAGATGTAGTGCATAATTGTTTTTCATTGTATTTTCTCGGAAACATTCGCATTTTTCATGCTAGTTCAGTCAATGTCAGTGCTTTTTGTACGGAGACTGACTGAAATAGCAAGACACGTTTGTACGTTTCCGTGAGAATACGATGGAAGATAATTATGCACTTCAGCGGGATCAGCACGGTTCCATTTTTATCGACTATCACTATGCCCGTCACTTTCGCACTTACATACTTGTTAGAACGTGATAGGCATGGTGATAAACGATAAAAATGCTACCGTGCTACTAGGGCTGTAGCAAAAAAATGGTTTATAATACTTTACCTTTGATTATCTTTGATGTGCCCTATTTAAAGCATGAAACCGCAACGAACAGAGCTTTAGCTAACTTTCAAACCCGATCGAAACAAACCCTCGTCGTTTTAAAGTTAAACCTTTGGCGCCGATTCTAAGCCGCACGTTGAATAATGTAACTGTTTAGCCTTTCAGATGCGACCGTATTCTAATGGTTGTATTGGCAGTCTATTCTGGACCTAAACCTGCACGCTATTTCTGTGTGTCAGGCTTTTATCGGCCTTATTGACCGAAAGCGAATAAAGCTAAACTGTGGGGAAATCTGTCGCCCGCGCTATTTCCGAACGGATACGACCCTCAAGCCTTCAATAAAAGATCGTACTCCCATCTTAAAAGCCGGCAGTGCACCTGCGACCCTTGTCGCAAGTGTTGCAGGTGTCTATGGGTGACGGTAATTTTGCTTACCATCGGGCGATTAATCTGCTCCTACATGACCTGCATCTATAGTTCAGCCGTTCTCGAGAACGGCACAACAATATGCGTGTACCTACCTCCTATATATCATAAAACAAGAAAAAGCGCGATACGTCTCCGATTCGGCTTTGGCAATTCTTTCGTATAAGTATTTGTCTGAGTGTCCGGCTGTTTTCATACAGGACGCAAGTTTCAACCTATCCTCGACGTGAAATTCAGTGAGCAGGTACAACAATTATATAAGTAAGTATTTTTTTGGAAATTCAGATTTAATATTTTTTCAAAAAGTGCGGATTCATAGGGTTTTGCGAGGTCTATAATTCACAGATCCACTAGTTCCTTGTTGTAGTAAAAAACGCGAAATATGACAATGTGATGTACGATAGGTATATCAGGTATATGTATCTATTTCGGCGCGGCCGAGGTGCTCAAAAAATATCTGAACACGCCTCTATTGTCAGATGTTAGATTGCGTATTCACATATTTATGAGCACCTCGGCCGCTCCCATATATCTGATGGCGACTGTACATAATGTTAAACATACCTATCAGAAACATGTGGGTGTGGCGTTAGCGCTTGGGCGTCTCAATTAGATCAAAGGGTAATTGACCGGTGGTCAAAGTGGCTCACCGCAGCGTCTCAGGTCTCTCAAGCTTGTCTGGTATTTAGGTGGTGGGTTTACCAAGTACTTACTAGGCTAGAGACGGGCGAGTCGATGGTTCATGGTTCGAATCTCAAAATCGCGCTTGTTAGTCGACAGAACTATGATACACCCACAATACGGAACCAATACAGTAATACATACTTGTAAGATTACATATTTCCTTGATATTTAAATCAACACAAGACGCCGGCAATACTCGATTGAACGGGAATGTGTATTTTGAATGTATTATTTATTAGTCTAGCTGCCATGCCAAGGATGTCCGTTTGATCGCAAACAACAGAGGGAGATAGCGAAAGAAAATGTATTAAAAATCAGTGAATCGACACGAGTCTAGCCACATGTGGGGTTACTACGAGTCTTTATTTTGAAATCATTAATATACATACATACATACATATAATGACGCCTATTTCCCGGAGGGGTAGGCAGAGACCACGGATTTCCACTTGCTACGAATCATTAATATGTTTTGACGTAATCGTCAAGACTGTCGATGACTGTATTTTTTCCGGAATCCGGTTGGTGCCCTGTGCCCTCACTGCACTGTTATTTTCACGAATCCGGAATTTTATTTCTTTAAGTTTTTTATAACTCTAATAGCATACCTAGCATACCTAGCATACCTAGTCAGGTATGCACATTTTTAGTCGGTGACACATTCGTTGACCGTTCATCCGTACCCAAAGGGTAAAAACGGGACCCTATTACTAAGACTCATCTGTCCGTCCGTCTGTCTGTCTGTCACCAGGCTGTATCTCATGAACCGTGATAGCAAAATTTTCATAGATGATGTATTTCTCTTGCCACTATAACAACAAATACTAAAAAGTACGGAACTTTCGGTGGGCGAGTCTGACTCGCACTTGTCCGGTTTTATTATTTAGCTACATTGTGATATACTATCCCATACAAAATATAGTCAAGCGTATTAGGCATAAAGATAGTACCGTAAAATGGGGTGAGTAGGGTTCGCGGGGAGACTTGGGTTATGAATGGGGAGAGAAGGGATAAAGGGGGGTGAGATGGGATTTTAAGGCTACTGATAGAAAAATAATGTATTCCAATTTAAAATGCAGCTATAGTAATATAATAAAAAAAATCTATCCAAGAATCTTCCAAAATCACCTTTGTATGAAATCCCATCTCACCCCAATTACGAGGGACTACGGGGTGAGGTGGGATTTCCTGTTTATCGTCAAAGTTATGAAATGAAACTACCCAAAATAAAATAAAAAATAAAATATACAAACGTCCGGAACACTTATTATATAACACCATTCAGTTTGCATAATGTAAAAATAAAAGGCTATCGAGGTTTGAATGTCAGTTTTGCCCCTACTCACTCCATTTTACGGTATTCGAGTTCTCAGTGACATTGGCCGATAGTAGCACAAGAGGGATAAATCGAATATTTTGGAACTGTGCCCACAGCTTCCGGGCCCTATAATTCTTCTTACATTCGCTCCGCTAATAATAATATTATTATAGTCATTATCCGTAACAAGATAACACAAGTGTAGTAGTAAGTTATACATGGTAGGTATTATTATTTCCGTGACAACAATATATCGTTGATTAGGCCCATAATTGGGATTAATAATCCAACGGAGAGGGAAAATGTTTGCAAAGAATTCATACAGTGCTTTTATTTTCAATACGTAAATTTTAGCAAATGTAAGGTGCAATGAGGTAACTTCGAAAGCGGGGTAATTTTGAAAATCGCTCATATTTACTAAATCAGAAGTATTTCATACGCAATACTTACGCTACTGCCAACGCTTAATCCGGCGTCTTGCTTCCTTTTGCTGCAGAAGAAATTTTAGTAAGTATACGAGGGGTGTTCAAAATATTCTCGGTATGAGAATGAAAACAAACAAGTACGAAAAGTTTGATATTTTTATTTTTCAATATACTCTCCCCCTATGTTCATACACTTAAAATATCGATCAATTATTTTTTTTAATCCTGCATAAAAATATTTTTTATCTTTGGTGTAAAAATGCTCCTCCACTGCCGCCTTCAATGCTTCATCATCGGAAAATTTATTTCCACGCAGATCCTTTTTAAGATTGGGGAACAAAAAGAAGTCGCTGGGGGCTAAGTCCGGACTATACGGTGGGTGAGTAACAGTTTCAAACCCACATTCAACAATAGCTGCCTTGGCAATATGAGCAGTATGGACGGGGGCGTTGTCATGCAGAAGCATAACACCTTTGGTTAACTTTCCTCGCCTCTTTTCTTTGATTGCATCCTTTAATTGACGTAGAATGTTAGCGTAGTACTGTCCTGTGATATTTACACCTTTTTCTTTATAATCGATCAGTAATACTCCTTCACAATCCCAAAATATCGTGGCCATGACCTTGCCAGCTGAAGGGATGACCTTGAACTTCTTGGGATGAGCTGAACCCTTAATGTGCCACTGCATGGACTCTTGTTTACTCTCTGGGTCATAATGATGAACCCAGGTTTCATCTCCAGTAACTATTCTTTGCAGCACCTCATCAGGATTTTCACCGCACAGGTCAATAAAATCGGAACAACAAGCTACACGCATGTCTTTTTGAAGCCGAGTCAGCATTCGCGGAACCCACCTTGCACTTACTTTTGACATATTAAGATGGTCATGGATAATATCATGTACGGTACCAATAGAGAGATTGGTTACTTGTGCTATAGATTTTACCTTCACTCGACCATCTTCCAATATAAGTTTTTCCACTTTATCAATATTTTCTTGTGAAGTAGCTACTACAGGCCGGCCAGGTCTAGGGTCGTCTTCAACACTCTCCCTTCCACGTTTAAACTCGCTTGACCACTTTTGAATGGTAGATAAAGAAGGAGCAGACTCACGGTAAACACAATCCATTTCCTCTTTTATGGTTTTTTGATTTTTACCCTGTTTTGTCAAGAATTTTATCACGCATCGATGTTCTAATTTAGTTAACATTGTCAATTCCCACATGATGTTCATGTTTGTTCAGCAATTGCAGAAAAACAAAAGAACATCTCGGTTCGAATTATACTTTTTTTTAATGTCAATGAATAAACCTTAGCGGCCAGTAACGAAAGAAATTTTAGAAGAGGTTGTAAGATATCAATACCGAGAATATTTTGAACGCCCCTCGTATATTTGGAATTTTCAACTTTATCCCGCGGTCGAAGTTATAATATGTTTAATATTGGGTTCTAAAAGTGAAGGCTAAGAAAATGCCCAGTAAAAGAGCTATTTAAAACTTGCCAATTAATCATTACAGACTTCGCTTGGGAGTAGGAACTATCTAACAGGTTTTTGTCTGTAGTCTATGGTTATTTTTTTTAGGCTTGTATACTAAATTGGTGTATTTTTATTTCCCAATGAAAACCCAGCCTTTGAACTAACTTGTCAGACTATGCCCGCGTCCTCGCGATTCGACGCAATTTAAAATTCACCTTATCGCCATCCGAATGTGAGCTTTAAGGTTGACATTCGAATGGCAACAGCAGCTGCATTACTGCTGCAGTAATAAAGCATCTAGTTAACATTATGCTGTAAATGCCTAAAATTAAAAATCTAGTCAGTTTTCTTCAGTGAATTACAAAAATAACTTTACCAATAGAAATTAATCTAGTATACCCATTAGCTAGATTTGAACCCTAATTAAGACTAGACAATAACGTAAAAACATCTATTAATCAAACGGAAAAACAATTACCATTTCCTACTTGGAAACTGTTTAAAAACTAACGAACAATCTCGATTAATCAGAAAGATTTATCATTAAAAACAGCCGTTCCGGGGGCACATGTCTAGGGTGTGCATTAAAAAACGATTTGTAATAACCAAGGAACGATTCGTCTTATCTTAATGGTCCAAGTTTTCGTTCCTTGTGTGGCGTAGTTTAGGTCTGTCTCACATGCATTGCTATTGCAGTTCGACGCTTCATAGTTTGACTATCCCATCTGGCAATCCCTTTTCGCGTTTTGGTGTTTTTTAGGTGAATCAACTTTTTTTTAGTATTTAAATTGACCATATATGCATTTTTCTGTAGTTACAAACCCTTTTCAAAATGTGCCATCTACTTAGCGTGTTAGTAGACCGCTTTACAACATTTCTTCTGACAAACTGTGCCAGTGCCACTTTTGTCCCCTTTATAACTAGACAGATTAACAACACAAGAAAAATTGGTCCACTAACATTAGGATTCAGTCCACTATAAGTAATTTGTACTTATTTGAAAGAAATTATTCCTCTATAGTTTATGATTACAAGCCATATAAAATTGGTGTTGCTACACATATAAAAAAAGATTAATTCACTTTAACAGTTTCATATTTATGACTTACGACCAAAACTACGTTAAATCAAATAAAAGAACTTATAGTGCGTCAAGCAAATCTTGTCAGTAGCAATCTGCTAATTAAAGTAGGGTAACACCATGTAACACTCAAAGAGCAGAATTGCGCTAGGAAAAGCAGCAATGTACATCGAACAAAACGTGTTTATTTTTCCGCCTTTCATACGTCAGTTCGAGTGAATTATCATAACCTCAAATTTTAGTAATGTTTACCGTCAACGAGTACGATTGTACATTGTAGGCACCTTAGCTTTGCTTGAGGTCATGCATAATCTTGGTATTTAATGGTGACAGCAGAAATTTCTCTTGAAATAGAAACGATTCAGAATGTAAACAATAAGATGATAGCTGTCTTTCACGATCCACATTCCACAGATAACACACAGATGACACGCGATTTTGGAATTATTCGAACACAGTGTTGCTAACCCGCGATTTTTCAAATTTGCCGCCTTTTACTACTGACAAGATTTGGTTGATCCAGTATATCTATTATGATTACGCCATAATTTAATTCGAACATTTTAACACAGGCTGTAAAAGTAGCGGCAGTACCACTAAAATATACCTACTAATTTCCATAAATGATTTCGAATAACAGATAATAGTGCATTTGGCGATACGTACGACATATTTATTTAACTTAACTACACCTATACTTACCAGTACCATGAGTCACTGACAGAGTTGTAATAGAATAATCAATTTTTAGGTGATAAGATCATATTATAAAAGGTAACTAAATAACTACAAACGAACACTAAATAACAAGGTACTTAGTGTACATTAACTAGGAGTAATAATCTTAGCTTTTGCTCTGTACCTACTGGTACCCTAATTTATACCTCTTGTTCTCATTTATGTAAATCTTTATTGTTTTAAGTAACACGAAATTGTCTCATTCCGCGCTATTTGTCACAAGAGCAGACAGAATTGGCACAAAGCCTGAAATTTCGTAGAGGTTAATTTAGTATAGAATTTCGGATAGAGAGACAGTGGAAATTATGAGACTACTTCTACTCTTTGATGTTGTTGATTTACTCGTAACAGTGCGGTTACCATCTAAGAAAGTAGCTGATCCTTGTAAAATTAGTAAGTAGAGATGCCACGAACATTCGGCAACTATTCAGATCATTACCCGCCCAATTATTTAAATACTAGATGAGAACCCGGCTTCGCTCGGGTAATTTGAATATTAATACTCATTTTGAATGAAGTAGGTACCTAATAAACAGTGATCGTTAATATTCCAGCAATTTTGGTGCAGCATAGTAAAAATTAAGGATTTTCTTCAATTTTTTTCTAGGGAGAGGATTGGTTATGGTTAATATTACTGTTATTAGCCCTAATTATCTATTCCACCTAGAGTAGGGCATACAGATGTGTAATGAATCAAAGTCCTTGGTACAATCATTTACTTTTAATTTACTCCGACTAGTTACTTCTACGTACACTCTTAAACAATCTTAAGTTCACAAGCAGTAACCTTCGTGCTAAATTTAGTGTTACTCGTTCCAGCGCCGAGCGAGAATGAATCTTCCACCCCATGGTACATTCTATTTATACTCTTTTATCATTACAATCTGCGGGTAGGAGAGAAGGGTCATTTTCGCGACTACCGACAGATTAATTAGCAAATATTCGGGTATACACAGATCATATTTTTAATCACTACCTACTGAATGCCATTATTTTAAACCTAACTCAAACTAAATAATTATAATTTATTCTCGAAATCTTATGAAATATCACAGATGATTTTAACCAACAATGCTGCACCAAAATTGTTGGAAAATTAACGATCACTGCTAATAAAGCAAACCGCGAAATTAGTTGAATGTAATTGTGGTGTTTAACAAACAATATTTATATTTCTTTTACCTTTAGTCCTTGTTTAGTCCACGTTACATAATCAAAGCTAAAATTACGCGTATACCTACTACTATTACGCGTACATACTCTCCGCCAGCGTTCGCTAATGTAACTATCCAATATTTTAGTCCAAACAGTTGTTGTTTAACTTATTATATTAAGCGAGCTCGCTATTATTTAGTTTGTTAAAAACATATTTTGGTCAAACTTCACGTCCGAAAATTATAAAACCGAAGTTACGAGTACAATAATGCTTTTAGTTGTGTTGGTCCTGTGACTCGATGCCGCAAACCGCATTTATGGTAAACAGATCGTTAGTTCGTGCAACGGGTCGGGTTTGTTTATCAATATAATACTTTAGGGAAGGTACCTCTCTCCTAATTATTTATTTTATACATAGGTAAGGTGCTTTTAGTTCAAATCGGAAAACCTTTCTCAAAATCCCTACCATGCCCAACCCCACAGAGTTTATTTACAAAAGAGCTGTCTATATGTAATAACTTACTATTAATAGGAGAGTCATGGCCATTATTAGGAATAAAATAAAGACAACTGCTTTGTAAAGAATCACCGTTTTCTTAAGGCAATGTTGGGCATGGTAGGTAAAGTTATGGAAGTTGACGGTATTCAATCGCTCCGATCCGTTTTTAAACCAAGTTCTACTTGTGCCTTTCGGTATTTTGGATTTACAATATTTACATAACATTGTATAGCTGTATTACCTACCTACTTATATAAATTATATTTCCTTTCGAAATTATTCTCAGTGTTCATAGAAAAATCAATCACAAACATCTAAAAAAAATTGAAAGTATGTACCTATAATATTGACAAATATTTTTTTTTATCATATCATCAAAAAAGTAATTTCCATACAAGCATAATAAATTATTAACTCCTAAATTTCGGCACTATTCGGTACCCACAATGTTCATAAAATACCGCAGCAGTTTCAATATTATTTTCACGCCTATTTAGGTATTGCGTGAGCCTAATGAACTGTGACGTCAGTTAAGTATAGGTATAGGATCGTGTACCTATTTGAAATTCATTTTGTTGACCGTTTAAATTATTATGAGGCAGATACCTATATTGATTAAATAGGCTAGGTACCTATTTAATCAATTTACACGTATGTAGGTAGGAAGGTAGGTAGATGTAGGTAGTAAAATTTTATGGTAATTTATTTGTAGTTCACTTTTAAAATGTTGACTATGTATTTTTACTAATTTTAATTTTAATCTGACCATGTCATTTTATATTTTATCTATGACACGGATTTAGAGTTAATAAACTGGATCGAGTACATTGACCAAAAAAAGCGGCCAAGTGCGAGTCGGACTCGCCCATGAAGGGTTCCGTATTTAGGCGATTTATGACGTATAAAAAAAAACTACTTACTAGATCTCGTTCAAACCAATTTTCGGTGGAAGTTTACATGGTAATGTACATCATATATTTTTTTTTGTATTATCATTCTCTTATTTTAGAAGTTACAGGGGGGGGGACACAAATTTTACCACTTTGGAAGTGTCTCTCGCGCAAACTATTCAGTTTAGAAAAAAATGATATTAGAAACCTCAATATCATTTTTGAAGACCTATCCATAGATACCCCACACGTATGGGTTTGATGAAAAAAAAATTTTTGAGTTTCAGTTCGAAGTATGGGGAACCCCAAAAATTTATTGTTTTTTTTCTATTTTTGTGTGAAAATCTTAATGCGGTTCACAGAATACATCTACTTACCAAGTTTCAACATTATAGTTCTTATAGTTTCGGAGAAAAGTGGCTGTGACATACGGACGGACAGACAGACGGACAGACGGACAGACAGACAGACAGACATGACGAATCTATAAGGGTTCCGTTTTTTGCCATTTGGCTACGGAACCCTAAAAAGTGTGTCCACATGAGAAGACAAACTAGAGCCCTGCATCTCGTTCTAATTAGGGTGACCATAAGACATCTGTATGTGGGATATTAGGATAACATGGAATATATCAGTAGGGTGTGTAATTTTCTAAATAAAGTGAAATTTTAAGTGGTCAGGTTTTTTATTCATTTGTAGTCGGCCTCTTTCGCACTCACTCATGGTATGTTCATAAAGGTAGGCTTCCCTTTTGTCCACTTCAGCTTTTTTTAAGTCATTGAAGATCTGTTTAGCAAATATGACGTTTTTTTAAAGTTGGTGCCTTTTTTCTATTGACGTAAATGTGTCCTACCTATAAAGAATCGATGTCATATATCAATTTGACACACCTAACAAAATATTATGTATAAATGAGAGTCTGTAATGTTTAAGGAGTTAAGCACTTTGGTTTTAAATTTTGGCAATTGAAGGGATGTTTACAAAAACAACATACCTGACTACACTGGTTGACACCTGAAACGATTAACAATGTTCTTAAAAAAGTGTCAACCGGTCTAAGCAGTTATGTTGTTATTGTAAACATCCCTTCAATTATTCTACAACAAATCTTAAATTAAACATGCCGAAATAAAGACATAAGGTACCTATTATGTTAAACTTACTTTTACATTACCTACGTTAATAATAAGAATTCTGTGAGACCGATTCAAAACGTGCCGACATCATAGTCACCCTAATGAGTTTGACAATGTTGTCTTGTATTTTTATAGTAAAATGTAATAATTGTGGCTTTCTTGTGAAACAATATTCCACAATTAGCAATTATTTCACTCCAACAACCTTTAACACAACATTTCTTCACAATTTTTAAGAAATTTCGCATTCACGTGTTTTGAAGAAATGTCATCAAGTTGGGGATACCAATTAATATTTAAAGTTACTACAAATTCTACCATACTAACATTTAGTTTTTTTTTTGCTGTGTATGCGCTTGGTTTAATCAATAATCAGTTAATAATATTGGCATCATAATTATTTACAAATTACTTAAAAGATATCAGAACTGTAGTCTGAATATAGCACTAAAATTGTATAAGAAGGTAATTAAATTCAGTAGTTTATTGATATAATTTCTACCACAATGGTATCTTTTTAACATTGGCAACATGTGCGAGTGAGACACAGGGCTCGGGTTTTTCTATCTCAAGTGGACCATTTTCTCTAGTCTGGTACGAACAACTTTCTGTCTCGGTGATAAGGTTCAAATTAGTATGGCAAAAAAAGTGACAACTCGCTCCAGTTTAAAAAATATAACTTCATGATCTATGAGTATATTAGCCTGAAATCAACATTTTGATTGATTAATTGATTAACAACAGTTTACTAACACTGATTTAAACTTTCACGATTAAATTGTACAACTGACTTTGAAGCCAGTCTTCTCCGAGACCACGGGGACAACGCCGTCCTCGAAACGTCGGAGGTAAATCTTAAAAGTTAGATACGCGATTAAGTCCCGTTGTACAATTTAATAACAGTTTACTACTTTATTAGTTTGCGTGTCCGTAACGTAATGTTTAGAGCAGATGGCATATGTGGCAACACACTGTAGGTACCAATAGTGTAAATTTAATTCGATAGTGTATGGGATTTTGAGTTTCCAAAACGTCCCGCTTGGCGCGCAGTTCAAAATTCCATACAAAAATAGACATAACGCAAACGCGAACGCTCGTCACGCTATCGAATGAAATCTGCACTAGGCGTTCTGGTTCTGACATATTTTCATACACTAAAACCGGCGGCGAATTGAAACTTCGTAAGTAAATGTATTCTGTGAACCGCATTAAGATTTTCACACAAAAATAGAAAAAAAAAACAATACATTTTGGGGGTTCCCCATACTTAGATCTGAAACTCAACATTTTTTTTTCATCAAAACCATACGTGTTGGGTATTTATGGATAGGTCTTCAAAAATGATATTGAGGTTTCTAATATATCATTTTTTTCTAAACTGAATAGTTTGCGCGAGACACTTCCAAAGTGGTAAAATGTGTCCCCCCCCCCCCCCCCTTTAACTTCTAAAATAAGAGAGTGATAAAACTAAAAAAAACATGATGTAATGCAAACTTCCATCGAAAATTGGTTTGAACGAGATCTAGTAAGTAGTTTTTTTTTAATACATCATAAATCCCCTAAATACGGAACCCTTCATGGGCGAGTCCGACTCGCACTTGGCCGCTTTTTTTAATACCTATAGGTAGGTAAGATATCCCTGTGTTTGTTAGAACACTGTTTACGCTTCTGAGAGCCAGATACTCTATTAGACATTCCAGGCACGCTCTCATTTCTTATGGTATCCGCCAACCGAAGCAAATTGTCTGCCTCTAGAGTTTTTACAGAGCCGGGTAAACTAGCAAGTGTACTTGAGCTTAACTCAACTTTAGCATTCAAGTAAATCTTTTGAGAAATCTTGTAGAAATCTCAAGACGCGGTTTCTGCCAGTACCTTTTTTCGTTAGTTTTTGTTAGCGGGAATCGGTTTGTCGTCTTTTCTTAGGAAAAAGATAACAGACAAAAACATATGTCATATTTGCCTTAGTAGCTTACTAATTCGCTTTCGCTTACATACGAAGTTAGCAAATACTTGAAACTTTACGGTTTCGGACATAGGGATAGGCTCTCCGAAACATGGATATAACCGCGAAAATCGAAGTTTGCGGGCATTTTTATCTGTCACTTTAATTACGCCTTCATTGGAGTAAAAAAGAAAGATCCCGCAATTTGCGAATTTCGGTTTTCGCGGCAGCCCCTCATGTCGCGCGAGTGATTAAAAATACGTGGGTGGAACCGTAAAATTCGCTTAGAGCATTTGTTGTTACGTCTAATAACACAGCCTATTTCCACCTACGCGTGAGTAGGAAGAATTGTGTAAGATTATTTATAACTACTAAAATACGTCCTATACCAGCATAGCTGGGCAGAGGTCCGTTAATCCGTTAATCGTTAATTAACGAAGTTAAGTTTTCGAGTAACGGATTAACTTTTAAGTTAACTTTAAAAACCTGTAAGGGACTTGTTAACTTCCGTTAACTTTCCTTAAGTCCGTTAATCGTTAATACCGAAGTACTTACTCACACCAAAGTCGCGCGCTGCCGCACCGCGTCGATCACGTTCCGACTAGTTTGCGTTAGGTTTGTATGCAGTGCAACTTTACATAGCGCGAATCGTCGCGCGCTTGTATTACTGACTAAGAGTCTAATATTGCTTACCCAGTGCGCCGTATTCATTTTGTTATTACGAGAGTATGACAGAGTCGATCGCGGCAACCTGAGCGCCTACCGCGAACCACGTTCGACGTGTTGCCTCTCTGTCGCACTTGTAAATTCGTACGTAAGTGTGACTAACTGTTAAAACTTTTGAAAAGTAACGTTTTAACGAAGTTAACTTTTTATTTAACGGATTAACGATTAACGAAGTTAACTTTTTGATTAATGCATACCAGCATACCAGCAGCGGCATCAGTTCAAAACTACCATTTCTTTGTAGCCCTATCTCAACCTTTATCCACACAGTTATGCGGGTATCGCCTCACTGCGGTTGGGTGGCTACGCCCTACTTGAAGCCATGGAGTCCCTGTAACTGATGTCTGCGGTCACTATGAAATTTGGGATCTTAATCCATTAAGTTGAAGTGGCTCTCATAGAAAGCAGAGGTCCATTAATTTATTAATTTCGTTTTTAGGGTTCCGTACCTCAAAAGGAAAAAACGGAACCCTAATAGGATCTGATCTGTATCCTACGCATCTTGTTTGGTAAATCTTATGCTTAATGCCCCACAGTCCTCACGACACAGGCTCGACCTAGTGTGAGGGCTATTGTTTGTTCTAAGAAGCTGTTGTACATATTCTGTAATTAATTTTAATTTAATTACTAAGGTTTCATGTCATGTCAATTTGGAAAATAAAGATATTTGTATTTGTATTTGTATCACTCGTCTGTCTGTCTGTCTGTCTGTCTGTCCGTCCGTCCGTCTGTCACAGCCTATTTTCTCCGAAACTACTGGACCAATTAAGTTGAAATTTGGTACACATATGTAAGTTTGTGACCCAAAGATGGACATGTAACGTAAATAAATGAATTTTAAATATGGAGGCCATTTTTGGGGGGTAAATGAGAAAATTAAAAAATAAAGTTTTTCTAACTATATCGTGTTACATGTCAAATGAAAGGGCTCATTGTAAGAATCTCAAATGTATTTTTTTTATAATTTTAAAATAAATAGTTTAGCGGTTATTCAAGAAAATAGGCAAAAAATGACCATTCCCCCCCCCCCCCTCTTATCTCCGAAACTACTGGGTCTAAAATTTTGAAAAAAATACACAAAATAGTTCTTTACCTATAGATGACTGGAAAACCTATTAGAAATGTGCAGTCAAGCGTGAGTCGTACTTAATTACTTAGTCTTTGACCCTACCCCTATGGGTCTTTTTTTATGTTTTCTCCGAAACTACTGGACCAATTAAGGTGAAAATTGGTACACATATGCAAGTTTGTGACTCAAAGACGGCCATGTAACGCAAACAAATGAATTTTAAACATGGGAGCCACTTTTGGGGTGTAAATGGGAAACTTAAAAAATAAAGTTTTTCAAACTATATATCTTGTTACAATTCAGATGAAAGAGCTCATTATGAGTAACTCAAAAAAAAATTTCGGTTAATTTAGGATAAATAGTTTAGCAGTTATTCAAGAAAATAGGCAAAAAATTACCATTCTGCCCCTTATCTCCGAAACTACTGGGTCTAAAATTTTGAAAAATATACACAAAATAGTTCTTTACCTATAGATGACAGGAAAACCTATTAGAAATGTGCAGTCAAGTGTGAGTCGGGGAAATGCCTCCGGCGCGCCTCACTCTAAATTTTATATCTACATACATCTAGCAACTATATCAAGTTTGGTGTCTTTTTCGTGTAATTCGAAGATAAGGAATTCATTTCTGTGACTAAATTTTCACTCATCCATACAAAAAATACGAGAAATTCATGATTCGTAAAAAAATCTTTACACTTTTTTTTACGAAACTCCTCTACAGAATTAAAAGTATGGGGATTTGCTTTAGAAAAAAAAATACCTGTGAATAGCCCAGTTATCCTACTATATATAATAGTAAACTTATCAGACATTTTTCTTTTATAACCCTCTTAAAAAAAGCGGCCAAGTGCGAGTCGGACTCGCCCATGAAGGGTTCCGTATTTAGGCGATTTATGACGTATAAAAAAAACTACTTACTAGATCTCGTTCAAACCAATTTTCGGTGGAAGTTTACATGGTAATGTACATCATATATTTTTTTTAGTTTTATCATTCTCTTATTTTAGAAGTTACAGGGGGGGGGGACACATTTTGCCACTTTGGAAGTGTCTCTCGCGCAAACTATTCAGTTTAGAAAAAAATGATATTAGAAACGTCAATATCATTTTTGAAGACCTATCCATAGATGCCCCACACGTATGGGTTTGATGAAAAAAAAATTTTTGAGTTTCAGTTCGAAGTATGGGGAACCCAAAAATTTATTGTTTTTTTTCCTATTTTTGTGTGAAAATCTTAATGCGGTTCACAGAATACATCTACTTACCAAGTTTCAACAGTATAGTTCTTATAGTTTCGGAGAAAAGTGGCTGTGACATACGGACGGACAGACAGACGGACAGACGGACAGACAGACAGACATGACGAACCTATAAGGGTTCCGTTTTTTGCCATTTGGCTACGGAACCCTAAAAATGGTTTGTGTCTCACCCAAATGGTTTGTGGCGTACCTGCATTGTAAGAGCGGTAAACAGCTTTTAGGATTTTTAAGTATGTTTAGATGATTTCTGATAAGTTGT
Organism: Cydia amplana; assembly: GCF_948474715.1. Taxonomy (NCBI): domain Eukaryota; kingdom Metazoa; phylum Arthropoda; class Insecta; order Lepidoptera; family Tortricidae; genus Cydia; species Cydia amplana. The sequence continues at coordinate 14,351,727 of NC_086071.1, read as the reverse complement.
TATGCTTCTGTACGGCTACCATCAGTTTGGCACTGACATAAACGCCATCGAGAACGTAATTTACTTTCTATGCATCTCGCTCGTACTCGCATATTAGTGCGAACGAGATGTATTATAGAAAGTAAATTACGTCCTGGATAGCGTATATGTCAGTTTTGATACTGTCAGTGACTCATGGTACGGGCTCTGGTTGTAGATAACATTAATAAATTACTTCTGGACTTGATATATATACACATACAATTTAATTATTTTTTTAAGAAGCAGAAATGTCTGCGACCGATGCTATTATGCTCAGAATAAATTAAAAATTGGAAAAAATACTATCTTGGGTGACACTTGAACTCCAGACGCCGTGAGTTCAAGTCTCACCCAAGAGAGTAATTTTTCCACTTTTAAATTCATATAAATAAAGATGTTGGGAACACTTTCGCCAGTAGAGTTATTATAATTGTGATAAAATTAACATATTTAGTTAGGATATGTCTGACAAAAAATGCACATAGGTCCGTGCAAATGTGCAGTCAAGCGGGAGTTGGACTTAATGGACGGAACCCTTAGAACGCGAGTCCGACTCGCACTTGGCCGGTTTTTGTTTCTTTGAAGAAACTCCTCACGGTTTTTTTTTATTGCAAAAAATATTCTCTTTTATTATTAGGCATGACAACTATGTGTTTAGCCCAATCTCTCATGTCATGCGTGTAAAGAGGCCAGTGTCCATCAGCTGGACGTATAAAGGATGACTCACGGTCTATCTACGATTGAGTCATAGAAAATGACATGTCGGATGCCTTAGCCCGGGCACGGCCTGGTCTAGCATGAGTCATCCTTAATAGACCGAGGATTCAGAAGTAGGTACGTGGATTGCCATCCAATGCTAAACGCAAAAAAATTGTATCAATAAGTACGAGTATGACATGTCTCTTAAAATTCTTCTATTCTTCGACCTACCAACCACCAACCTACGAAACCTACCAACACTGCCCTTACAGAACCATCTATATTGTCTAGTTCTGATCGCCATCCCAAACATTCCCGTCCTCAACACCGATTAATCCTTTAATTAAACAAGTTGTACCATCCTTTAGTAGTGGCGACACTAGATCGACTGTACTTGAAGAAAGGGAGTAACCTCTCTAGACCAGAATGGTGGATATGACCTTTTTTAATAGTCGCCAGAACTATCCCTTGGGCCCATCAATCTACCGAGCGGACTGTCCGAACCGTCATAACTTCAAAATTGATTAATTCTTGTTGCAAAACCTTATAACTTCGGTATTATGCTGTATAAATTATTGGGTCACGCGCAGTTGAAGATAATGGCCAAATGGTATATTTTTTTGTTTGCAATAAAACTTTTTATCCAACTTAACCTACTTACTTTTCCTGGACTTGGACCCTGGGCCTGTAACAGTCGCAAAAAAATTTGTAATCTTACCTCAGATTATAATTATAATTATGTACGATTGCTCACGTGCTACTCGCACTGTTCCCGATTTTGATACTGTTGTATTGTACCTAACTCTCAACACGGGACACAACAATATCGGGAAACATATTGTGTGTATTTTCGATTGAACCACAAATCTAAACAAGACGTAGGGGCCCGATTCTGATTTTGTAATAGACATCTATTAGATATCTTTTAGACATCGCCAAGATACGATAACGATATGTTTAAGATCTAACCTGTCAAATTTGACATTTCCACGATTCTGGGGATACTCTTGAACGATTTCCACAAGATATTACTTAGAGATCTAATTCACATCTAATAGATATCTAACACGATCTATCGTAAAAGTGACATTGGTTGCCGGAATTGTGCTGCAAAAGAGAACTACGAGGGGTATTCAAAATATTCTCGGTATGAGAATGAAAACAAACAAGTACGAAAAGTTTGATATTTTTATTTTTCAATATACTCCCCCCCTATGTTCATACACTTAAAAGATCGATCAATTATTTTTTTAATCCCTCGTAAAAATATTTTTTATCTTTCGTGTAAAAATGCTCCTCCACTGCCGCCTTCAATGCTTCATCGTCAGAAAATTTATTTCCACGCAGATCCTTTTTAAGATTGGGGAGCAAAAAGAAGTCGCTGGGGGCTAAGTCCGGACTATACGGTGGGTGAGTAACAGTTTTAAACCCACATTCAACAATAGCTGCCTTGGCAATATGAGCAGTATGGACGGGGGCGTTGTCATGCAGAAGCAGAATACCTTTGGTTAACTTTCCTCGCCTCTTTTCTTTAATTACATCCTTTAATTGACGTAGAATGTTAGCGTAGTACTGTCCTGTGATATTTACACCTTTTTCTTTATAATCGATCAGTAATACTCCTTCACAATCCCAAAATATCGTGGCCATGACCTTGCCAGCTGAAGGGATGACCTTGAACTTCTTGGGATGAGCTGAACCCTTAATGTGCCACTGCATGAACTCTTGTTTACTCTCTGGGTCATAATGATGAACCCAGGTTTCATCTCCAGTAACTATTCTTTGCAGCACCTCATCAGGATTTTCACCGCACAGGTCAATAAAATCGGAACAACAAGCTACACGCATGTCTTTTTGAAGCCGAGTCAGCATTCGCGGAACCCATCTTGCACTTACTTTTGACATATTAAGATGGTCATGTATAATATCATGTACGGTACCAATAGAGAGATTGGTTACTTGTGCTATAGATTTTACCTTCACTCGACCATCTTCCAATATAAGTTTTTCCACTTTATCAATATTTTCTTGTGAAGTAGCTACTACAGGCCGGCCAGGTCTAGGGTCATCTTCAATACTCTCCCTTCCGCGTTTAAACTCGCTTGACCACTTTTGAATGGTAGATAAAGAAGGAGCAGACTCACGGTAAACACAATCCATTTCCTCTTTTATGGTTTTTTGATTTTTACCCTGTTTTGTCAAGAATTTTATCACGCATCGATGTTCTAATTTAGTTAACATTGTCAATTCGCACAGGATGTTCATGTTTGTTCAGCAATTGCAGAAAAACAAAAGACTATCTCGGTTCGAATTATACTTTTTTTTAATGTCAATGAATAAACCTTAGCGGCCAGTAACGAAAGAAATTTTAGAAGAGGTCGTAAGATATCAATACCGAGAATATTTTGAACGCCCCTCGTAGTTGAAATCTAAACTATAACGTATCTAGAATGGATCTAGTACGTGTCGTCTCTTGTGAATATCTTGAAGTTCGAATACGGCAGTAGGTTACTGTTACTATGAAACGATTTTGAAAGATATTTTTAGTGTTCCATACAAAACTTTTTTTACCGAACTATATTAGATAACAATCGGACAAAGTTATTTTTAGTCGGGCTCAATACTAAAAATATACAAACGAATGAAAAAACAAATTAATGTGTAAGCACTAAATTATTGAGTCGTTGCGTTCCTAGAATTCCTACTCATACTACAACCATTAACCAATAAAAAACTAAACAGGCAACCAGATAAATGTTAACAACTATTTACTTTAGTCTTAAAACTCAGGTACTTTCTACTAGAATAATATATCGCCGCGCAACATCTTTACCAACCAACAGCATGAGATAACTGGTAGACCTATAAATAGACTAAACTAAACTAAACTGAGGCTTACAAACTTTGAGGTCCATATTGAATCAATCATGGATTCCATCGGAGGGATGACATGCAGGGCAGAGTGCGAGCAAGTTATTGCGGGAATTACCCGAACCGACCCATTCCAAGGTTTAAACCCTTATGAATAATAATTCAGGTCAAGCGTCCTTACCAGAAATTTATTAAGGAATCGCTTCAATTAAAGGGATTTTGTGGGCAATTTATCTAATTATGGAAAACCGATTTTGATATTAACTACTATGGTTTACTTATGATGCACCTAATACAACTAAATTCGCCTCCTGCTTTCCTTTCACGCTGATGCAGTCAAAATCCGAATGTAACCTTTACTTTTGTTATGCGTGGTGGGAATAGAAGGGGCATTACTTGATGCAGTGCACTAGAGGACACCATACGAATGCTCCAGGTATTGGTCAGACAACCACGTACTAAAAGGCATATGTTTTTGAGATACAACACCCAATACATAACCTGATTCAGATCCATAACGTAACCAGATCATTGCAAGTTTTGCTACCCCACTCTTAGGGTCGATTGAGTTCGCTAAATTTTATTCTACACAAAAAGTTTTATAGTATACCGCCGCGGCGCGCTGGGTGATGTTGGTCAGTCCCTCAAGTGCGGATGGTGCAACTGGCAATAAGTCTACTCTATAAAGAAGTTTTAGATTATTTGTCGAATTAAAACTTAAATTTAAACTTATTAACGCGTATTCGCTTGTCTCTTTATGCGTACTCCAAAAGCATAGTGGCTACCCTCAAATTTCTCACATTTAATTAAACGACCTGAAGTTTCGTCAGTATAATTTCACTAAACAGACTAGATGCATATCCGTGCGTAGCTCAGTTAAGCGTTGAATAAAGAAACTTTTCTGGCAAGTGGCAGCGGATGCGGTAACACTAGCAAATAACGGGGGCTCACACAAGGAACGATATTGCGTAAAAACGTCGATCAATGTTTTCGGCATCATGCTCTGATAATTTACGTGAATATTAATATACGTGTCACTTGGTTTCTTTTACAATCATATGAAGATGTTAAAAAAACAGATAATTAGTTAAAGGCAGGGACCAGCGTGTTGGTAGGTACTTTAATGCAAGGACCATTTTAAGATAAAAATAAACAAAAAGATGAACAGGAAAAATAAACTTATCGATGAGCGCGAGGTGCACTACGAGTCGCGTGTAACAAGATCAAAACAGAAACAAATCGTAAAATGTTATACCACTCTTGCTCAGTTAAAGGATGACTCACGTTAGACCGGGCCGTGTCCGGGCCGGAGCTTCCGGCGCTTACTTTTCTATGACAGATGACAGGTGTTTTCCATAGACAACGAAGCTCCGGACGCTCCGGCCCGGACACGGCCCGGTCTAACGTGAGTCATCTTTAACTCGTCTATTTTGGTCTATTCATGGCTTTTTCTCTCCAGCAACCAATTCTGAGCCGCCCAACCGTTAAAGCTTAGGACTTTATTATTCTCATATTATGCCTACATATGTATAAAGGGGAGCCCTGAATTTGCAGCCCTTTGAATTCTCCTTATAACTATGTATCCTACTGTTTTTCAGAACCACATCAGCACATCACGTAGGTAAGCCGCAATTCTTGTCCGTATGTTTCCAGTATAAAAGCGCAAATTCTCGGCAAATGCATCCCAGGCGTAAACATTGCGAATGCCGCAGATCCGCGCGATATTGGCCACGCATGCTCTTTATCGCTATACCTCGTAACTTCAGAGCTTAAGAGGAAATGGGGAAACCGGTTCTCCATACAAATGTAATTCTCATTTTTCTCTCCGTTTATTTACAATTTAGAAAATATTTAATACAGTCATATTTACTAGTCTCTGTTATCATGTAATGCTGTATACTACTGCGTTCGAGTAATCTATGTATTCGATTCTAACCGATAGCAGGCTCGGGGGTAACACGAAATCGGTATTTACGTCACCAGCCCCGACATCGACAGCGGTGTCGCCCGATAACCGCTTCGTCTACTTGGATTTGCCGAGGAGATATTCTAATTCAGCAACGGAATAAATTTATAATTATAAACTAAAGGGCGTAAAGACAGGAAATTAGAAGGAAACAAGACATGGCGTGCCGCGCGAAACATATGTGACGGAACTGATGAAAAATAGCAATGCTAACCATTGTTCATAACATAACTATTCCAAATTTCCAATCGATAGTGTAAGTAGTAGCGAGATACTGAGCGATGTGACAGACAGACGGACGGACAGAGTCGCACTACCATAAGGTTCCTTTTTACCTTTTTGGTACGAAGCCCTAACAATTAACAGCTATTAATGAAAAAAATACTTAAAGGTGACAGTCCATTTCCAACCGCAGCTGCACTACTGTTCATTTTACTATGGAAATTGACAGTAACGGCGATGCGTTCAGTGCCAGTAGTGCAGCTGCAGTCAGAAATGGAACGTCACCTTAGTTCTTTTAAATTACTTTGATTGAGAATAAAAACAAATACATATACATCTAATATTGTATCACGTTTACAATTTCCTTCTCCTCATTATTACGGTATTTACGGTTGCACCCCCTAAAGGAGCCTGAGGTTCACATACAATTTTCAATATGATGCAATATTGGCGCTAAAATATTAGTATGTAGCCAAATTGTATCAGTATAGGTATATCTATCTATTAGTAATTTAGTACCTAAAAAATGCTAGTTTCATATTTTAGATGCCCGGAAAATAATAAGTAAATTTTCATCATTTAGAACTAAATTATTTCCGCCGAATGAAGGCACTTATCTCGCACATTACAATTTACAACATATAAAGCTTTGTAGAGATAAACCAGTTCAATGCAATTCTCTATTCTACATAATCGTCCGATCGGCAAGACCGAGACGAGCCATTAAAATCTAGGAACATTCTAGCGCACATGTTCACCGAATAATTGGCTACTAAAGTATGGAGACGAAGACATTACCTGAGACGCCGCCCTTTCCATGTCCGTAGAGACCCCACATTTTGAGTCCAAATGAAGATTCGGCCCTATAATGGCTTTTTGTGACATTTTTATTCCTTATGTCTACGGAAAAGAGGAATTTAAGAATGAATGAGAAAGGAAACAGTAATCGCGCTTATTTATTCTTATATCCGGTTATCCCAATTCACATACTTATTTTCTTGCAATAAGTGAATTAGAAACTTTTCCGCCGTGTCCTTCTGTATGAGTAAGTCCGTCTGTCCATCCGCGGCTTAGCTCAATGTCCGTTAGGGCTAGAAAGATGAAAATAAGCATGGACATATATTAAATCAATCATACCTCCTCCATGGAGGTCTTGATGTTAATAACTTGTGTAAAATTGATAATTTCATAAAGGATCTACCTAGATAATACAGTTTTTGCACAGACTACCTACAACATCTCAAACGGTTCCAACTAGAAATCTATCACACACTAACACCATCATACATCACCGAGACACATTCCTTTATCTAACACTGTTCTACAGCAATGCTAAATTGCCTACTTAGAACTATAAATATCTCAAACAGTGTTGGTGCGTGTGATGTAGGGGCCAATTCAGACAGTCGATCTGCCCATCAGTCAGGCATGCTACATTGCACTGAATATTCGAGGTTTCGATTTAGATTTAGTGTAGATTCGTGACGGAATTGGCATCTTTAAAAATTACTTACAAAGTAGGATTTTTAAGATTTGTAAAAGTAAGTTGGAGTGTCTTGAGATCACAAAAAAATCTACAAGGAGTGGTATTTATTTATTTATTCAAACTTTGAGACTTAATGCCTTAACTTAAGGCATTCTCTATACTAGTCGTCCATTAGGGCAAACAGAAACTTGTAGATACTTAGTTAAAGATTCAAGATATCGAGATGAAATATAACTGAAACATCTAATAAGATACCTACTTAGAGTATGTTCTTGTAATATATTATTGATAAGAGAAAGAAGAAACTCGAAAGTACATTTTTAAAAATATTAAATTAACAAGTTCCGAAGAAGCCTCTCGATTCTTTTGCGGAGTACAAAGTTAACGGAACCAAAAAGCCGATTCTGTTGTTTTTCAATTTGACATAAAGTGTCATTCAATAGAAATTGCTAACAATGTAAACAAAAGTTACGAGTAAATTGACATTCAGTGTCAATTTTAGTATGCCGGTTTGTTTACATAGTTAGCAAGTTCTATTGAATGACACTTTAGTTTTCATTTGGATACGCCCTTAGCTCGTGTCATCAGCCATCTCACGTGTACCAATAAGTGCGAGCGACATGCGGTATAAGGGCAGTTTCAGACTAGCGTATAAACTAAATTTAGGGAAAAAGAAACGCGCGTGTAAGCTCGTAAAAAACATCCTAAGACGACTCCCGATTACATTTGTCAGCAGGTCAGCACCATCGATCAGTGTGAAGCGCTAATGCTGATTGGCTTATTAAAACAAGATGAAAGTCATATCAAATCGTAAAAACTAAATCGGCCTCCACTCCAGTAAACAAGTTAGCCGGTAACAGGAAACATTGAACACCGAACCCACCTTAAGCTTGAAAGTTTTCTTTGAACAATAAATGTTTTTATATTTTATAAGAAAAGCAATGGTCAAGAATAATGTTTTGATCGGAAACGTAGGTACAATTCGAAGCTAGTTATTCTTTAAGTTTAAAAAAAAAATATTTTATGAAATTCGGTAGTCACATTGACATATCCGATCCATATCGTATCTTTAGAAAAAGTTTTATACGTTCTTAAACTTTGAAATCAGGCCGTTATTTATTTGATCAAAGATCCCGAAACTAAAGAAAGAATTGGCTCTTCTGTAGAAAACATCGACATCTGATCAGCCAAAATGTATGACACAATGACCTAACATCTAATTTATCTCGAAAAATATTGAAAAACATCCCTGTATTTAATGGCTATCGGTCTTGAATTTTATTATGCACCTTACAAGTAATAAATTCTATCTTAGTTAATATATGTTTCAAACTACACGAAATGTGCAGAAGTTGTGGAACCACACTGATCTAACAATTTTCATTCGTTCCGCCCGAAATTAGCAAGTGCGGTTTCAATATCAGCGACTATCGACACCGGTTTGCGGCGATAATAAACACTAACTAGAAATTTAATTAATCGAACACTCCCCAAACGCTACGATCGGAAATTTCGATAATTTTCTTATCAAACCTCGCATGTCACAATTCCTTGCCACGCAGAAAACAACCTTAAAGGCTTTAGCGTGTAAGATGAAATTTGAAGAATGGTGAACGTTCAAGACGAGGTAAAGAAAATTGAGAGAATATTTGCGGAAATAGAACATCCATTTAGCGTAATTTTAACTGTATCCAATGGCGTCTCAAGTAGCGGTGAGTGAAAATCGCTTTCGCGGTTGGCTTTTGTCGGGGCATATTGATAAGGAAAGGAGAGGAATGGATCTATTTACTATTTGGTTGGACTTTGAGTAGTAACAAAAATAATTATTTCTCGTTTAATTATAGATCCAGCACTTATCTACTCCACGTATAACATCATTAATCAGGAAGATTAATTCCGACTAAAGCTTAACTAACTAGGTGTAAAGTAAAGATTTAGTCGGAACTCCACTTTGCGTATAACAGTAACTTTACACCTTACATTCATTACCTTTTCAAAATTTTGGCTCTAAAAGATCGCGTCAAATTTTATAAAGATAGTCATTAAATACAGCTTTTATAGCTAGAATAAAAAGCCCCGAACTCTTTCAGTTTAATTTGTCTAAGACATCTCGTTCACGTTTTATTTTAACGTCTGACGAAATAAGACGGGAACCCGTTAATTTTAAATTACTCTCCATCAAAATGGAAGGACACGGTGCAAAATAATTAATTATTACAGGGGAAATAACAATTTCAGTTTACATTTTACTTCGCGAAGCGGCTTTCATTTGTCGTGCCGAGAGAAGCGGTGATACCGTTGTACTCGTATTCACTGCTGTGCTTAATGTGCTTGCAACTAATAAAACTATGGACTCGACTACGCGGATTCTCGACACGGACCTGTGGAGTTCCCTCGCAAATACACCGGCTTCATAAATATTGGACTCCTGAATATAATTATAGTTGGTCAAACCAATTTGTCAGTATATAAGAACAAAAAAAACTCATCCTTTTCTTTTGGATGTAGGTGTAGTAGTGTAAGACAAAGATAGTATGATTCTCTCTGTCTATTTTCGAAATGAGACAGTCCTTTGACAAACGATAATATTAGGTACTTATTTTAACGTTCAGGTACGAACTATGAGATTCTTTAATTGACCGGATAGTCATAGGACACATTTGTTTTGATTTATCAACTTAATAAGTACCTAAATATACCTACTTACTCTATCCTCCTGAGACGCCGGTACAATTTTTTTTACAAATTCCACAATCTATTTTGAACTTTTATTGAGTAACAAAGAGTTCCTAATTCAAAAACAAACTGCTTCTGAGTTTCCAGATATAGAGTGCGTAAAGTTCTAACTTAGTTTTTTACGTAAAAGGAGCCGAAAGTCACTTATTTTAGTTTATGTCTGTATTCACTATGCTTATGTAAAGCAACCCTTTTTTCCCTTAGACGATAACGTTTCACCCATTTTTACGGGCTCTATAAACTTGGAAGGTCAAATACACATTATGAATAAATTGCTAGGGATCTTTTTGTTCAATTAATTAACATAATAATATGTATGAAGAGGTTTGACGGTTATTCCGTTAACCCATTAACATGTTTTAAGCCCACTTAAATCTGAAGACCATATTTATAGCGACTTTTGATCTTATCTTATCCTATATGAAATTTGCTATATGGGGGTTTTCGGGAGCGAGAAATTGATCTAGCTAGGTGTTATCTCTGGGAAAACGCGCATTTTGAGTTTTTTTATGTTTTCCGATCAAAGCTCGGTCTCTCAGATATTTTAACCTAAAAACCAAACACTTGCATTTCATTTCAACAGTGTTATTTAGTGAAATGGAACTGCTCGTGAAGACCAGAATGGAACTCCTCCGCGAAAAGTATTTGACGTTTTGGGGCTAATTGGAATTACTATGAGGTGCACTATGGCCGTAAATTATTTTAATGGTATTTCAAACTGTTTTGCGAAGTTGGTTTTTAGGGTTCCGTTACGAGTACGTAGGTACAGGTACCTCAAAAGGAAAAGACCGGCCAAGTGCGAGTCGGACTCGGGCACGGAGGGTTCCGCACCATCAACAAAAAATTGAGCAAAACAAGCAAAAAACGGTCACCCATCCAAGTACTGACCCCGCCCGACGTTGCTTAACTTCGGTCAAAAATCACGTTTGTTGTATGGGAGCCCCACTTAAATCTTTATTTTATTCTGTTTTTATAGCGGCAACAGAAATACATCATCTGTGAAAATTTCAACTGTCTAGCTATCACGGTTCGTGAGATACAGCCTGGTGACAGACGGACGGACGGACGGACGGACGGACAGCGGAGTCTTAGTAATAGGGTCCCGTTTTTACCCTTTGGGTACGGAACCCTAAAAACGGAACCTTATAGGATCAGTTTGTTGTCCATATGTCCGTCTGTCCGTCTGTCAAGCATGAACGGAACGCGTAAAGCTATCGAATTGAAATAAAAACTTTATGGTAACTATTTACAAATAATACATTATTTAACTTAAAACTTGCAAAACGAATTGTAATAATAAACAAAAACTATGTCTGTGATGTTTACTTATATACAGGGTGTCCCAAGAAGTAGTGATATACTGAAGCTGGGAGGTAGAGGACCTAGAGGGCTATCTGAATCACCCCCATGTATGTTCCGCGATTTTTCGTATTTTCGGAGTTATGATTTTTTTTTTAATTTTTCACCTATCGCCGAGTACGATGAGATTTTTATTTACGGTGACGTGAATTATTGCGGTAGATGCTTGATTTTTTTTGTCTGCTAAGCTGATAGATAGGCCAATTTAGTATGGTAACATTTACTATCGTTAGATCTTTGAATGGAATTAAAAAAAAATTTAATGCCAAGAAAGATAAAATTACCCAGTATGTTCACAACTTCAAGGGCGCTTAAAAAAATAAAATCACATAAAAAAAAATTACCGTTTGGCTTTTAAAAACTTTCTCTATCTATCAGGTAGCTACCCTGAAAATTTCATTTTATTATTCATAAGGCTTCAATCAAAAAATTTAAATCTAAATGTGGTAAGTGCAAAATTTTAATTTACATGATGATTAATGCAAACAAAGTAAAACCAATTACAAGGTGTTTAATTACAAGAAATTTTCAAAATGGCCCCCCTGTTGCTCAATGCAAGTGCGACATCGCCGGAAAAAATTGTCTTTTAAACGTCTGAATGCAATTCTATTATTTTTAATGGTTTCTTCTGCTACTCTCAATTTCCGGGTTAACTCGTCCAAATTGCGGCATTCTCTCGAGTAGACGAGGTCTTTGTAGTATCCCCATACAAAAAAATCAATGGGGTTTAGGTCGGGGGACCGTGGAGGCCAGGCTATAAGGCAGGCGTCACCCCGGCCGCAACGACCAATCCATCTTTCAGGGTATCTTTGATTTAAATAGTTTCTCACGTCCAAGGCAAAATGGCATGGTGCACCATCACCAATGATCGGAATAGGTAGTGCCATTTGGGGTCAATAACCTCAAACATTGTACTTAACATGGATAAGACTCGCGATTCAAAGACTCTTATTTTTTCACGAAAATATTTCTTGGCATGTCTTTAATAGGCTACATGACTAATTTTCATTTATGGTATCAATCTATCGAGTTTGTTTTTAGGATCAAATGTCTATATGGGAGCCATTGCATTAAAGCAACACAAAAGTCAGAAATTATAGTCAAAGTCCGACAGTCGCACTTCACTCGCGAAACGCCCCTCACAAAAGGATAAGTGAACGTGACGTCAAGGTCATTGAGATCCCATCTTGAAGTAAGGACAAAACAAGAAAATTGCGTTTTTGTCCATGAAATATTGCGTTTATGTATATAGTTGCTATACAATATTTTTTTGGATAAAATGTAAGGAATCGAAAGGTACACATTTTTATCGTTTTTGGAAGTTAAACAAAAACTTAAATTTTGAAACTTTCAGGTCCTGTAACATTTCCGTATTTTATTTTAATATCCACATTATTATGATAAATTGATCATTTGCTATCTATTTTACTAGATTTTGTTATAAAATTCAACATGTGTCATTATCCCTATTGAAGTAGGTAATATGAAAACCCGGGGTGAAAAGGTATGTCCATACTAAGCTTACGCACCGAAGTCCCGTGAAATGGCACTACCAATTCCGATCACTGACCATCACACTGCAGTACTATGCTTCTGCGTGTCTCAAAGTCCACATCTTCTAACAGCGGGGGTAGATCGACGCGTAGAAAATTTAAAAAGTGATTGCCGCCCAAGCGGTCTGGCAGCTGAAAGGGCCCGATTAGCTGACCGCTAAGTATGCCAGTCCAAAGGTTAACACTAAAGTGTTCTTGGAATGTTGATTCCCTTTTTGAATTCGGATTTTCAATTGCCCATGAGTGAGAATTGTGCATATTAAAAATCCCATTTCGTCTAAAGTGGGATTCATCCGTCCACAAGATTTGGTTAAAAAAAATTTCGTTTTCAGCTTGTCTCCTCAGCATTTCCTGACAGAATTCAATTCGCCGATTGTAATCTTCCGGTTTCAACTGTTGCACTTTTCTAATGTGAAACGGATGATATCCTACGCTCTGTAGTGTACGGTGTACCTGAGATTTAGAAAGTCCGGTACGACGTTCCATAACTCTCACACTGGTCGACGGGTCTCTTTCTACTTCTTCAACAACTGCATCTACTACATCAGGATCCGGCATAGTGACCATACGGCCTGATCTGGTACCCGGTATGTGACCTTCCAAATACGCATTATGTACTCTTAAGACCATGCGATAGTCAGGAAACGTTTCAGGTTGAGGCCCGCCTCTTCGTTCCACATGTTCCCGGTACAGCCTTGAAGCTTCCGCCCCATTCCCCCTAGCATAACCGTAATAGTAATGCATTTCTGCGTAGTCACGTGAAGTAAACATGATCACTTACACGCAAACTCAAGTCCAGTTAAATAATGCCAAGTCGTCGATTCCAGGTAATAACACTAATCCAAATCGTAATGCAAGTCAAAGTCCATATGAATAGCCAAAATGATTAGGGAAACGAACAATTAGCAGTATTAAAACACAATTTTTAAATTATTGAAAAATAACAACGATGACCAAACAACGTGAAAATTTTCTCATGCGTCAACCGTCTTTTGTTTTTTGTTCTTTTTCTATTGATGGCCAGTGCGTGATTTAGAACGAAATTTATTTAGAAAGGTTTTGCTTTGCTTGCATTAATCATCATGTAAATTAAAATTTTGCACTTACCACATTTAGATTTAATTTTTTTGATTGAAGACTTATGAATAATAAAATGAAATTTTCAGGGTAGCTACCTGATAGATAGAGCAAGTTTTTAAAAGCCAAACGGTAATTTTTTTTTATGTGATTTTATTTTTTTAAGCGCCCTTGAAGTTGTGAACATACTGGGTAATTTTATCTTTCTTGGCATTAATTTTTTTTTAAATTCCATTCAAAGATCTAACGATAGTAAATGTTACCATACTAAATTGGCCTATCTATCAGCTTAGCACACAAAAAAAATCAAGTATCTACCGCAATAATTCACGTCACCGTAAATAAAAATCTCATCGTACTCGGCGATAGGTGAAAAATTAAAAAAAAATCATAACTCCGAAAATACGAAAAATCGCGGAACATACATGGGGGTGATTCAGATAGCCCTCTAGGTCCTCTACCTCCCAGCTTCAGTATATCACTACTTCTTGGGACACCCTGTATATTTTTAAGCCTGTTAATTTATCTGACGGTTTAAATGTGGTGTCCACTCGTCCAGTCTAAGTTGCAAAATGCAGGTAATTGGATTATTTAACTTACACGGAAATATCTTATACCGTTCGCCATACAATTTTTTGTACTATCGGTCACTAAGCTAGGTACCTACACGTACACCGCGGACGGTCAGAAGTTAAGCGATAGTTAAGCGATTTTCAAAGCATGAATGTACCTAGCTCTATTCATTGATTCCATAGGATTAGGGCTTACAATTCGAATATTCGAGTTTGTCGAATATTCGACCTGTTTTGATATTCGAATATTCGGCCGCTCAGGTTTCGAATATTCGAATATTTTTTATTACTATAAAAAAAATCTTGGTCATCCGCTGTAGTTACAGTTTCTGTGTGTTTCCGGGTATTTACAGTGAATGAGGAACGGTAGGTACCCAAATACGAAGGAAATAATATTTTTACTGTATTCCTCTCGATAGACTTCGTGAATACACTGAAACCTAACTCAATTTAAAAGAAAACGAAATCAAAAAGTATGTTATTTTTACGGTGCGTAAGTTTTAAGTTAAAGGGTCATTCTGTTTATTCAGTACAAGCGTACGTTAAGCGAATTTTTGAAGTCTAAACCTTGCCACTTATCGCAATTCTCAAATTTAATCATACCAAACCTGCCCAACTTGGTAATCTAACCATGCACCTTTAGCTGACGAATAATCCACCTAGTAGTCAACTAACTTTTTCCCTTAAATATTTCAATATTATATAATTAGCCGACCATTAGGAATAAAAACTTGCCAAAACAAATAAAGTCAATAAAGATTCAAAATACAATGGAATTAAAAAGGCCTTTTTACAGGCCTCTGAGTGACCTACTAAAAAAATATCTTACATACCTAGGTGTTTGGATGGTTAAAGTTATTTCACGCAACGACGTATTTATAATAAGTTTTATCTAGAAATATTAAATACGTCTAATTTTGGCGTTTTACTTGTTTTTATAAATGTGGGCATCTCATAGTAGGATGAAAAAACTAGTCACGAGATGTTAAGTGGATTTCTGCCAAATATAATTAGTTTTAGCAATATGTGAAAAAAGCTTTTGAATAAAACGATAATAAACCGATTTCTCGTTCCTTTTCTTATTTTTTTATAATATTCGAATAATTATTCGAATATTCGAATACGTCTTCAGAAAAAGTCGAATATTCGAATATCTGAAAGTTTCGAATATTTGCAATCCCTACTTAGGATTCATGCATATCTATATAAAAGCATATATCTTCATGTTTTTTGTGGCAGAAGCTGCTGGAATTACTGCGATTACGTTGTTGCGCGAATAAAATTTGTAAATGTTCAGATAACTAATAGGTTTCAGATAACCTACTTACACGGGAAATTTAAATATTATTCTCAGGGATCGAATGGATCAATCTGGGAATACTTGTGGCTAGTACCGAGAATGAATCCTATCCTACTATATACGTCTACCGTGCAGTCGGCTACGGAATACGGACTTGACCGCATGAAGCTGATTTATATTAAGTAAGTAAAAACGTATTATAATATAAATTAGTTTGAGTCCCAAAAACTCAGCTAACTTCTACTAGAAAATCATTGCACTACTTTTTTACCCACCGTCTAAATAGAGATAAATGGTAGAGCTATACCCAGTGCCCCTTGTATGGCAGCCTGTCTGCACGAGGCTAAGATCTTTAAGCATTGGCCAACTCCAGGTGTTCAAACAAGCAAAACTTTCTCGAACAGCGATCTATTAGGAGGGATCTCGAGCTTATTGTCCTAATAATTTATGACGGACTTCACTTTTTGTTTACTTCTTATTAGGTCTTAAATTTACTGTTTCATTTAGGCGTAATGATAATTTATTGTTGTACAGGATTTGCTTTAATTACGAGTATACCTAATTTTATGCGAGCGGACATTGTTTGCAAATACGAGTGTTATACGGGAACCGAGTGTAGTTAACATTTACTGATTTTGAGATGTGGTGCTGAATAAATATTTTCAGTGTTCCACCAGGAAAACCCTTTCTTGGGACACCTTTGGATTTTTAACCGATTGCCTGATTTAAACGCAATGATTATCAAGCAATTACTAATATTTAAATAAATGCACTAAAAAATGCAAAGACACTAAAAAGTTATAATTTTGTTTTTCTTAAAATAGAACAGTTTTTCTGATGGATTCGATTTCAGATTTTTTTAGATTTGGATAGACAATTCTAGTCTAGGTACTGCAGCGATAAAAAACGAAGTCCTTCAGGGTTATAATCGCCAAAATCTAAAAAAATCCGAAATTTTCGCGGTTTTCTCAATTTTTGACATAGTTGCGTTCGGCGCTCGAGGTCACAAACTTGGATTTTTCATTGGGCCAACATTTTAAACAAGTAAGCAAATAATCAGAACTACCGGATTTGAGAGGAACCCCGTACTATCAGGCGAGAAAGTTACTGGATTATATAACAAGTGATAAGTAATATATCTTTTACCGACTTGTCACACTTCGTTATCATTTTAAGATAAAACCAAGATAGGTATATCAGTAAAAACAACTTGATTTTAATGACCTGCGTACCTACAATATGCACTATGCAGTTTTACTTATGGACTCATAAGATAATGTCACATCTAAGATTAGTTTTGGCAGTTTTGATATTTAAAAATGTTAATAGTGATATGAGAGTAGATCCCCTAGTACACACGAATGTAGGGTTGATCAAGGGGTTAAAAGCATCGGATGGGGACTATTCTATGTTCTTGGGTATTCCTTATGCCAGTGTTGATAAGGAAAACCCTTTTGGGGTAAGTATGTTCGATTTTTATAACGGGGTACTTAAATATCCATCGACGACGTTAAAATAAAAATGAGCAAGGCGATTAATTAACAGTCATTTGTTTAATTTGCTAGCGTGATGGATTAAATGAGGATTGATTAAATAGTAATTAATTATTCCAACTATTAAAAAATATTCATTCACTGGAGGTGACCTTATATTTATACATTATATTAATTCAGATCGATTATTTATATAGCATCAAATATTACAAAACATACAATACTTACAATAGCATCAGATATTGTTTGATATCATATCAGATTGTATCCTATAAACAAATATTTACAGGCTTCCTTGCCTCATCCAAAATTTGATGAAATCTTTGAGGCATACGATGACTCGGCACTCTGTCCCCAGCTAAACGAGAACACTAACACTATAACTGGGACTTTGGACTGCCTCCACCTTAACGTGTTCACCCCCAACTCTGCGACGTCCTTAAACCTCCTCCCAGTCTTCGTCTACATTCATGGAGGCTTTTTGCAAACTGGCGCATTTGGCAGAGGGACTTACGGTCCAAAGTTCCTCGTGCAACACGATATCGTGTTGGTAACAATCAATTATAGATTAGGACCTTATGGCTTCATGTGTTTAAGTACTCCGGAGATCCCAGGAAATCAGGGATTAAAAGATCAATTGAAAGCTTTGAGATGGATTAAAGATAACATTGAAGCCTTTGGCGGGGATCCTGGTCAAGTAACTATAGCGGGACAAAGCGCAGGCGCTGCTGCTGTGGACTTCCATTTAATGTATCCAGGAGAGAGGTTGTTCCACAAGGTTATACTGCAGAGTGGCGTAGCATTAACCCCGGAAAGAATGTTAGAATTAGACAATGAGGCACCTATGAGGCTAGCCGGATATTTTGAACATAAAACTAGCGATTTGAATGACGCCTTAATATTTCTAGCTACTAAGGATACTAATTCAATAATAGAAGCAACACTGGAACTTGGCATCCGTTTTAGAGCGTGCGTAGAGAAAGAATTTGAAGGTGTGGAAATATTTATACCACAGCATCCAGCCACCGCCGATCGGCTGAATGTGAAAAATATTCCAGTATTAATAGGATCCGTCGACAAAGAATTTTTGACCTCGTATGCCGACAAGGAATCAGATTTTTTTCAAAACCTTACTATATTTAGAGACTCGTTAAATAATGTATTTGATTTTGGCGACGATTTGGACTTAGTACATCGAAACTTGAGAAACTTTTACGTAGGTGATCACGTGATGACAGACGACGACAAATGGGAAATTATAGATTTCATGTCTGATTTTACATATGTTCATCCTATACAGCGAGTTTTGAGGAAGTACAGGCAGAACGAAGCGAGAGACATATACTTTTATATCTTTAACTATGATGGTGGAAGAAATCTTGCGAAGTACAGGGACAAAGTGAGCGCGCCGGGAGCCGCTCATGCCGATGAGTTGGGGTATTTGTTCGATGTCTCTTTTATTACCGAAGCGCCGTCGTCAGAAGATCAGACTGTTATAGACAGAATGACTACGATGTGGACTAACTTTGTCAAATATGGGTAAATAATATTTGTTAAATATTAATTTTACTGATGGCTAAGAGACAAACTTCAGAATAATTCATAAATTCTTCATGCGAATGTGAATTACAACGGCACTAAATACAGTTTGTAATACATAATATAACTAATTGAGTACAAGTTTTCATAAGTTTTGAAAGAGCTCGTGATTTTGAGCACAATTAGCGGTATCCGACGTTTGCAAATAATGTTATAGCCTCGAAATTTGGAAAGAGGCGATTGAATCTATAATGATTCACATAAGTATAAATAGAACATAGATAACAATTCCATGTTTTGAAATAACGTTGACCGTCTCATATCTGTGACCATCACCACCATTGTGTGCGGTATGTTCTCTACTGTGCAATACCAGGAGGTATGCAGACATTGACCGCAATGTGTATTGTTTTTGTTGTCCTAAGGCACCCCAGAGGTGCAGAGCCTTTCTATCTTCAGCGACCCTTCTGGTCTCGTTCGCGCTTTTGGCTCGCTTATGTGTATTAAGAAGGAAGTTATAATTATTTTATTTCTGCAGTAGGTGTATCAGCCCGATGATTACAGTAGGTACTCGTTCTTTTTCAGAAACCCCACCCCGTCGATAACGGAGCTGATTCCCGTCTCGTGGACTCCGATCACACCCGACAAGTGGCACTGTCTCTGGATTGGCGCAGATTTGGCACTGAGAGGCAGACCTTTTCACGACCGGATGGCCTTCTGGGACCTGTTCTTTAACATGTACGGGCATTTGGAGAAAGGAGTGGAATAACTTACCTACTTACCCGAAAATCGTTAAGTAAATTTAGGCTTAAATTACCCACTGTAAATAAGTGACATGTATAAACTTTGGAAATAATTTAATTGGTATTGGACGGAAAATTTCAAATCAGTATTTTTTGTTTAATGATTGTTACCAGAACTCCATTTATTCTAAACAAATTGAAAGGGTCCCATTCCTGTCAACTGATGATGAGATCCATGAGACGACGACGATCAAAACCGACGTGCAAGACGTTATATATTGCATTGTCACTTAAGTGTAGTTAGTCACGAGTAAGTGAAGTATTAAGTGTGTTCAAAAGAGTCCCTGACAATTAATAAAGTAGACGTCACGCTACGATCGTGCGTCTTTAGAATGTCACGTCATGACGCCATAAGATAAATAGGGTGTCATGTTTTTATCGAGGCTCATCCCGCCGAATCTAGCTTGATAAATAGCAGGCAATGAGGAATGACGGGAACCTGCTAATTATTATATTTTATTATTTTATAACAAAGAGCGTGGGAGGTTATAAATGAAGGGAAGCGCTCCGAGACTAGACTGTTATTCTTAAACAAGTCTTGACTATAAATAACTTGCCAATTAATAAGAATAATAAGCTATGTACATATACTGGGTCAAGCAGATCTTGTCAGTAAAAAAAGGCGGCAAATTTGAAAAATTTAGGCGAGAAAGGATATCGTCCCATAGAAAATATGAATTTCGCGCCTTTTTCTACTTACAAGATTTACTTATTGACCATCTATACTTACGTTAATTTCGCCTCAATTGATCACCGCGTGTATGCAAAAATGTATCTAAGTATACCTATCCATGGATATATATAATATAATATAGGCATTTTCATTACTTGCTTTTTATGTATTCCTCCAAAAAATTCAGGGAATATAATATAGTATATCTTTACAGACTATTAATTCAAATAACAATAACTTCAGCGAAATCGAAATACCAACCTTCCGACAGTGATTTTACTTTTTTAGCTACTCAACAATGTGGATGAACTTGTAGTAAGTTTATATGCTAAAACCTGTTGTGAAATCATGTAATAATACTTACTTCAAATGAACCTTTTAAACAGTGAGATGGGAAAACTTTGTTCATCTTTTTTAACCCTAAGTATTTGTCAAAGGTGTTTAAAGTTTCAAAGCCGCGATCGTAATTACCCTGAGTTTATTTCCGGAGACATAATTCAAGCATCCAAAGCCCTGTCACTTGTTTCCACTTTCCGAGATGAGGACTTGAATAATGAAAACTAATTATTTCCCGGCATTATGAATATGAATCGCCGGCGGCCGGATTTTTCTGGGACCAGCGGCGGTATGGCGGCGGGCAATATTGAACGAGGATAATGAAAACAAATCCCTCTGTTGAAAGACGTTTAATTTTACTTGCCTGCACTCAATGATATTAAATAACTATAGATAGGTCATACTCTTACATAACATAACGAGCACAAAAAATACTTCCATATTTATT
Organism: Cydia amplana; assembly: GCF_948474715.1. Classification (NCBI taxonomy): domain Eukaryota; kingdom Metazoa; phylum Arthropoda; class Insecta; order Lepidoptera; family Tortricidae; genus Cydia; species Cydia amplana. The sequence goes on along the minus strand of NC_086071.1, from coordinate 14,330,573 downwards.
TATATACTGGTCTACGAAGAATTCTGTTATTTTTGATTAATTTTCGCATTCCAATTTTGGAGATTGTAATATAACCTATCTTTAGATATTTAACATCATAGCCTGCACTTGGATTGGCGATAAGCGTTTATTTTTGAAGGATTTTATTTTACAATTTTTACAATTATTAATCACACTGGGCCCCAACGCTCGTATAGACTCTATATTACCTATAGAGCACATTGTTACACGGTATTACTCTACCTTCATGACAATCATGAATTCATGACTAACGCACTAAGCTTATTAGTTTCCATGAAAAGCATTCCTTTGACGGTATTATTGCCTACAAATCATCAAATTCACTATGTTCACTAGGTATATCTCCGGTGAATGATTGAATGCGTTCATAATTAAGCAAATTATTTAATTCCTGATCGCATCAGTTTCATAATCTAATACTAATAAGATAAAGCGAATATGAGTTTGTTACGTGCATATTTGACGAGATTCAATATTTCAATTCGACAAAAATATTTTTGACGCTATTTTGGGTAGGTAAAATATTTTAGGTACCTACTGGCGACATCTGTAAAAAGCTTCCCCATTATAAGTAGGTACAATACAAATCAGTTTAGGATTTGGCATTTCTCTGTTTTTGTCGGCAAGGCCAAAGACCGAGTATATGTACGTTGTAGTTATTTTTGCCACGTCGTGTATCAGTGTCGTTGCTTCTTCATCCACCCCACATTTCACCGTATGCACGGGGAATTAAAAAATACTTAAATATTGAAATCCCTTTCCGTGTTGACTGTCAGTCTGTCACATGCCAGAGACCGTTTTACTGAGATAAAAGCTTTTAGAGCTATTTGGCGTTAATTTAATAAATTTAATTACGTCAGGCAGTACGGACCGTTTAATTAAAATTGACCTATTCATTATCGCATACCAGCAGCTCCGAGCATGTAATCAAATCCTAGTATAAAAAAAATATAACAAACTTTTTAGGGTTTCGTACCTCAGTCGGCAAAAACGGAACCCTTACAGGATCACTTCGTTGTCCTCTATCTGAAGAGACCGTTTTTCTCTATCAGGAACGCGTGTATCAAGCTGAAATTAATAGGTATTTTATAGGTACTCATAGAGGAGAGGCCAATTTGAAGGAACTACCTTATTTACGATTTTCGTAGGAATTGTCCTCTTGTAGCATGTTACAGCTCTACTAGTTCCCCACAAAAAAAAATTCAATTATTATTTATTTTTATTGTATGTGGTTATTTTTCTTAAAAGTTTCGATCCTTAGCCGGACATTGCCTCTGATTCAAGTTGTTCGGGAGAATCTAATTTCCTATGATTCTATTTTAGTGGAACGACCATCTGTCGCAAACAAAATCGAATAAATAGTATTTAAGTACGTACTCGTATAGGTACTAATCTTTTAATGTAAGCTAAGCGCTTATTTTTTGGTATCGTAGTAGGTAACCTATCTAGTCTTCGAATTCCATAACAAAAACAATAACAGTCCGCCTTTATAAAGCAGTGCCAATTCTCAAAGCCGTGATCCCGGTAGGTAATAACAGTAAATCGTAATTTTATCGCCGCCCGAGCGGCCTAAGTACACATCTCATGAAAAAAATATATTGCAATACAAAAGGAGCGAACTAATGCGGTGCGAGGCGAGTATTATTGAAAAGGTAGACAGAAAATTTACTTTTTTTGCTAAGAGAAAATAGGGAATATTACGCGAAAGTCTGCGTAGGGGGCGCCACATCAACAACAAGTAAACAATCTAAGGGCCTACCGCAAACGAGAGAGTCGACATTTTGTTATCTAACCTCTCTATCACTCTTGCATATTCGAGCGATAAAGAGGCAGATAGCTGAGTTTCGATTTCGCGTTCCCCGGTAGGCCCTTTGTAAGCAAACCGCCTTGATGTATCAATGTCATATTTTATTGTCTGTGAAAACTTGTCAAAAACAGTTTAAGGTACAGTATGTATAAGTTACTCTATGGTATATTTAAGTCACTAGTGCTGCACTCTGACGGCAAAACATTGCAGTAATACTCCCTATTGGAAACTTAATAGAGATAGCAAAAAGTTTTTATTGCGTTTTTAAAACGATTCCGCGTCTAAAACGGATAGACTGGCATCTCATTCAGCAAAATAGATCCGAAAATAACCCGAGAATAAAACTTGACTATTTGATTTACCTAAACGATTTCGTCTATCATTCTAATTTGTAATTAATATAATATCATGCCTTATTATACAGAGATAAACTGAAACCCTATATACATAACCAATTTGATAAATGATGTACAGTCGACGTCACAGATATAACACTTTTGCAACTTACGTACAAAGGCGTAAGGCGAAAAGTGTACCTAAACATATATTTTACGTCTACTGTACATTTTCAACAATAAGTTACTCTTAGTATCCAGTAAATTGTATTCCATTGCAAAAAGATGAAGAATGTGCACATATCCTATGGTCGACCGGTAGAGAATGCCTTTAGGCAGTCCGCCATTTGTACATTTTATTTGTATTTTCTGCAATAAAGTTTATTTAAACTTTATTATTTATTTAAATAATATTGTAATTGCGTGCGCGATGTATTAATACCGGTTATTACCTATACATATTATTGTATAACATTTTCCCTATAGCTCCAGAATATCCCCCCAGACTCCCGGGAGCGATCACCACGCTCTGTTTTACGCGCGCCACTACTGCGCCCGCTAGACCCATTCACATTCGGCCTATCCCGAACTAGCAGGTACAAAGTTGCAAACAAAAGACTGCCACGGAGCGTGACAGCTTAACGTCTTAGACCGTTTCTCTTCTAGTGGAGCGAGGCCAGCTGAACGTCCGATTATACGGCAGCCTTATAGAACAGGCCTTTGGATTATGGGTACCCAATACCCACCCATTTACTTATACCTATAGGTAAATATGTAAGCTAATAATTATTAAAAGTATAGCCATGTTAAGTTAAAAAAACAGTTTTCTTTTAATAACTGTTCCAAGTTTTTGGTATCTTTTGTAGTGTAAAAAAACACTGTGTATAAGGGAACGCAAAAATAGGAAAATAAACTTTACAAATCCTCATAATATATACCTATTCCTGTTATATCCAATTGTTTTTATTCCTCGCTGAAAAGAAAATACTCGTTTTACTTTATCGTCAGGCAAAGATCGCAGGTAGACCGTACGTCTACACCTGTCCCGGTTTTGGGTTTGACAGGTTTTTTATTGGATTCGCGATTTTCTATTCAATGAGTTAGGGTGTTTTGGTAACTGGACCGTGAAATAAATATGGCTAATACTGTGCACATAGCTATACAAAAGTAGACTCGTAACCCGGATTAATGTAAAAAGGAACTTCAGTTTTTACGAAACACATTATATTTTATTTTAATATCGTGATGTTCGTATCTTAAAGCATAATTACCTTAGGTAGGTAGGTACCGACTTTAAAAGACAAAAAGCCATAATAAATAATAACACAAAGCCTCTTTTAATAAAATCAGAACATTACATTTTATTTTAAAGTTTTTCTTAACTTTTTCTATACAATCCTTATCTTATAATAATTATTTAGTATCACTAATTAATCAATAAATTACTTCGATCTGGCAACCCAACTGTAGGTAATTTTGAAACGGTGATAGGTTAAATTAATGTTTTAGTATGTATTGACTATTATTAAATTAATGTTTTAGTATGTATTGACTATTATTTTAATTGGCACTCCCAAACAACGCTAAGCCATAAAGAGTTTACAGTATTACACGTAGTGTTGATTCGCTCACTCGTGAGGCACCTCATTTGTACCACTCATTTTGTTAATTTGTCGCACTTCGTACCGCAAAAATGTCTTACTTCACTCCTCTATTCATTTTACTCATTTACTCGCGCGCATTACAAACAGCTCTTGCCACACAAATCAAGTGTCAAATTTCAAAAAAACTCTTATCCTTTCAAATTCACTCGCAAGTCTCGCGACCGTCAAAACTCATACACTCCTCACAACTCGCAACAGAGTCCCTGCATCGCGCGAGGCGCTAGGTGCTCGCCTGCTCGCCGACACTCAAAACTCAAATGTCTCAAATGAAGAAACGAGTAATGATCCACACTGTCAACTGCCGAACTACAAACCTTATTGCAACGACAAAAGGTCCACCGAGAAATGCGTTGAGTTTGTACCACTCACCGCCTCTCTGTGACATAAACCCCTCAAAAATCCTTTCAAAATGAAACAATGAATTAGAAATACCCAAAGAGGGAGTGAGACCGACACGCGACGTACTTCAATATAGCTTCGCGTCACCACCGAAAATACGTTAACAATTAAACACGAAAGACAACAAGCGTAAGCGCTGCAAGCTTTCATACATCTTAAAAAAATTGTCGCTGTTGGAATTAATGGAATAGTTGACGCTGAAAATATGCTATTACCTCACCTCATTTGAAGTAAGACATTGTAACACCTCATTTTAGAAAATGAGGTACTCATACAAACCCATTTTAAATTGATGTCCTACCCATCACTAATTACACGTAGGGTAGGCATAAATACAATGCATTGCATTTAGGGTTTGCACGACGGATCCGAAATGTATGGGAATATCCGCGGATCCGGATCCAATTGCAATGTAAAAAAGTCATGCAGAGTACCTAGGCGTTCGAGAAAACATTGATATATTAGTTAAAAAAAACACTTATTATGACGATTCTCTTGGTAATCGTTTTCTACAATGTTTTTTTAAATTGGACTAGTTACTTACATTTAATCAGTTTCATGACAGTACTTCCATCATGTGCCTACTTTAACGAAGAATATGTATAGTTATTAATATTATTAAGACTTGTAGATTCTAAAACTTTTAAAATCATCTCTATATTAATTATACACCGACTCCACAACTACACTTATGAGCAAAACTGGCCACTGCAAATTTCCATTATCAACTAATCCGATTTCATTGCTCATAACTGTATTTCAATTATTAATTACATAGTTACCTATAAGTAAAACAGGATTTTCCTGTTTTTTAACACAACCTAGTTTATTTTACTCTTAGCATACTGCGTTAGGTTTCCTGTGCCCAACATTGGCACCCTGCTCACGTTAAAGTAAAGGAAATAATAATAATATGAAATCCAGAAATACGCAACTCCGAGAGCGCAATAAACCGAAGTCATCATCAGAGGCAAAAATGGTAGAGTTTTGTCCAAACCCCACAAAGTATGAATGAAATTCTCGTAAACGCACAGTAGTATTAAACCATAAACGTACAACGATTCCACATGACCCAGCATAGGAAGGCGTAAGAAACCACGTCGAGGTTTTTTCCTTAGCTTTACAGGCTGCTCATATAATCTTGGTATATTCCCAAAGGCAATAGCGCTATGAGTTAACAACATGAATATTTTGATGGATAGGAGACTTTTTGGATATAGTAAAGGGAATAAAGAGTAGTGTCCGATGGGAGACAGAAGAAGAAATAGTCTTCCGTCAACATCTCCGAGTACCGACAAGAAACTGGAACAAATAATTTAATATAAGCACGACGAATAAAACAAGACCAGGCGTGTCTCACTCCGCGATTTCGTCGCTTTGCTACAGGTAGCTAAAAGTACATCCGTTCGGCCCCAATTTTGGGGAAAGCCATAAGCCGCGCGTGGCGCTGTCGCCACCTAGCGGCCATATCTGTGCTGATCGTAACAGACGAGTTTTGTTAGAGAGTGAGTCTTCTGTACTTAGTACTATTATTTATTCTGTGACGAGACGGACAGTCTAGTGTCTGAACAAAATCGCGTTCCTTCAATATTCAGCGCCATTTATTTAACGGAAGTTGAGTTATTTTGAACAGAGGTGTAAAGGCCGAACACAATGGATTGAACTGAGACCAGCTTCAAAACAACTCAACTTCCTTTCGATAGATGGCGCTGTGGAACCCGAATCCGTGACCAGAGGTCTAAAGCTTTGGATTCCTCCGAAAACGGTGCCGTAATATGACGGCCGTCATATAGCGGCCGCAAAAGACGGCCGTCTTTACGGTGGCGACATGTGGAAAGTACCACGGCGTCATAACACACCGTCAGCCACCATATAGTACGGAACCATTTATTCAAATCTCGTGTCATTTATTCAAAATGGCGTCACCGCTATCTAATAAAACGTTCACGAAACTATCGACACCGTCATGGCGGCCGTCTTCCAAATGACGGCACCGCTTTTTTACGTTACGCTGACAATCAACGCCGTCTAGGAAACCGCGCCATCTTGTTTACATAGACAACGTTCTAGTGACGTCATTCAACGCTATATAGCGGCCGTCATATTACGGCACCGTTTTCGGAGGAATCCAAAGCTTTAGCGTCAAAATGGATGGAATTGCAAGCTGTTGCGTTAGTGACGCCATCTAGTAATAACCCGAGTATTAACATAATATATATTGTCCTTCTTGTTTTATTCTTCTATGAATAAATTAATAATACGTCTCTTTTCTTACCTTAATGGTATCAAAATTAAAAGGATAGCCTTTTCATGAACATGCCAGCTGAACATGAACGACGTAGTAGCACATAATACCAGACATCTGAAAACGAAAATTGACAATATTAATATTTTCAGTTAATATACCCAAAAAAGGAATGGTGGTTAATGGACCACCACCTTGAAAAAGAAATGTATAGATACATACAATCTGATTATGGCTAAGAAATGAAAGTAATAAAAACAAACCCCAAAAAAGTTAAAATACACGAATCAAGTAGTCACAATAAATTGAAGGCTGCTAAAATACGTAGATATTATCTTACTATGCGTAGGGAAACTTATTTTGATTCAAATTAAACTTTGATTGAACTAATATTACAATTTTTTTTTATAATGGTCATAATTATAGGAACTGAAACTGAACCTACTTTAAAGTTAGGCCATAACATCAAGTCGCTTTCCCACTGTCTGTCTGTCAGTCTGTATGTATGCTTAGATCTTTAAAACTAAGCAACGGATTTTGATGCGGCTTTTTTTAATAGATAGAGTGATTCAAGAGGAAGGTTTATGTATAATTTATTAAACCATGCGAAGCCGGGGCGGGTCGCTAGTTAATTATAAAATACGAACCTCACAAAACTAACAGTTCTGTACTTTCTGTCAGCTCCAAGGTGCCAAAGTTTTACCAGAGCCGGTATCATGAAAATGGCGGTCAGTGCCATGGTGTGGACGGGCTTTATGGATGGAAGCACCACGTGGTCAAACTCCTGCACCAGCCCACCCGTCATTGAAGCCTCCACCTTTGGCACCGCTATGCCTGCCCGCGGTACTGAGTTGTCAACAGAATATTATTATTTTAAATGAAAATGACTAAGCAGGATAATAAAACTGGTTAGAATAATTATTTCATTAATAAATTAATCCTTAATTTGACAATGCAAATGGAATGCAAAGTACTTTATCTCTGACCTCACCCCACCTCACTGGTTTAAGTGGAAATATTCCTTTAAGCTAGCCATACTCAAAGTGTGTTCCGCGGAACCCTAGAGTTCCGCGACACCCCTGCAGAGGTTCCGCAAGAACTTAGAATTATGCTTATTTAATTAAAAAATACACTTCTAAAAACTATTGTTTTATTGTAGAGTTCCATCAAGTATTTCGCTTTCTAAAAGGGTTCCGTCAAAAAAAAAGATTGAGAACCACTGCTTTAAGCAATCCAATCATGCCAGCAGTTGTAATACTAGTATTTTTTGTCCAATAATATAATTACTAGCTTTTGCCCGTGACTTTATCTGTGTGGAGTTAGTAATTTGGGTCAAACTATCTCTGTATTAAATTTCAACTGAATCGGTTCAGTGGTTAAAGCGTGAAGAGGTAAGAGACAGACAGACAGACACACTTTCGCATTTATAATATTAATATGGATAGTAATACTCACGAGCATGCTGCAGCACCTTGTCTGAAAAATTGTAGAGTGCCCAGAAATTTGGAGCCCAGTATGCGTGGCACAAGCCTCTTTTAAATGGAAACAATCTTGAAATTATCTGAAAACAAGACATTATCAAAAATTAATGAATTCGGCTAGTTCAGTTGGCTAGTAAAATAAAAAAAAATAAAAATAGTTCAAGGAAATACATTTTTTTATTTATGTACATTTTACCTGTGGTATATGGTTCAAAAATGGTCCAAATGATAGAGCAAACACTGTAGTGACAGTTATTCCCAATTTCAGCAAGTTCACGAAGGAAAAAGAGTACCATGGGGTGTGCACACCATCGTTTGTTGATATGGTAAAGCAATACGCTCTGAGCAAGTGTACAACGTACACGGGTGCCACATATAGGTAGATGTGCTTTAAGTTCAGCAGCACTGCAAACCATAGCGCTGCAGACACATAATTACCCTGTAACAAATGTTAGGTCTTGGTTACATTTGACAACTTTACTTTAGAACTACTAAAAAGTTATAATTGGGTACTAATACCCAGTTAGAGCTTTGTGAGATTTAGCACAGGGGCCCGTTTCTCAACAACTTGTAACTTGTAATTCAAGCGGACGTCACTTTTTGACAGCTTTTGTTAGAAAGGGACTTCCTCTTGTATTACAAGTTACAAGTTTTTGAGAAACGACCCCAGGAATGCACAACAAGAAATTAGCCTACTTTACATCTACTGTAGCTATTAACTATTCATTTATATTGGAGATAAGATTGTTATTAAAACTGTAATTACATTTACAGTAGAAAAAAACGAATAAAAGCAAGTGTTCAAGTCAGACTAATAAACTATACATTTAACTTACTCTTATCATATTTGACATGGAATAGAGAAGAAAGCCATACAAAAATCCATTGTATTGAAAATGTATGTGATCTACCATCAGCAGCCCCGGGTTAGACACTAGCAGAATAAACACAAGCAGCTTACCATCACTAATAAGATTTGCACAACTGAAAAAGAAACAAAACATTTCTTCTAAGTTTTGTTGAAATAGGAAGCTATTTTTTTATCCTAGCTGTATTAAGTATAGACCTTCTACTCGATAATTACAAGCAACAAATAGGCATATGTATTTTTTTAAACATTTCATTTTCTTGCATTATTAACTGAGTATTGTACTTGGAATAATGAGTAAACCCCATTAATAAAGTTGCAATTCATTTGAAATCAGGGTTGGCAAAAGTATCTCCCATAGGGAACCCTAAATTTAATGTTAGTGCCCTACTTCATCCAAGTAAAAGATTAAAATAATGTTATTTTCAATGAACTGCATCATAGATAATGGGATTTGATAATGATTAATGAGTAATATTGTACAAGGTAAGAAGGTTGGAGAGGGCCTATGCCAAAAGGCACACCAAACTGCGGGACATATTGTAGTAAAAAAAAGGAAGATAATAATATTGACTTAATAACTGTTGTACCCAAGGATCGGAAATAAAAGGCTATATAGATAGATAGATAGAATATTGTACATACCTCTTAGCACTAGCAATATAAACCAAATCTAAAACAATTACAGTTAATCTTTGGAAAATCACAGTCATATCCGATGCATAGTTTAAATTATCTATGTGCAACATCCGGGGATCAAACAACTTCGCCACAAATGATAAGGAATATTCCAGCCAAGCAAAGAATGGTGGGTAATCCAGAGTCCATTCTGATGTAGCGTCATAGTACCATTCGCTGATGGAGAGGTTGTGTGTTATTGCTAACCAGTTTCTGTGAACCTCGAAATCCGTTGAGTGGCTAAAACAAACAAATTAATCATTTCACGGATGCCTTACTCCACTTCCATGGTGAATGATATGTATATTTAAACAACCTAGCCTAACGGTAACAGTAATATTGCTTAGGCCCTAAACAGTAATTTAGCCCCATGTAAAAAAGTAAATTAAACAACTGCAACTTACTAAAGAGGAATAAATAAGCACTTGATAGTGCTCACTATCAGTACAATTTGAAATATCATTATTGACTACGTATTTTTGGTTAGCTCTTCATCAATATTATGTTATTGAACTTTAATTTCATATTCTTGAGAGGTTATGTCGGCGAAACAAAGATTGTTTGTAAACGTCACATATATGAGCTGTCAAAAACTACCACAGATTCTGTGAATGTGTGTAATCAGATTGCACGTCAGGGGGGGGACAGTCACATATAAAGCCCTTTATTCAAAAAATAGCACCACCTTTATCATTGAACACTAAACTTTTTTTTTAAATATGGCTACATTTTATTTCCTCAGAACGTCTTAAAAGTCTCGTATCTAGGACATGCAACAAACAAGAAACATTTAATAGAACAGAGTATTTTATGGCCATCGTTGCCATGGAGACGATTGTCACAATAAAAAACATTTTTGTCAAATAAAACTCAAAATATAATATTTTCGTATTTATTGTACTACAACATAATTCAGATAAATAAAAAATACTTTCGGTTATACAATGTTAAAAGAAACAAAGTTTTCATACGCCATCACAGTCGCTGAGAACTTTACAAGATAATTCAGAAAAAACCATGGCGGGTAGATTCCCGACCTGCTGCGTGTAATTGTGTTTCGTGGTCAATTGTGTGTTATTTCAGCCGTGTATGTTACGAGAGCAGAGAGGTCTCCACGAAGTCCACAATCAACTTATTTCAGATGCGGTGATGCACGTCTGTCCAAATCCAGACAAATACCCTGAGCGTTTTAAAGTTTGGGTTAAGCTTATTGGGGGCAAGTTGGATACCCCGTCAGATTATGAATTTTATAAGAAGAAGAGGGTCAAGAGGATTTGTGATCTTCATTTTACAGATGAACATAAAAATCGCTTTAAGCCACTGAATGCAATAGCAGTACCGACGCTATGTCTACTTGGTAAGTCAATAATAACAATATAACCACACAGCTACACAGCCACACAGCTAGTATGCCTGGATGGCGGTTTTGAAGCCTAAATCACTATACTAAGTATGCTAAACTTTTACTCATAATTATCAAAAAATTGCATGTAAATAAATAAAATACCTATGTAATAATAAATAAATATTACAGAACATTATTACACAAATAGTCGCACAGTAAGCTCAATAAGGCTTGTGTTGTGGGTACTTAGACAATGACATGTATAAACTTTTATATACCTATAAATACTTAAAAATACATAGAAAACATCCATGACTCAGCAACAAATGTCCAAGCTCATCACACTAATAAATGCCCTGACCGGTTTTGAAGCCGGGACCATTGGCTTCATACGCAGGGTCACTACGTACTAGGCCAGACAGGTCGTCAAAAGCTGTCCACGATTGTAATTTACAATGCACCTACATGTGGAACTGAAATTATGCAACAATTTTGGATATGATATACCTTTTGTACAGTCAGCAATAGTATGTACTTACCTATTCGCTTAGAACCTTTGCATACTAACTTCTATGCAGGGAGATTACCTTTCTTTGCAGATGACTCTGCCAGCGCGAGCTACGCGTTACGAGCGCAGGCGTAGCCAACAGCATGAGAAAGATTGTAGGTCTATGTAGTCAAATTGACTACACACAGAAAACCCGCCTAGCGGGTCGCGGAATTGAACGCGTATGCAAAGTTTTTTGTTGGTGCAATAAAATTTAAACAATCATAATTTTAATACACTTTCAGGCACAACCACCTTTCAAGATTCTGCTCCTATCTGACATTCAAGCCACCTTTCATTCTGCTGCTTCTACGTCAGGTAAATCACAAACCATCCATATTCATAACTAGATTGTTAATTAAACACTCTACTTTTCATTTCGATAACGAGGAAAGTAAAATGCTTGTGATTTAAAAAAACATGACTGAGTACTGTATACGTTTTTATACTGTTTCTAGAGGGTACTTTGAATTAACAATTTAGGTTAAATAATCGTTATTTATGGAATGCAGGGTTAAAAATCAGAACGGAAATTGCAAATCTATTTAAAACTAAATTTCAATTATTTATATAAAAAAAATGAAAAAAAATCGTCCTTGGAAAGTTAACGCATTCACTGCCAGAGGGAGTGGCCTAGGAACAAACTTGTATGACGGTCGACGCACATGTGCGTCAGTGGCAGTGAATGTGTTAATGCTCTAGTGCAGAAACGTATCACTTTCTGCACACCTTTTAGAACAACAATGACCCTCTTTCAGAGCATGAGAAATGAAAATTATACACCTAAACCTTCCCCAAGAATCACGCGGTCGAGTAAATACTTTGTACAGTACTTAGCTCGGGATTTGGTAGCTGCGTAACAAACCTGTTTTTCCACCCATTGAAAGGCTTTTTTTTAAATAATGCGTCGGTGGCAAATAAGCATACAGCCCGCCTGATGGTAAGCAGTCACCATAGCCTATATGGATACCTGAAACTTCAGAGTTGTTACGTAGGTACGTACACGTTGCCTTATGCCTACCCTAGGTAACACTTCGCACCCTCGTTGAAATGATCTAAATATGTATATTTAAAATAAGGTTTGTGTGTAAACATACGTTTAATATGCTTTTTCAGGCACCTCCAGCGCCCAACATACTTCTCCTGAAATAAACAATCAACCTACCTTTAATTTCGCTACTTCTGCCCCAGGTAAATAACGATCCTTTCACTCACGTACTAACTGTACTAATAAAAGTAGGTAACTCAGAGTGATGTCTCAGTCCATCTGTTATCATTTCATGGCTTACTTAAGATGCAATAGAATAATAAGAACGTGTGTGTGTGTGTGTGTGTGTGTGTGTGTGTGTGTGTGTGTGTGTGTGTGTGTGTGTGTGTGTGCGTGCATGTACATCTGTGCATGTGATAGGCAGGCATATAATACTTAATAGGTAGGTAGGAAAAAAGGAATACCTACAATTGATATCTATCTTTAAATTTTCTACTGGAGCTGAAGTTGTTTCTAATTAGTGCACTAATAAATTTGAGATAAATTGGCAGTAAAAAGATAGGAACATAATTAAGACAAGGGTAAAAATAGGCATCTTGGCTAGGCACCCAGTTTACTAAGTAACTAGCCCTGGCGTCCGTTCCGTAGCGGTGCGCGTGTATTATGGCTAGACACCAAAATCGGCGTAGGCCGCATGTACTCGTAGTGACGCGATGTCATCGCGGAGTGAGCCACGCCTGTTCTAACATAGGAGAATAAAGCGCTTTGTGTGTCTTTTTTTATTAACCGACTTCCTTTCCCAGAAGTAGGAGGTTCTGTATTCGGTTGCGGTTATTTGTTATGTATGTTCGCCGATTACTTACTCCGACATCCGTGATCCGATTTGAGTACTTAATTATTTTTAGTTTGAAAGGAGGTCCTCAATTTTTAAGGTACGTGTATGGTGATTTGGTTGTTTTCTTAAGCAACTCGAGAATTTTCTCTCGCAAACCACCAATTTGATGAAGTGAAGCATGAGCTGCGTTCTCGCGCGCGAGTCCATACTTGAAGTCGATGATGATTTTTTTGATGATAATGAATAATGATAAAGATAATGATGTTTTTTACTTGAAAGAAGTTACCTCCAAGGTGATGGTGATGGAGTTCACGAGGAATTGAGGCAACTCCTTGATTTTGAAAGGCACGTGTATGGTGATTTCGGTGTCTTATAAAGTAACTCAAGCATGTACTCTGGATAACTACCAATCTGATTGAGTGCACCAAGGACTATATGTGGAACTTAATTCCCTCTTATGAAAGGTTTATTATGATTTTGGATGTAGGTAAGGTAGTAGGTATTGGAAATGACTAATGAACCGTGATAGCTATACAGTTGAAGTTTTCACACATGATGTATTTCTGTTGCCGCTATAAAACAAAGTAGCTTCCCTGTCTGTCTGTCTCTCTGTATGCTTAGATCTTTAAAACAACGCAACTGATTTTGATGCGGTTTTTTTTAATAGATAGAGTGATTCAAGACGAAGGTTTATATATAATTTGTTAACCCGTGCGAAGCCGGGGCGGGTCGCTAGTTTATAATATAATTGTTACCTACATATTTGCTGTGACTTATTTTTCAAGAGTGTTTTTAATAAGAAAGACAGTAAAGACACTTCAAGATCGCTTACCTACTTTCTATTGCTAAGGAAAAGTATACTTAGTTTTGATGATACCTAAGTCTACAGAAGAGTGACCCATTATGGCATAAGTTGTAGCGATTATTACGTTGGAGTTTTTTTTTATAAAAATAAGCTTTATAATACTTCCAGGGCAGGCACATCCATCCAGCGCCCAACATTTTGCTCCTAGAATGGGCTATCAGCACGCCTTTCATTCTGCTTCTGTGCCAGGTATATGATGGTTTCTATATATTCATGATATTAAAATGAAAAAAGAGCATTATATTTTATTTCATTATAAACTGAAATACATAGTATGTGACTTCTTCCTCGCGTTGTCCCGGCATTTTGGCCACGGCTCATGGGAGCCTGGGGTCCGCTTGGCAACTAATCCCAGGAATTGGCGTAGGCACTAGTTTTTACGAAAGCGACTGCCATCTGACCTTCCAACCCAGAGGGTAAACTAGGCCTTATTGGGATTAGTCCGGTTTCCTCACGATGTTTTCCTTCACCGAAAAGCGACTGGTAAATATCAAATGATATTTCGTACATAAGTTCCGAAAAACTCATTGGAACGAGCCGGGGTTTGAACCTCCGGATTGCAAGTTGCATGCTCATACCGCTAGGCCATCAGCGCTTCCTAAAATAATTTGATTTGTTCCCAAAGTTGTGTAATATTTTTCATTGTTTAGGGTTCTGTGTCAACTAGATACATCCCGAGGAAGCATAAATTTTTATGGTTTCGCTATATCTGTCTGTCTGTGTCTGTCCGTCTGTGGATTTGCTACGTGATCGTAAGGCGCATTACACTATTTACACTGCACCCAATTAGCACGTCGCTCTGATTTTTGAGCGAGACAACGCTATGCGCGTATTATAACCACATCCCGCTTGTCGGAATCGGATGCAGTGTGCCGTGCGCCTTAGTGCTAGAAAGCTGCAATTCGGTACCTATGGATACAAAAATCAATGATGCCGACTTTTTTTTGGCAGAAGGTAACTACGGAGCCCTACACTGAGCATGGCCCAACCTACTGCAGCAATCTTGCAAGCTAAACTAGACCCACTTCCCATCATTCGGTTGAGCTGAAAGTTCACATAGGTACTTAAGTAAGTCGGGTGACAATGCAATACATATAGGTACCTATAATTGTCTTTGTTAGCATTTTCTCGGTGAGTCTCGCTAATCGCCAGTATGATAGGGCCCTTAGCGATAAAAGCTGTATTTTCTGTAGGTATTTTGTTTCTAGATAAAAATGGATTCAATCACCATAATTTATTTTTAACTAGCGACCCGCCCCGGCTTTGCTGTGGTTAACAAATTATACATAAACCTTCCTCTTGAATCACTCTATCAAAAAACCGCATCAAAATCCGTTGCGTAGTTTTAAAGATCTAAGCATACACACAGACAGACAGCGGGAAGCGAGTTTGTTTTATACTATGTAGTGATTAAAATACATATACGTATGTGAGAAACATGAATAGAAAATATTTGTTAGTATTTATTTTTCTGGAGTCTCGATAGAATTCTAAGATCTCCTAAGTTCTGAAGTACGCGCGTAAACAATGATTTTGTATATTTTTTTGTATTCTTCTAGTGACACCTGCCACACAACATTCTGAGATGCCTACCATCAACAACATAACTACTGCAGAGTCTTCTGTATTGGCAGAACATAATTATAGTGGGATAACCCGTTCGAAAAGAAGGAGATTAGATCACGGTAATTAAAAATATTTATAAGTTATAATGTCATACTGATTGTGTATATCAATATAATGTAGGTACTTAATAGGTTATATTTATTATGAAGAGATCGATTCGATCTGATGATGAAAACCAAAGCTGAGCATAGGAACTAGGTAAGAAATAAATGTAACTCGTAAATATGGTGTATTTATAATTTTCTCAATTCGTGAAAGATAATTGTAGAGATAAAAATACAGTCGGTAATAAAAAAATGTATCAATACTAAATTTGATGACATAACAAACTTTTCACCACACCAGCTAGGAAAGGCTTACTTTGCACTTCAAAAACGGATAGCTAAATTGCACTTTGCTATCAGTAAATCACATGTGAGGCAAAGTAATCAAATGCAAATTTTGAGTTGTTTTCTTATGTTTGCTGGTAGAATTGACTTTTAATTGATGATTTTGGATGATAAATATTTAATAACATTCGAACATTTGAATGTGATTTGGTTTGATATTTTACATTTAATATTTGCTTCGGGTTGGTGTAGTGAAAAATTTTGTTTAACCCTCGTGCTTTGAAACCCTCGCAACTCTCAAGAATCTTTCGCTTGGTCGGGTATCAATATTAGCACGAGCAGTTAAACAACAACTTTGCCCCCTTGTAAAACAAATAACTATAAATGTATAGTGACAAACCAAAGCCAAAAGTTATTAAAAATTAAAGGTACTTAACATTATAATTTTGTTTTCTTTCAGGTTCGAAGAAAATTGAGGTGCAGCTTAAGGTAAAACAATTTCAAATGGAAGTTAACCGTTTGCGCAAAAGGGAACTTTCATACAAGCAACGATTGGAACAAGCTCACCAAATGTACCAGACAGTAGTGCGGCACATGACGAAACCAGCTCGGCTTTTAGTGAACATGCAAAAACAATCAACGAAGCAACCTAAAGGACGACGCTATTCATTAGAAAAAAAATACTGACAATGTCGCTTTACAAAAAGAGTCCAAAGTGCTACAGGCTGTTGTGTGAATATTTTTCACTGCCATCTGGCAAAGCCATTAAACGCCAAATTAAACTGACCAGTGGCATAAATACAATTATATCCGAAGAAATTAAAAAAAACAATGGCTTCAAAAGAACCTGCTGACAGACTGTGTAGCCTAATATTTGATGAAATGTCTATTACGCCTCAAATTCTGATGAGTTTTTCAATTCAGCTGGTATCAATGAGATTTTCGAAACTTAATATTTGCGAAATAGCATTTGATATTTGTCAGTCGTTTTTCGGTGAAGGTACCTACCGATATAGTTTACCCTTTGGGTTGGAAGGTCAGATTGCAGTCACTTTCTTAAAAACGAATGCCTACGCCGATTCATGGGATTACTTAACAAGCGGATCACAGGCTCCCATTGAGCCGTGGCAAAAAGCCCGGATTACGCGCGGAAGATGATGAGGCAGTACCTTTCACGTCTCTAAACTAAGGGCTCATGTGTGAACTCGTATGAGATTTTAGTTACATTGCGGACCATTAATGTAACATCAATTCAGCCGACCGATCAAATAACGCAATGTAAGGAAACTCGCATGCGAGTTCTCGCACCGTCTAAATGAGCCCTTAACACTTTCGGTGCCAGCGCTTGCTACGCGCTACGAGCGTAGCCGATAACATGGGAAAAACCGTATGTAGCGAAAATCGACTACGGATAGTGCACCCACCTGGCGGGTTGCTGACAGTGAATGCGTTAATTTTAAACAACCGATTGCCAATAATTCAGTTTTCTAGGTCAAACGGTTTGGGCTGAGCTTTGATATTAGTCAGTCAGGGACTTTATAGCATACAATAACGTTATGTTTACCCAGGTATTGGCTCCTGTACTTGTATCTGTTGCGATGTTTTCTTTTACGTTTGTATAATATAGTTTATTACAGCATACAATAACGTTATGTTTACCCAGGTATTGGCTCCTGTACATGTATCAGTTGCGAAGTTTTCTTTTACGTTTGTATAATATAGTTTATTACAGCATACAATAACGTTATGTTTACCCAGGTATTGGCTCCTGTAGGTATTTGTATCTGTTGCCATGTTATCATCATGTAAATGTTATATCAACATGTGTAGTAGATAAAGATCTGTATAGGTAAATGTGACTTGTGTAATAAACTTTTGAATTTTAAATTATGAAATATCAACTATCTTTTCTTTCCCATTTATACTTACCTTGTTATTTTATTTAATCCGGTATTTAATAAGCTACTTTATTATAATTTTCTTGTTAAAATCATTCTTGGATATCATTGTATTGTACTTACGTTACCTGTTGGACTTTAAAATATCTGCTTGCCAATATATACCTATAGCAAGCAAATATTATAATAAAGTTGTTGATTAATGGGTAAGAAGAGCAAAACTCTTGATATAACAAATTATATATGACCCTGTTTACACATTGATTAATGTTTAGTGTGAGTTTATACATTTGTAGCAAATGTATGAACTCATATTAAACATTAATCAATGTGTAAACAGGCCCTGTAGGTATGAATATTGACGTTAATATTGTGTGTTCAGATTTACAGATGGCGCTTCATAATGGATACAAAAAAGTTCCACGAGAGGGCTCTCTTTCTCATATATATATTATACTACTCTTTGTTGCACGTACTGATTAAAAGCCTTAACACACTACCGTACCGCATCGCGACCTTGGTGCGCTTCACCCATAAGTAAGAGCAAGTAACAGATATTTCTTTTTCGCTTACACTTATGGGTACGGCGTACGTGACCTTAGTGCGGTGCGGTAGTGTGTTATAGTTTTAAAAGGACATTAAACAGAATGGTCTACGGCCTTAGCCTCGATTGAAAAACTGAAACTGTCAATAATGGCTGATGACGTCAATGTCAAAACAAATACGTCAATGTTCTTAAACCACCTGAATATTATATTTAATTTTCTATTATTAGAGAATTCTTTGTATATTTATAGCAAACAATAAAATGGCCATACTTCACAGAGCCCTGTTTACGTGGTTTATATTTTTAGTGTTCTTAATACTACTGTGTCTGAGATTAGAGTCGAGAACACACTGGAATTGGTTCATAGTATTTATACCAATGTGGGTCTATGATAGCATTCTTCTTATATACGTTTTGTTTCATATGGTATCGCACTGCCGGAATGGTATTGAAAGATTTAGAGGAACAATCAATAAACATGTGTGGTACATAGCAGCAATTGGACTGAAAATGGCAGCTCAAATCATAATTTGCATCAAACTGGAATATACAAAAGGAAGTCTTCCAATTTATGTTGTCATGACTCCAATTTGGATGCTGTTGCCTGTATTGAGTGTAGAAGTCTTCATGCATTTAATAAAACATTCTAGTGGAAGTAGTAGATACTAACATTACCTACTGTGTTTTCTAAATAAACTAGAACAATTACCAAATAAGTTTAAAATTCGTTTGAAGGACAGAATCTGTGACTCAGAAGTGAATAAACTCAATATGCTACCTTCAAGAAAGTCATGAACATGTGACTGTATTGTAGATAATTTTAAACTTGGCACTCATTCAGTGTCACCATAGAATGTTTACACATGTCAAATATATACTCAGTGCGCCAAGAGCGTTGATGATATAACAGACCCGAGAAGTGTTTAATAAGGAATTTCATAATGGCTATAACTGAATCCCCTGTGCTAAAGAGTTCTATAGTGAAAGAGGTCCCAGCTGGAGGCACAGCTGTGCTGACGTGCAACAGCAATGATTTCAACCACAACTTTATGTTTTGGCTGTTTGGCAAAGACAAGGTGATTGGCCCTGACAATCATTACGATGAAAGAAAGTACAAGTATGAAGTGCTATCAGGAAAACTTCACATTGATGTAAGTAGACTGGAATATTTTATGTTCTATTTCTTAATTAACACTGATCTCTTATTATGTTTACATATTACACTTGTTTTGATTTGAATTATAATGTAATTGTGATTAAACATAGTTATTTTATATTGTTATATATAATAACATAATATAATTATTGGTCTTTTGAGTAATTTTTTTTTTATTGTAATTAACATTCAACAACAGTTTTTTATGTGCCCTATGTTTAAATTCTTACAGAATGTTACTCCAGCTGAGTCTGGTTATTACAAATGCATCTCGAGGAAGCTTGACGGCTCAGGGATTGCAGTCGGGCAGGTTGAGATGATTGTCTCTGGTTCCACATTCTCTACCATTGAGGCTGTGAAGCTGATTGCTATAGTTGTGTCCATCATTGTGCTGATCAGCTGTGCTGTGCTGTACTGGAGACTGAGGAAGGACTGGAACAAATATGATGGCCATGCTATTGTACCAGGTTTGTATTGCAATATATATTTTAACGGGACAAATGTTTTTTATACTATGTCGGAAAACAAGCATACGGCCCGGCTGATGGTAAGTAGTCTCTGTAGCCTATGAACGCCTGCAACTCCAGAGGTGTTACATGCGCGTTGCCGACCCTAACACTGCACCCTCGTTGAGCACTGGCAACCCTACTCACCAGCAGGAACACGAGACTATGAGTAAATATTTGAAAAACGTGGGTACGTTTTTCAAATATTTACTCATAGTCTCGTAGGCTTACAAAAACATCATCATCTTCCTCGCGTTATCCCGGCATTTTGCCACGGCTCATGGGAGCCTGGGGTCCGCTTGGCAACTAATCCCAGTAATTGGCGTGGGCACTAGTTTTTACGAAAGCGACTGCCATCTGACCTTCCAACCCAGAGGGTAAACTAGACCCGTATTGGGATTAGTCCGGTTTCCTCACGATGTTTTCCTTCACCGAAAAGCGACTGGTAAATATCAAATGATATTTCGTACATAAGTTCCGAAAAACTCATTGGCCGGGGTTCGAACCCGCGACCTCCGGATTGCAAGTCGCACGCTCTTACCGCTAGGCCACCAGCGCTTTTTTCGTAGGCTTACAAAAACAAAAAGTTAAAAAGAAATGTAGGATGGTTCCTACATTTCTTTAACTTTTTGTTTTTGTAAGCCTAAAAATTTGACCTGTATGTTTTAAATTTTAAGTGTAATATTAAATTACTTTCTACAAGGTAGTATTTCACAAAAAGAAGAAAATTATTAAATTGTACAACGGGACTTAATCGCGTATCTAAGTTTTTAAGATTTACCTCCGACGTTTCGAGGACGGCGTTGTCCCCGTGGTCTCGGAGAAGACTGGCTTAAGTTGACATCAGCATCGTCTAACCCAATTTGTTCTAACCGCGCGAATTTTTTCGAACTACCCGCACTTGGTCTTGTTTATCCGCTTGAACAAGGCTTGAACGTTTTGCGCACTAGGGATTCACTCTGTCGACACACAACACTAACGATATTCGATTTATCGACTGTCGATATTCGTTTACGCTAAATCGTGAAAGTTTAAATCAGTGTTAAGAAGAAAATTGTTTTATGGAAGCGTAAATTCTTATTTACAGTTGATGACATGGAAGAAGATGATGCTGATGAAGTTTATAACCCAACCACAGTGACTTCTAAAAGCCAACCGGTAGCCGGGACCAGCCGAGGACCAAGCAGGAACCCATCATCAGAGCATCTCCTCTACGGCATAGACAATCAGGGCTTGGATACAGACTTCAACTCCGTGTTTGAAAATATTCAAATTAAATCACCACATGCCAGTTTAATATAATTTATTCCACTTAAATTATGTATTTGACTATCACAAAGTAACAATGATTTACGACTCGATGGAGTTTACTAATATCGATTGTTGAAATCATTTCTGTTTCATGTTGATTGGTAAATGCTACTGTAAATTGTTATAGGTAGTTAAGAACATTTTAATTACATCAGCAACTTAAGTATATTTTATTATTATTATTAAAGCCTTTCTTATACGAACAGTTAACATTTCATTTAACCATCATATGTGTATATATATTTCTACATGCATGTTCGTAAGGTCTTTTTGACCTAGGCCTCTTCCGAATCGCCTTTTTCTAATATATTTAAGTATTTGTCCAACATTCTCTTCCATTCTTGTCTATCTATTGCCCTTTCTTTCCAGTCTTTTCCTATTGTTTCTATTAGGTCTTTTTCCCATCTTGTTTTTGGTTTGCCCTTTTTTCTTTTACCAATTTTTGGATTCCAATTTGTTGCTACTTTTGTCCATCTGTTGTTTTTCATCCTGGCGATGTGCCCTGCCCAATTGTATTTTTGTTTCAGTATATGTATTGCCGCATCTATAAATCTTGTTCTTCGTCTTATCTCTGTGTTTCTAACTCTGTTTGATAATTTTATGTTAAGGACACTTCTCTCTATTGACCGTTGACATACTTGAATTCGTTTGATGATATCTCCTGTGAGTGACCATGTTTGACTGCCATATGTAAGACAGGGTAGAATGCATGAGTCGAAGGCTAGTTTTTTTTTTAAGTTTCATTGGTAGTTTCTTCTTAAATATATCCTTGCATTTTGGCTAAGCGTAATCTATTTTCTGATAAAAATTTTCCTTTGTTAGCTAACATTTATGATGAATGGAAAGATTTACCTGTGCATCACTGTGACAAATTGGATATGTACTCTTTGAACACTTGGGTGTCCTCAGTCGACACCAGGTCATGTATATTGGATAGCATTGAATATATTGATGTCCCTAAGCGGCATCAACAGAATGAGGCGTTGAGAAATTCTACATTGAGAGTGCTTACTGAGCAGTATATCCAATTTTATAAATTATACACTGATGGTTCGAAGAGTGTACAAGGTGTTGGAGCAGCTCTGTTTGATCCTCAGTGCAATGTTTCACTCATGTGGAAGCTGCATGATGACGCGTGCGTTATGCGAGCTGAACTTGTAGCTATTAAAGAAGCTTTGTGTTATGCAAAGAATCTAGCTGATAATGCTCCAGTTGTAATATTATCTGACTCAAAGAGTGCACTTCAACACCTTAATAGTTGTGTTTATGGACAAAGAGGCATGCCTGTCGCATATGAAGCTCTCCAGTTGATTCATGAGTTTATTTGTGATGAAAAGGTTGTCAAAATACAGTGGGTTCCTTCCCACGTAGGGTTGGCAGGAAACGAGGCAGTAGATAAGCTTGCCAAAACCGCTGTAATGGATGGCTCTGTAGTAGATTCTATACCATATTCGGGTGAAGTAATTCCCAGAATTAAAAAAAGATGTTTACAAAAATGGGAATACCATTTCGGAGAAAAAGCTTTATCAAGGGGTGTAGGAATCTGGTACAGAACAATCCAAGCTAGGCCCTTGTGGATACCCTGGTTTGATTCTGCCAACCTTGCTAGAAAAGTGTTAGTCTCGGCTTTCCGAGTCCGGTCCGGACACATTCCTACAAACAAGTTTCTGTGTACGATGGGTGTTAAACCGTCACCACTGTGTCTAGACTGCCAGAAGACTGATGACGTGTATCACGTGTTGTTGGAGTGCGTCCGGAACACGGACTTGAGAAAAAGATTTTTTGGTAGTTTGGGCTCCATGCACAATGGACAGATCAATTGTTGGTTGGCAGAGCCTTTATCTGACAAAGCAATCAGTGTATACCACTTTATTGATCTCTCCCTTGAGTAGGGAACTATGTAAGCACCCATGAGGCTGACATGTTCACCTAGAGTGTTCAAAGCCTCAATAAAAATTAGATTAAAAAAAAAAAAAAAAAAAAAAAAAAATATATATATATCCTTCATGGACCAGTACTTCTTCCATGTCTGTCCAATTCTTCTTGTTATTTCTTTGTTTGTGCAGTCTGTGAAAGATACCTGTTTTCCAAGGTATATATACTCGTCAACATATTCCAGTGATGTATTCTCTATCTGTATAGTCACTTTTTTTGAGTTGGTCATAACTTTAGTTTTTTCTTCATTCATTTCTAAACCTACTTGTTGACTTTGTGTATTTAATTCTTGTAGTAATATACTGAGCTCAGTTGCACTGTATGCTAATATTACCAGGTCATCTGCGAATCGGAGATTTGATAAATATTTGTTGTTTATCTTGATGCCTTTTTGTCTTTCTTCCCAGTTTAGATTTTTGAATATTTCTTCTAAGACCGCTATGAACAGCTTTGGTGACATTGGGTCTCCCTGTCTTACCCCTCTGTTGATCTGGATCTGTCTTCCTATTTTATCTGTTTTTACTCTGGCTGTACTTTTTTCATAGGTGAATGCACTTTTTTTTCTATTTAACAAGATCATTGATCACTTCTGTATGAGTCGTTAGTTGCCGACAGCGACTGTTGCGTCGAGTCCAGAGTGTCATCGTCGTCGTCTGCGTCGGCCTCCATTTCGAACACTCTGACTTTCCTGCGGCTCGCGGACAGCACCACGGCCACCCGGCGCCCGCCCGACACGGCTATTCTAAAACCATCCATTTTGTCCAGCACGGTGTAAATGCCCTGATCTAACAGAGACGTAATGTTTCTTCGAGATATTTTTTCATTAAATATACAGGACTTCGCTTTAACATTGAACTCGTTGGCATTATCCAACGCTATTTTTAGAGGCAACTGCACGAATATCGTACTTTCACTGCTGCACGGGTGCCGTATCAACATAGACAAGTACTCTGCTGAGTAAAACTGCAAGTCCAGTACTGCTACATTTTCCTCGTCAAACTGTTCCTTGTTCAAGTCCCGTATCAAACCGGATGTTATGTAATATTTGATAGCTGAAGCGTTGCAAGATTTCTCCTTGATAGCCACCGACATGAAACAAATTCCATCACTTCCGCTTGCGTTGTTTGTAAACGCCATCATGAATCTTTGCTGAGCCGGATCAAACATTTGAGATACCCGTAGATTATTCTTAGTATACGAACTTGATTTGTCTTCATAACACCTCAGATTGTACAGAACTGAAAAGTGTTTTCCGGTATCTTTATCTGTGACGTCGAAGACTTTATTGATAGCATTTTTCAGAAACGTTTGTTGTTGCACTAGGGAGAACTTTCTAAATTCGGACATAGAGAAAATGGTCTCGTTATCTTTCATCAAGCACGCATTTTCTGCAAGAAACTTATGCCAGGGGTTATCATCGCTATCAGTTAATATAGTTAGATCTTGGTCCTGAAGGTACTGCCCGAGTCTTTCCAGATTGAATTTCACAGGCTTTTCGGACACAGTTTCGCTCCCTTCCACTTGAACATTATCAAAGTTGTACAAGAACTCTGCAAGGTGCGTGAGTTCTTGCTGAGTTATTTTGACGATTTCGCTGGGTGTTTGTTCATCTAGCAACCTGGCGATGACGACGAAGAGCCAGCGGAAGAAGGCCTTGTAGTGGCGCATGGAGATGTCGATCACTTGCTGCAGCTCCAAACTCTTGTTCAGGAAGGCGCAGCACGCGCGGATGGCTTCGGTCACGGTGGCTTCCTCGAGGCCGAGTATCTGTAAACAGCACAAGTCCACTAACCTCTTACTCGAATTTGAATGTATGTCAGGATTTTTCCGAAACCTCAACTACCAGCTAGAATAGAAGCCATCTTAAGTTTGGAATTGGGGTGAGGTAAGGGAAAAGAGGGGCACAGGAAGTAGCTACAACATATTGCAGTGAATTAAGAATTTTTAAATAATGTATTTTTTAAACATCTTTAAATAGTTTTTAAAAATGGAAGATATAGAGAGGCAATAAGAGGAAATATCAGGATATTTAGTACCTAGTAAATAAAATAAATACCTGAAATGTAATAAAAACACATGACCTACCTTATATCGATCTGGTATCCTTGCCAAGCCTCTAAGTTCAGCCAGGTAGTATGTTAGGCTTTGTCCAACAATGTTTAATTGCTTGAGAACCAGTTTCTGAATTGTAGAATAACTCAGTTCGACTGAGCTCCCTAACTTTTTCAAACCTTTTGCTGTTAATTCTTTCAGAAGAAACAACTCCAGCTGATCAGACGGAACACCTGAAAATCCATAACAACTTTTTATCAATTCCTTGATAACTATTACATATCGGCCAACAGCACAGAATATTTTTAGTGCATTTATTGCACAGAAGTATTTTACCTAGCATAAGTAGCTCTAGTAGATCCGCAGACACTCCACCCTCCGGGACAGACGCAGCATAGTACGCCATTTTTGTATCCATTTCCAATAGAATGTGCTCCCAGGCTTCAGTAATAGATATCATTGTCTGATCAAGATGAGACATCAACTGAGTCAGTTGGCTGTGTTTATTTGCCACAACAAATATCTCCTCTGCATAGGCAGACAACACACTTGTGTTGATAAGTGCCGCGTACAGATTGTTCGTAGCTCTATCTAAGTAAAATACTTGCATCATACTAAAATCTTCTGAAAGATTTATGTCTAATACTTTGAACTCTCCAAATTCGTCTTTTGCAATTTGTGTGAGATGGATAGTGCCGTATGGGTATCTGCCAAACACACTCATATAGATGTGTCCAGTGCCATAGCCAACCAGCAGCATGTTGAGTTGGGTCTGCTCCTGCATCTCCTTGATGTCCTTAACATTATCCTCGGACGACTGGTTTTTATAGCCACTGCTAAGCGATGGTGTTTTTTGGAGAAATATTGATGCATCGTCCTGAAAGATTTAAGGTTTCTTATTTTCTTCCAATAACATTAGTTATTTACGATACAAGTGCGAAAAATAGGAAATTCGACACAAGTTACGAATTTGCATGTGTATCGTTTTAAATTTTCGATATAGTTACGTAATGTGCTTATTATATCACAGTCGTAATGGAGCACCAGATGTACTGTAAAAGTTTTATACCTAGAGGTATTTTATTCACCAAAGTCCTACCTGGAGATTAAAATTGATACAATTCTAAAGATTTTCAATTAGTTGGTATATTGTAAGTTCTATGCTTAATTAATTCTTGACACAAAATCAAAACTTACATAGATATTATACTCTGTTGCACTTTCCAGAGTAGTAGCTCTGACTGCCCAAGTGATGCAAGTGATACCGTAATGCTTTGAGTCTTCAAACTCTTCAGAAGGCTCCGGTTCCAAATCATACTTGTCGAGGATTTCCTTGTCTTCTATGTCCACAATGTGGACGCTGCCAGAACTGTAGCCAACTGCTAATGCCTGAATATAGTACAGTAAATAATGATTTATCATTGTATGGGTTGACACAATTATATAACTGATTTCATAGAATGTATTCCAAAAATAGGAACCAGTATCACTAAATATACAGCTTCATTACTGTTAAAGAATCTTTCTAACAAAAAAATTCAATACCTTACCTTTCCATCGGGCCTCCAAGCCAGAGCTTGCACTGTAACATTTTCTTTAGGTGGAGATAATGTCCACACTTTTTGCCAACTTATAAGTCTATGTACTTGCACCTCTCCTAACAAAACATGTTAACAGGAATGTTAATATCTGACTATAATGACTTGGCAATCGCACATAATGCTTTACTCGTACCATACTCGTAAATATGTGTAATGCTCAAACTGCAATTAGCGCTAGCGTTATGTTCAATTAGAATTATTTTTAATAGGTGGCGATGATCCTTATGTCATTATGCAGCCGTGCGATGGCCAAGTCATTATACGTTTTACAAATTAAAGATATCTTATTGATACAGTTTTAACACCCCCTGGCACTGATTAAAATAACCGACTTGGTTTCACATTACATCTCAAAACTTTTTTGTAGTAGAAGCGTTGCGAGACGTGCACCTTTTTACATGTAATGGGTTTGATTGACTCTAGGCAGAATCAGATTTTCATACAAGCTAACTTAGAAACTCCGACGGTTATAATGTACAGCGATAGTTTACAAACTTACCTTTGAAGTTACTTAACGCTAACAAATCAAGTCTGTTGCTCCAAACCATAAGATCAACTTGGTTGGCGACATGCCTTTCTTCCAATTGACGCATTCCACAGTGATACATGGCGGCAATGCAACGAATCTACTTTTAAATAACTGTGGATCTAATTTATTAGTAAGAAATAGCCAGAATCATTTGAAATGAAATTGCCTCAACTAGTAAAATAATAAACAACGCATATAACCGGCTCAGCTGAATAATGGCTGAATACAATTTTTAGTTTTAAACTCATTGACAGTGACAGTTTTTGACAAGAATACGTTCAGAAACGATAGCAAAGAGTAAAGTAAGACGATAGATGAAAATTATTGCACATGGTGTAACGAAATTTTTGCGTCTGCCCAAAGTGACCTTGCAAGTTTCTAGATTTTGATATGGGGACTCAATACAATTTGGTTGCCCACCACCTCGGAAACTATAAAGATGGTCAACCAAATCTTGTCAGTAGAAAAAGGCGCGAAATTCAAATTTTCTACGGGACGATATCCCTTCGCGCCTACATTTTTCATATTTGCCGCCTTTTTCTACTGACAAGATCTGGTTGACCAAGTATACCATGGTAGCAGTGGTCGGAAGACTAATATAGAACTGCTATACTCAAACGCACCCAACTTGTCAGTAGAAAAAGGCGCGAAATTCAAATGTTCTATGGGAGATCAACCCTTGTTCAAGTGTTATTTATACGTCATAAATCCATAGAAGTTTGAAATAACACTTGTACGACTTGCACATCAGTGTATGCGTGAGTTATCTTTATCTCAGCCTAACTTTTAGCTGTTGGGTTGTCGTGTAGAAAAGCCCGACGTTGCTGGCAAAAGGTGAGCCTGGCCAGAAGCCCAGAAGTTTGGTTTTCAGCCGTATAGCCCGTGTATCTCGCGTGTATTACGCCAACACAACATCCTGTGCAATGTGCATGTTCTTTGTATTGACCCGGGCCTTATCTTTGATAACTTTCTCCAGTTATAAATAGTTACATTCATCACTCGGACTGGGTTAAAAATATACAGACTAGGACTATAGTAATAGGATATTTTTATTTATTAAATTATTTACAAATAATAAGGACGTGCGTACTGGTGAACCAGTGTAAATTAAAGAATTGTAATTATGTATAAGTAGGTAGGTATATAAAAAAAAACTTAATTTCTATAAAACAATGGTATAGCTTTTGTACAAAATAACCTAGTTTAAAGCTTATGTTTCCCTAGGAACTCTCTCACTAGCTTGTTAACGACTTCTGGTTTTTCTTGCATAATGAAGTGTCCGCAGCCGGGCACCAGCTTCGCTTCGATGTGTGCGTATTCTGTCATCATGCGGTCTAGGATGGAATGCGAGAGGTACTTGTCGTCGGCGGCGTTGGCGACCAGCATGGGGACGGGGCGCTCGCAGCGAGCTTTGTCGGGCAAGGTGTATACGAAGTTCGCACGGTAGTAGTTGATTGGTGGGGTCACGGCCGCTGTAAAACAAGTTATATAAGATTAAATCCCCGTCAAAAACACAACGTCATCGACACCTAGTTTCACTTGTCACGTGGCAAAGACAATTCACCATACATTTCTGGTTACTTACTTTATTAGCCTAGAAATATTCAGGAAATTGCCACTGCTAGGCTACAACTTTCGAGTTAGTGAAACATGCGCCTTTTGAGTAAAACCTATCTAAGAACTATCGCTAGTGTATTAGAAATCCTCGGTAGAAAAGCGCAACTATCGGGTCTACCGCAATAATCGGTCGATCCGTTTTGGAGGTAAAAGGTAACATTCATTAAAAGCCCCCTCCAGACTATGTGCGTGAATCACGGGCGAAGCCGCGATTCGCGCACTAGTGTGGAGGGGGCTAAATATATGTGCAGCCTCGCACCTATAACGCATATTATACTGCGTCCGGTCCTTCGGGGGTTACCGCATAATAAGTAGGTAGCACGCTAGCACGAGAAAGGATTTGCTCTAGTTTCCCGTCACTAGCAGGGCGTGATGCAAAATTAACTAGATCTGCAAAGATCAAATTTAATATTGTTTCAGAGGGCCTACCGCGAATCTGCGATTCCTTCTGCTGGATGTTCGTGCTACCTTTATTACTCTCTCTTCTCATACTTTATCTTACTCCTCACACTGTAAACGGGTTTTAGCACACTTACTAGGTTTTCCGAACCAGTATTTGTAGCACTCGACGTCAAGGCTGCCGGGCTGGGCGGGGATGCACAAGTCAAATACGCGCAGGTCGTCCATCGTGATCAGCTTTTCGGGGAGGGATGGCACGCGGTACAACATTACATACCTGAAACAGATTGCAGGTTTTAAAATTTTGAACGGGTAGTTTCACTAGACTTATATTAACCGGGATGTGGACTGTGATTAACTTTTGTATTGTTTTCGAGCTCCTACCGATAAAAATTAAATATAAAATAAATGAAAACAAAAAGAGATCGTGTAGCCAGGCCTCGTGGGACGCGCTGGATAGCATCACGAGCGTGTCCAGCGCGTCCAACGCGTCCGTGCGCGCGTCTACATTAGACAAGCAACATTCCCTCACCAAGACATTTTCCTCTGCACCGGGTTGTGCACTAGCTCGTGCAGCCAGGCCTCGCGGGACGTGCTGGAGAGCATCACGAGCGCGTCCAGCGCGTCAGGGTGCACGTCTCGGAACCGGCACGCGATCAGGCCACCCCAGTCGTGCGACACTAGGATGCACTTCTCTCGCCCTGAAATTATGCGTTATACGCTATTTAGGGGGTTATTATTGCTCAGAGGGGAAGATAAAGGTTTAAAAAGTTGTTTCCTTGTCCTTCTTAGCAGAAAGAGTATTTTGCTACTGAAGTACCCAGGGCGGTGAGCGGGAACATCGTATAAAACTATAACCTTTCCCTGCTAATGTTATTGACACTTCCCGAGGCTGCTGTTTAACTACCTACTAAATTTAGAATTCTAAATTCGTGTGTACCCTTCTCTGATGGAAAGCCACAAACATATTCCTAGTTTTCTAAGAACTCTTTAAATTTATTCAGTGCGCCCGCACAACATTTTCCCAAACGTACCTGGTGGGTATATTGGAATGGGGAACATAAATATTTAAATGAATATAGCCATCGCGTTCGCGTAATATTCTTAAGTACCTAACTGACGAACAAGGTCACGAACATCTTCCACCAGGAGATCAATGTGGTACGCAGACACATCATCCGGCCTCTCCGAGTCTCCGTACCCTCTCATGTCCACAGCAATACACCTGAAATACATTATTACATTTAGGTACATCAATACGTTGATCACTTGATACATAGTCACAATAATTAAAATGAAAATACCTACTTAGGTATAAGTATGCGATAAATTAGAATTTATATAGATCAACTCCTGGTTGACGAGACTTTATTTTGGATTGATATATTTCCTTATCAGTTTTAATGAACATTAATTATAAAACTTTGTATTCTACATAATCGAGGCAGTGTGCTATTTTTTTTGTTTTATTAGAAATAAAATATTAAATAAATATGAGTAAGTACCTACCTACCTACCTAAGGTACAGTCACGTGATTGTTATGCCATTCAGGGTTCTAGCGAAATTGGATATTCCATAGAATAATTACGGACCAAATAATTTAGCTAGGACCCTAAATGGCGTCCCAAGGTAGAGTAATAGGTAAGTAGAGTAAGTTGTTACGTTGTTACCAATAGTTTTTGTTGAACTCCACGATCTGATGCCTCCAAGAAAACCAGAATTCAGGGAACCCATGCAGAAATATCATAAGGGGTTTCGACGGATCGCCGCTTTCCAAATAATGTAACTTGACATTCTGTAAAATATAAAACACTACGGTTAGGTACCTAAAACAATCCTTCCGGCTCACACATGATAATAACAAATGAACGCCCCGATTCGCGCACGAGTGTGGCTTAAAAAACAACAGGTTGCACTCCGGGAGTGCTGGCAGAAGTGAAAACTCAATCACTATTGCAAAATGTCTGCAGCACTATGTACCTATAATTGAGGTTAACGCCATCAAGCGTTATTTAGTCGCATTACTTGAAACCCCTAATCACATCACTGTTAGTACTCGAATTATGTTAATACCAGTTAGAGCGAAACTCACTAAATGGCATTTTTTTATCAATAAAGAAAAACTCAATGACATTGAAGTAGGTAACAGTTTTTCGATCAGGTCACGTGTCCGTCTTACGTCTTACGGTCACGTGAGCGTTTTCCAAAAAAAGTGTACATTTCATTCATGTCTTCAAAATATTGACTTCTTGGGCTCCTTTTACTCAGAATCATTTGTACATTCACGCCTCATACATAAAAAAATGTGTCCAAAGATTTCCTTTCCAGATCGTCACATTCTTGTATGAAAAATTTTTGGTTTTGTATGAACGTGACGCACTGGAAAAAAAAAATTCATACAAAATTTTGGGACACATTTTTTCATGTATGAGGCGTTAATGTACAAATGATTCTGAGTAAAATGAGCCCAAGAAGTCAATACTTTGAAGACATGAATGAAATGTACACTTTTTTTGGAAAACGCTCACGTGACACCTCTCGCGAGTTTAACATTTTTTCCCCATCACAAAAAGTGCACAGCGCCGCTAAAGAAGTTTTCACTTCAAAAATTTAATTAGAAACCCCCAACGAAGGCGCGAAACCAGTCCAAACTGAATGGAGCATAATTTTATTGGACGCACTATATACTAAGGTGTGCGTAAGTAAATTACGTAACTCTCGGTGAGCCCATCGCCATCATACCACTGACCTACAACTGAGCCCGTTTTTTCTGTGCCAAGTTCAAGAGACCACGAAATATTTCTTGCCATTTTCTTAAAGCGTATAATTTAGGTAAGCCTACTACGACGCAACGACTTGAGTATTTACTCAGTTGAGTTCAGGAGTCATAAATATACAAGAGTGGCATACATTAGAATTTTTGACAATAATTATAATATATCCCAGTAGGATATATGACAGTATCTAGTCTCCATCTTACTAACATGTGAGCAATATCAAATATAGATAATGCTATTCTATCTATTGGTCGTTTTGTAGCAAAGGTAAACGAATTCGGTATTGTAGGGGAAGTCCGGGCATAGTGAACACCTTTACCTTTGACTTGACATAACAGAAAAATTTAACGAGGAAGAAATGAAAAAAGTATCAATAATAAGTCTTTATTTAATAATCTTTTAATTTAAAAACAACACTAGCCTCCAATGTTTAATAGTTGCTGCAATTTTGAACGAAACGTAAAAAAATATATTTTATTCGCTTTGCCCAGGGTGCCGGGCAAAGTGAAACAGGCCCCCGGGCAAAGCAAATATTACTAATAAAATCTTAGTGAACTTAATAACTAAGTGAAAATTAATCAACATAAGATCATTTCAATAATATTAATTAGAAAAAGCTGTCACAAGTAACTTTTGATATATTTTCACTGATTTCATAAGCATAAGTCTTCACGGCACATCTGAAGACATTTTAACACAGCGAATCCACGTTCTGATAGCCATTTACATGACGTCTGTTAGCCAGGAGTCATTATCGATCTTTTTTTGATATTTATATACCATCTGTAACAAAATATTATCATTAAAAAAATTACCTAATAAATTCAAAGTGAACACGCTATCCGCTTTGCCCGATCCACTTTGCCCATTCAGTCAGTTAAAGAAATTAAGAATTAAAAAAAAATAACCGTTGGATTGTTTTAAAAGAAATGCGTTGTAAAAGGAAGATACTTTAATAAGCAATAGAAGCATCTTGAATTAAAATTCGAGATAATTACTGTGACAAAATAACATACAATGTACTTACCTTTCAAAATCGAATATTTTGCACTAAAAACACATTTTGACTCCTCACCGACGACGCTCACAGCGACCGCTCCCTGTGACGCTTGCCGCTCATAGAGCGAAGGATCTTGAACATTATATAGGCGCGTGGTGCGACAAAGTCGACTAGTTTAGGATTGGGAGCCCGAATTCGCTTTGCCTGGGGTGTTCGCTTTACCCGGACTTCCCCTAAATGTAAGTATGCCCGCTCCACGGGTTGGGTGTGATATACTCCACATGCATATCCGGAATTTCGATACTTATGTTTCTACATCAGTACATTCGTTATCTAGAAATGGATGTTATCTAGAAATTGTATGTTTGGGTTAAGAATGAAATGATCAGTAATTTATCGGCGTGCATAAACACAGTTTTGAAGTGCAGCACGAGAGTCGATCGTTCCGCTTTCTCGCCACATTGCACTCGGGGTGAACAAACTGCAAACTGCAACGCGATGCGGACCAACCCGGTTTCTGAAACTAGATATCCATACTTCCCTACTTCACTACATCATCACTATCACTACATAGTATAAAACAAAGTCGCTTCCCTGTCTGTCTGTCTGTCTGTATGCTTAGATCTTTAAAACTACGCAACGGATTTTGATGCGGTTTTTTTAATAGATAGAGTGATTCAAGAGGAAGGTTTATGTATAATTGTTAACCCGTGCGAAGCTGGGGCGGGTCGCTAGTAATATTATAAATGCGAAAGTAACTCTGTCGGTCTGTCAGTCTGTTCCGTGCCCTACTATACTATGCCACTACCGTGCCCCCAGATAATATTTGTATTGTATTGGAGGCCTTAACAGGTATAGCAGCAGGATTCCTTGAATTTCGACAAAATGTGAGTGGGATCTCACAAGGCATATTAGGGCCTCTTAAGTTTATAAAACGAATTATAATTATATATTAAACTTCCGAATTATAATTCAGAGATATTTATCTTGTATCATGTTGCTCAGAAAACAGAAATATTCTTCACATTCTCAATCAAAAATGAAAAACGTCTAGTACCTGCCGCCTTTTGTTTAAGTACCTCTGCTTATGTTTCTGTTTTCTTTTGTATTGTTTTCTTTTACTGAGGTGTGCAATAAAGAGTACCTACTTGTATTTGTACCTTTTTGTATGATATAGGAGGCTAACGAGCAGACAAATCCCTGATGGTAAGCGATTACCGTCGCCCATAGACACCCGCAACACCATAGGGGTTGTAAGTGCGCTGCAGGCCTTTAAGATAGTCCTACATGGATCCTACCTCGTTTACTTTCCGATTTAGACCACAAGATGGCAGAACGTACAAAGCGCAATGGAGCGTCGTACGTGCACTGTAAATTTTTACTGTTTTTAGGTACCTAACTAATGTTAGATACGATTCATTATTAAAGATAGGTACATAGGTAGTAATCTACCTATGTACCTATCTTTAATAATGAATCGTATGTCATAATAAAAAGAACTTTCACAATAGGTAGGTACCATAATACTTATACTCTTTGTTATCGGTCTTCGCCACACAAGTTTTGAGAAATCAGCAATGACAGTTACGACATCATTTCTAATAAAAATATTGAGTGAACCGCATTACTGTTTAGCTGAGACTGCTGAGGACAGATCTTTACGGCAAGGTTTTTAACTTTCTACTGATGAGTAATGAAGAACTAATAAATATTCGCCTTTAAAGTACTGTAAGGTAAGGCTTGCGACTTCAAGAAGTTATAAATGCTTTGATTTAACTTATTTTATGCCAGCATAAACTTTAATACCTACCTAAATAATTTAAAACGGTGTAGAATCTTATTTCTAATATTACCATTTTCGTAACTATTTCAGATTTAAAGTTTTTGACTTGTAGGTTCCAACCATCTCAATAGACATGTAGCTTAATTTTACAGTATACCTAATTCAAAAGCACCACAGGTCTCAAATTCTGATATAAAATTTACCAGGCCCCTATTTCACCAAGGTGACAGGAGCGAGAATTGTCGACATCACTGTTACTGACGTCACAGGCCTCCATAGACTACGGTAACCGCTTACCACCGGACGGGCGGTGTGCTTGTTTGCCAACAACATATTCATTAAAAAAAAATTAAAAAATTAAAGATAAACAAAAATAAAACCAAAATAAAATAACTTAATATAATATCTTTTTAGGGTTCCGTAGCCAAATGGCAAAAAACGGAACCCTTATAGATTCGTCATGTCTGTCTGTCTGTCCGTCTGTCCGTCTGTCTGTCCGTCCGTATGTCACAGCCACTTTTCTCCGAAACTATAAGAACTATACTGTTGAAACTTGGTAAGTAGATGTATTCTGTGAACCGCATTAAGATTTTCACACAAAAATAGAAAAAAACAATAAATTTTTGGGGTTCCCCATACTTCGAACTGAAACTCAAAATTTTTTTTTTCATCAAACCCATACGTGTGGGGTATCTATGGATAGGTCTTCAAAAATGATATTGAGGTTTCTAATATCATTTTTTTCTAAACTGAATAGTTTGCGCGAGAGACACTTCCAAAGTGGTAAAATGTGTGTCCCCCCCCCCCCCCCTGTAACTTCTAAAATAAGAGAATGATAAAACAAAAAAAAATATATGATGTTCATTACCATGTAAACTTCCACCGAAAATTGGTTTGAACGAGATCTAGTAAGTAGTTTTTTTTTGTATACGTCATAAATCGCCTAAATACGGAACCCTTCATGGGCGAGTCCGACTCGCACTTGGCCGCTTTTTTTAAAAAGGGAACCGCCTTCAAAAAACCAACCCACTGAAAAGTACAAAATAATTTTTATATGGCACCCCTTTTCGTGTCCAGTCCCTATCCCGTCGTAAAGCAAATTTTTGCCAAAAAGTAATTAATAAAATACCTAATAATAAGAAAATTAATAATCATCCGGGTAATTAATTAGTTTTTGAAGTCGGTGCCAAACCAAAATTTTTGAGAACCGATATTTTAGAGAACAAAGAACGCTGCACTTACTTGCATTATAAAGACATACTTAGTTTACTCATTAATTTAGTTCTTGTAGGTACTACGTACTCGTATTTTTTTTCTGATTGGTAGTAAATACTGTTTTTGTTGGTTTGGCACCGCCTTCAAAAACTAAGTAATTACCCGAATGGTTATTAATTTTCTTATTATTAGGTATTAATTACTTTTTGGCAAAAATTTGCTTTACGACGGGATAGGGACTGGACACGAAAAGGGGTGCCATATAAAAATTATTTTATACTTTTCAGTGGGTTGGTTTTTTGAAGGCGGTTCCCTTTTTTAAAAAAAGATATTATATTAAGTTATTTTATTTTGGTTTTATTTTTGTTTATCTTTAATTTTTTAATTATTTTTTATTTATTTTATTTTATTTTATTCTTTTTAGTGATAGGTAGGTACTTCATTTATTTTAGGTTTTAGGCTAAAATACTAGTTTGTTAGGCTCTCCATTTAGTTTTGGGCTAGTAACTACCTACCAATGTTGGTGATGGCCTAACTCGATGATAATCGCGACACAACATAATATGACGTTTTGGTGCTAAACGATTTGTAAGTATATTGCTCCCACTCCCACTCCCATTCCCGGTCCCAGTCCGAGTCCGACTCCCACTCCCACTATTTTATCTAAATCGGATTCAGCAACATAAATTATAGCATGGCCACCTACCGGGTCCAATTGGTTTTTCAAACCATCCATGTACCTACTGTACACTAAAACCTTCTCCAGAATGTAACAAACACTTTTCTGAAAACCGAATCAAAATCGGTTCAGCCAAACGCGAGATAATCACGAACAAACATACACACATACATACGGGTCAAACTGAGAACGTCCTTTTTTTAAAGGCAGTTAGAAAAAAGTTCATCGACCCACCTAGTGGAACTCTGCAACATAGACACACGACGACAAGTCGGTTAACCAAAACAAAGTGTGCCGATGTTGCACCAAACCTGAGTTCCACTAGGTACATCAAGGGTTCAGCATCAGCTCTATCTTGGGTACTGCTCTCCCAAGTGCTCATCAAGATGTGTTAGATGTGACGGATGACCAAAATAGCGTTGGCATATGTTGCACCAAACCTGAGTTCCACTAGGTACAGCAAGGGTTCAGCATCAGCTCTATCTTGGGTACTGCTCTCCCAAGTGCTCATCAAGATGTGACGGATGACGAAAATAGCGTTGGCCTATGTTGCACCAAACCTGAGTTCCACTAGGTACAGCAAGGGTTCAGCATCAGCTCTATCTTGGGTACTGCTCTCCCAAGTGCTCATCAAGATGTGATGGATGACCAAAATAGCGTTGGCCTACGTTGCACCAAACCTGAGTTCCACTAGGTACAGCAAGGGTTCAGCATCAGCTCTATCTTGGGTACTGCTCTCCCAAGTGCTGATCATGATGTGATGGATGACCAAAATAGCGTGGGCCTATGTTGCACCAAACCTGAGTTCCACTAGGTACATCCCGAGTTCCACTAGGTACATCCAGGGTTCAGCATCAGCTCTATCTTGGTTACTGCTCTCCCAAGTGCTCATCAAGGCGTGTCGGATGACCAAAACAGCGTGAGCCTATGTTGCACCAAACCTGAGTTCCACTAGGTACAACCAGGGTTCAGCATCAGCTCAGATCTATGTATACTAAAACCTTCTCCAGAATGTAAGAAACAGTTTTCTGAAAACCGCATCAAAATCGGTTCAGCCAAACGCGAGATAATCGCGAACAAATATACATACATACATACATACATACATACGGGTCAAACTGAGAACCTCCTTTTTTTTTTTTGAAGGCGGTTAAAAACTCCATTACATCGCCAATAAATAAGTACTTATTTTGCGAAGCTAATGACAATTGTCACAAGAAACACGACAATTGTCTGTCACAGAACTCATTTTCTGTCAAGAATTACCGAAAGTTCTATTAAATCGTGTGACAATTGTCATCATCATCATCATCATAAACTTCAAAAGAGAAATACATGTTTTTTGCCGATATAATAAAGTTTTTTTAATAATACAATGATGGTGGCAAACAAGAATACGGCCCGCACAATGGTAAGCAGTAACCGTAGCCCATGGATGCTTGTGACGTCAGCAACAGTGACATTTGTCGAATTGTCGCACCTGTCGCCGTGGTGAAATAGGGACCAGCTCACAAAAGAAGAGAAGGGCCTATTTGAATTGTATTGTATACCATTGAATTGTGTGTAATTTTTTAATCACCTCCAAAAAGGAGGAGGCTTTCATTTCGTCGCGCGCCCACGCGCATACTCGCATCAGATTCATGTTGGTGACTCAGATCTCAGATGATAACGCAATTGGTTACGAATTACGTTATCCTCAATGAAAATTTTATCACACTTGACCTCGAGTAGGCTATTAATTAGGTCATAACGCAACGCAACAAGCTATGTGACCTTCAACTGACGCGAAAGACACATGGATTAGCGCACTATGGGCTGAAACGGCCAAAAAGCGAGAAAGTTTTTCGCGAAAAACCTGTCTTAAAAAATGGCATTCGACAGGAAATAGCTCGACAAACAATAATTGTGGTATAATAATATGTTTTGCTGATAATACATTTTTTTATTATTTAATGAAAAAAATTAACAAAATATTTTAGGGGTAAGTACCTATTATGTTTTAAATTGATACTATTTATATATAAATAAATTGTTGATAAAACGCAGTATTGGTAATTTGTTTTTATTACTATAGCATTAAAATATCAAACACTAATGTAATTTTACAAAAACAAGACCTTTAGACAAAATACGATTTTTTATGGACTTTTGACTGGACTAAGAAAACAAATAGGCACCTGAGCCCGTACCATGAGTCACTGACAGTGTCAAAACTGACATTTACGCTATCGAGAACGTAATTTACTTTCTATACATCTCGCTCGTACTCGCATATTAGTGCGAACGAGATGTACCTATAGGAAGTAAATTACGTTCTCGATAGCGTATATGTCAGTATTGACACTGTCAGTGACTCATGGTACGGGCTCTGGGCATTTTCACTTAACTGTGCACTTTTAACGGCCGGTTAGCAATCATTATATACAAAACTGACGGTCAATGTCAAATCCCATATACCTATTTTGTCAGGAATGTAACGATTAGACGTTACAACACGACTTAAGTCGCGCTTTAAAGTGCAAGTTAAAATGAAAATGCCCACCTACATAAGTAGGCTGCTTATCTGTTTATACTTTATACAAGTAGAAAAATAACCTCCTAAAAATTCAATACCTTCCTCAAAATAAGGTGGAATAGGTATTTGTAATTTTCATCCACTTTTTCATCCAAAAAAATGTTTTTTTTTTTGTTTTTAAAATTAAATATGCATTGTTTTGAAAAAATATTGTACCACAATTATTGTTTGGTGAGCCATTCCCTGTCGAATGGCGTTTTTTTTAAATAGGCTTTTCACAGAAAACTTCGAGTAGGTATCCGCTTTTTGACCGTTTCAACCCATAGTGTAGCGGTCTCCTATTTGGAGAGATATAAAATTAATATGTAGGAATCTGACGGCCTATCGCGAAAAGAGCCTACCAGTGACATTGAAAATCGACATTTCATTATATGCCTCTATCACTCGAGTATTATAATGTGGAGTACCTAATAAACAAATTCCGATTTTCGATGTTCGCTGTAGGTAATATAGGATCTCCGAGAGCTTATCAGCCTACCGTGAAAAACGAAAATCAAAATTTTGTTATCTGGCTTCTATCTGTAACGATCTTACTTACATATTCAAGTGATAGGGGCAAATAAAGAAAATTCGATTTTTCGCGGTAGAGCCCAAAGGGCCTATTGGTTCTAGGAGCACTTAAATTGTGGCATAAATTATGGCCCATAACCTGCCACCGCATAAGTAGGTGTATCGATGGAGTGTTTGTAATTATTGTGAACAGGTATTAATTGTGCCTAGTCACGTTCTGTGGGTTCTTCCATGGTAGGTACCTACTAATAAAGCTACGTACGTGCCATATATGTGCTACACCATTTAAATTTTACTGCTAGGCCAATCAAATTAGATTTTTTCGAAGAATTAATTCCCAGCAAGCTGGATATCATTTTGATGCCTAAATGCGTGTGATCAGAGTTTGGTCCATCCCACGAGGTGTGCATAAATTTTCGCTCTTTTTTCAGTTTTTTGCTTGTAAATCAAAACGATGACGTCCGACGGAAAATTTGTTCTAATCACAATGAAAATTGATATCAGAGTAGGTACCTACCTAATCTTAGTCAAAGTTTGTAAAAAATGGCCGCCACCTTGAATTTCTGTTTTTTATATATTAAAAATCCGATTTTTATGCTATAAATCCGAAAACGCCAGTGTCTGATTCAATTTACCAAACCTTGCTGGTAGTGCCATTGTAATTGATAGTGGGTCCCTTCTAAATGGAGTGCTTTGGCAAACAAAGCAAAAAATTATCTCCTAAGGCTCCCAAAATCTATGCACACCTCTTGAGATGGAGCAAACTCGGATTACACGCATTTAGGACCAAATGAAAGTACTATAAACAATTTCCAGCTTGCTGGGAATTGATTGCTCAAAACGCTATTTTTGGATCTAATTTAATTGGCCTAAATATGTTTGCTCTTGGGTGTACACCCAGAGTAGGTAAATAATTAAATTAATAATTTTTAAAAGTAGCAACAATAAACTCACATTAACTTTAATGTACTTATGTACTCCATATTTAGGGTCCGTCAGGCAGGCCGGCGGTTCCAGCCGCAGCTTCTGGGCCCAAGGGTCCGCAAAGGGGTTCTTGACATATCTCACAGCGAAATATCCCAATGTGAGGATACTGTAGTAAACAGTAAGTAGGTTAAACACTACGAAACGCGTGATCGCGTCTAGAACGCTCATGTTGGCGCGGGCACGTGCGGTAATCGCGGCGCCGGCTCTCAGACTGACTACTTTGTATTAATTATAGTAAGCACTTTGTAGTTATTTAGTACTATGTACACGACCACTACCTGCAGTGTCTAGGAGCCCGAATCTGCCTAGCTAGTGACATGAGTTTCTTGAATTTCCCGCGAATAGAGAAATCTATCGATAATGAGACCTATTGATGAGAAAGTAGGTACAGTCAAAAGCAGAAGTTGATAAGCGGGCGAGGTGTTCAAAATTACCTTAACACGCTCTTATTCTCTTAACAATAAAGTCGCGTCAATTAAGATTATTTTGAACTCCTCGCCCGCTTACCTAGCAACTTCTGCTGTTGACTGTACTACCGACTCAGTCCGACTCGGTACTCTCGACTCAACAGACTCGACTCGACTCGGTGATCACTGAACACCCATTTCAGTCTCGAACTACAGGCAGTATGGGTGCAATGGTACACTTTATTCTCGGTAAAACCCCTGATAATACCTACACGACGACACCGAAGGAGGTGTTAAATTGGGGTCAGAGTTTACCCTATATAGGGGTCACTATCTATACTCGATAAAAACTAGTTAACTCCATCATATTTAATCAAACATTCACAATAACAATGGACAAAAAAGAAGTCTTCAAAAACAAATATTCAACATCAATGAACTATGAAGGGATCTCATAGAGCACACTTTAAATGCTGATATTCTCATGTAGGTACCTACAATCTGACAACTACCTCCTACTAAAACTGTAGTTTTCATACTGAATTCTTACAAGAGTTAATCAAGATCAAATGCCATGAAAAAACATACACGAAAATTAGACTATTGCAAGGGCAGCCTCTGACTGACCAAAACCTACAAGTTAAAGTTACAGACCGTGTGTTTAAAGCCCTACAAATTACCATTTCTTACCGATTGCTTTTCAGACATGGACGGAATTAAACCATTTTCCTCAAGAATTATTTCATTCGCCTGGCTCGATAGGTACCACGACTTCCGGTTTGAAAGTCACATACCTAAGTACCCTACCGCCTCAAGAGTCTTGAGTCAAGACTCAAGAGACAAGAGTGTTACGGACGTTAACATCGGGAAGATAAACCTTTATACCATTAATTATTACAATTCACTAATCTATTCAGTTTATTTAAATAACGTAGGTATTAAGCACGTTTTAGAATCAAAATCGATAAGTCTGAGGTTTTTACATGCATTCTTTAATTAGGTATCATACATGCAGGGCCAGATCTAGGGTAGAGCGAGTGGAGCGGCCGCTCTAGGCGCCAAATGGTAGGGGGGCGCCAAAATGGCAAATACTGTGAAAAAAAAACATCTTGAAAAAACGGACGGGTAACTACAGAACCTTATACTGAGCATGGAGCGCCAAAACTTAATCTCGCTCTACCCTGATCGAGAACTCGGGCCGGCGCTGCATACATGTCACATTAGATTCGCTATTCAAGCCGTGACAATAACGAAAAC
Organism: Cydia amplana; assembly: GCF_948474715.1. Lineage (NCBI taxonomy): Eukaryota > Metazoa > Arthropoda > Insecta > Lepidoptera > Tortricidae > Cydia > Cydia amplana. The sequence goes on along the minus strand of NC_086071.1, from coordinate 14,287,798 downwards.
TGTAATTCTAAAATCCCTCTATTGTAAATTAGGGTTGCGATTGAATGCCCATAGCAATAATGTTTTTAAACAGCACGTCGACTTCGAGCCTGGGGTCTGGCCTGGGGCCGCGGGGCTCCCGGCTGGAGTCTCCAGAGCCGCTCCACGCGTCACACTCGCTCGGGGCTCGCATGTCGAACCTCCCGGCTGACGAGGACGGTATATTTGTACTACACAACTCCTTCGAAGCCTCTTCTTGCAGCCTTTCCAAGGTCTCCTTTTCTATTTGTTCCAGGCGATCCATCGCGGTGCTAGCATCCGCTTGTGGTCGTGCTTTAAAGTCGATCTCGATGTCGATGCTAAAACAAAAATGTGTAGGTAAATTAAATGAAATCTTTATTTCAGGCAACTAGTACCTTAAAAGTAGCATACTTATTATAAAAATATAAACTAAACACTAAAAATCACTTTAAGATTGCGATGCAATACGCAACCCGCAGTGTCAGGGAGCCGGCCGCGGAACCGCCGAAACTTGACACGCTTCGGCCAAAACGTCGCTAGATGTTCAGTCGGAGCGCTCAGCACAAACGAATTAAAATTCGCATTGTGTCGAGATTCCAACTTCGCAACCCTCAGGATGAATCCGGTCTTTGCTTACAAATGTAAACAGTGTTGTGTTTCAGTGTTCTAACCTTTTCGACGCCGTGTCAAACACAAAAGCTGTCACGCTGACGCCACGTCACCGAAGTGTCAAAACTGAAATTGTACTTTATGCATATGCACGTAGGTCTATGTTGCTCTGTGGTCTGTGATCGATTAATCGGTCTTTGGCGTTGAACCTACGGTGCGGATGTGTCGGTCATTGGCGTCCAAAAGGTTACACACACCGTTAGAGGTTTTTCAGTCCAACATCCTCATGATGGTATTGTGGTATACCTATTGCAGAATAAATTCATTGTTTTTAATGTAAACAAGTTACCTACTTAAATACGCACACGCACGCACATCCATGTTTACTCATCTTTGTTCACTCAGTCCGAAAGTCAAGTACCTACTTAAATAAGCAGTAAGAGATGAGAGAAACCGTTTAAGTACACAGTAAGAAAATACCACCAGTCCACGTGTAAATAGTACCTACATCGTGACGTAACGTAACGTTGAGAAATCGAGTTACCTACCATCGGTGACCTTCGTGATGGGCTTTCATGTCTCATTATGTCATTATAAAAGGTCGGAAACGTTGACCAGTATTGATCACAGATGATTTTTCCATTACAAGGCCAACAGGCGTTCAAAACTAACCCGGTAAGGTTCCGGAACTGAGCCCAATCCTCCACGCACGGTGCGCGGGGTATCTCCTTCGCGACAGCGCGCATCGCGTTTTCGACACTCTCGCTCACCAACAGCTTCTCTTCTTCTTCTGAAATTTTCAATCATTAGGTATAAAGACATTACAGTAGGAACATGCTAAGGGTTTATTCATAAATTACGTCATTTCAAATTGGGGGGGGGGGGGGTGAATGGACATCATCGGATGATGGTAGCCTGACGTAGGAGGAAACGGGGTCATTCGAAGCATGATTTTTTGGATAATTTTAATCGATGACGTAATTTATGGACAGCCCCTAAGTCTGCACCGACTCAGACGCGGCAAATTGTGGAAAGCCATAATTAACGTCATATTATCATAAGAAAAAATGTTTTGTCTTCACTTTGTCATCGCAAGTTGGTTCGACTCATTCTTTCACATTTGTGTACAGAAACAGGTAAAAGTGCAGAGGCCCTACCGCGAAAAACGAAAATCTAAATTATATATGATGACTGGTCTGGCCTAGTGGGTAGTGACTCTGGCTGCCTGTGAAGCCGCGGTCCTGGGTTTGAAACTTCGAATCCCGTTCAGGGCATTTATTTGTGTGATGAGCTCAGATATTTGTTCCTAAGTCTTGGGTGTTTTCTATGTATTTGTTTTTTATATATCGTTGTCTGAGAACCCACAACCAGAGTTGCCAACCGTACTGTATTATATAGTATTGTACTATATTTTGGCTCTCTGTACTAGGTATATAACTTTTGGAAAAATATATAGTACGCTAAAATACTATATTTCCGATTAAACGTATAATTATTACACTTATGTTTAGTATTTTATCTAAAAGTAGTATAAGTATTTTTTGAAATGTACTATATTTTTGATGCCTTATTCTGGAAAATACTATATTCCACCAAAAAATTGTTGGCAACCCTACCCACAACAAGAGCCTTCTTGAGCGTACTGTGGGACTTCAGTCAATCTAGAATGTCCTATATATGCGAGCTCTATCCCTCCAATATGCGAGAGCGGTAGAGAGACAGAAAAGGAAACTTCGATTTTCGTCTTTTGCGGTAGCTAGGCCCTCAGTTTGCAACGTTAAAATTAAAGTGTCAATTTCGTTTACACTGTAGATTTTACACTACATCGATATCATTGTCTACAAGCTAGTGAACTTGGCCGAATCTAGCCATGCGTAACATAGGTAAGGTAAGTAGCGTTCGCATCCTGTTATACCAACTAAAATTTGTACTTTACTAATTCCCCTACCTGAGAAACTGAGCTATTAATCAACTAAATTTACATTGCATTACCTTGGCAATAGGTAATAGGTATGGTCGTTATGTCAGGTAAACCTGTAGGGAGTCGTGTAGGTAATACACAGGAGAATATGCGCTATAGGTAATTGTTGAACGTACTTAACGTTCTCCCCTGCCTGAGGGAAACACATTATCTTCCTCTCTATCGCTTCAATATGCAAGAGCGATAGCAAATTTTTGATTTTTAGGGTTCCGTACCCAAAGGGTAAAAACGGGACCCTATTACTAAACGGGACCCTATTACTAAGACTCCGCTGTCTGTCCGTCCGTCCGTCCATCCGTCTGTCACCAGGCTGTATCTCACGAACCGTGATAGCTGAATTGAAAATGACAGTTGAAATTTTCACAGATGATGTATTTCTGTTGCCGCTATAACAACAAATACTAAAAACAGAATAAAATAAAGATTTAAATGGGGCTCCCATACAACAAACGTGATTTTTGACCGAAGTTAAGCAACGTCGGGCGGGGTCAGAACTTGGATGGGTGAACGTTTTTTTGCTTGTTTTGCTCTATTTTTTGTTGATGGTGCGGAACCCTCCGTGCGCGAGTCCGACTCGCACTTGGCCGGTTTTTAGATGTTAGCAGTAGGTATATAGGTATAAAATGGGCACTGGCCCATGGAAGGGTTGCTTATATAGTGCTTATTTACCCAAACGCGTCTGCTGAGCTGACTGCGGGCGCCGCAGGGCCCTCGCTATGTTCCCACACACTGGGTGCTGCGAAGTCAATCTGCTACCACTGTTGCGCCACTCCTCATCTGTGGCAACAAAATAACATTTACTTATTTATCTTTTTGATAAACAACACTGTTCGAGCAAAAACCTATTCCATTAAGGGGTTAATTCAAAGGTAGATCTATGCTTTCCCAGGACACTTTCTGCTAAGAGGAACAGAGAGGAATAGGTATAAGTTATTTCCCTTAGCGGCAAAATATCACAAAGATTCCGGCGAAAGGATAGATCTAATAACCGGTTATTAAGGGGCCCCTTAAGGCAAATAAAAAGTCCTTTGCGTAGAGCCTTAAAAAACACCCAGTTAAAATAGACGAGACGTGTTATTTTAATTTAACGTATGATCATATGACCCAAAAGCTTGAACTAGATGAACTCTTGCGACACTATTGACGCGAAAATTACGCACTTTTGTAATTTCACTTAATATTTATCCTCTTCCGGCTAACCGCTCAGCGTACAAAAAAATGTAAAGTTCCTAAACTTGTTATGTTAAACACACTCGGTCGTCACCGGTCATATAACTGCGCCATATACAAGTAGGAGCGTGTTACCCATGAGTCGCCACACTCGTGTCCTTACTTTTTTTTCTCATTTGCCATTTTGGCACCCCCCTTGCCATCCGGCCCCTAGAGCGGCCGCTCCACTCGCTCTACCCTAGATCCGGCCCTGAGGGCCTACCGCGAACCACGTTCGACGTGTTGCCTCTCTGTCGCACATGTAAATTCATACGTAAGTGTGATAGGGAGGCAACACGTCGAACGTGGTTCGCGGTAGGCTCACTGAGCCTACTCGGCGCTCGCTCTCCCGCATCGGGAGCGCGGTACTGGGCTGCGGCGGGAGTTGCACGTCGCGCGGCCTCGCTCCGACACACTCGGTCGTCGCCGGTCATATAACTGCACCATATACATATACAGTAGAAGCGTGTTACCCATGAGCGTATTCAGCGAGGGTAGCCTGCTAGCCAGCGAGAGCGCGTTGCTGGGCCTCGGCGGGAGTTGCACGCGCGGCCTCGCGCGCATACACTCGGTCGTCGCCGGTCATATAAGGTCACCCTATTTACCCATGAGCGTGTTCAGCACATGTAGCCTGCTCGGCGCTCGCTCTCCCGCATCGAGAACGCATTGCTGGGCCACGGCGGGAGATGCACGCGTGGCCTCGCTCCCACACACTCGGTCGTCGCCGGTTATATAAGTTCACCCTATTTACCCATGAGCGTGTTCAGCGCATGTAGCCTGCTCGGCGCTCGCTCACGCGTCGAGTGCGCGGTGCTGGGCCGCGGCGGGAGTAGCACGCGCGGCCTCGCTCCCACACACTCGGTCGTGGCCGGTCTTCGACGGGAGACACGCAATGGGCTAACAACATCGACATCAGCTTCTAGGCTCTGTGACAGATAAAGACAACAATTCTCGCTTTTGTCCGAAGCTCTTCGGACAGGTAAGCCAAAGGCTCCAGATTAAGGGTTATTACCTACTTATAGTACTTATGTAGGTACTATTTCACCACCTTATTTAAAAAACATGTTCTTAGCAGCCAATTTATAATACTTAGGTGCCTAATACAAAACTATAAAACTCTATGAAATGATAGTGATAGACACAGCGTTTCTAGAATATATATAGTAAAATTAAGCGATACACTTTTAAGTCTAAATTGTTAATTACTTACAAAGGAAGCGATCCATATAACTGAATGAAGTGTGTACCTCTAGTTGTGAATGTGACGGTCCAGGTTGCGGTTCCAGAGACACGTCAGGAGTCATGGAGGCGGCCGTGGTGTCCACCTCGCATTCGCTCTCCGAGTCCGAACTCAACGTGGGGTTCAACTCTGCTGCGTGAGCATCCTCTGCCAAATATAAATAAAACAGACTTACATACTTAGGAGAGTCGTTTTAGCGACTTCTACTTGGGCAGCAGCTAATTGTTCATAATACAGAAGAATACCTACTATGAGGCAGATCTAGTCAACTCCTCAAGTACTTACTTAGTCATCAACATCTCTGTCATCAGATTATTAGGTAACTCTTACAACGTAACCCTTACTGTGTATCATATGTGTCACATAGACTATAATCTATATCATGGAGGAACATGGGAAATTCTGCTTCGATCCTTGCGCGATAGCGTCCGTTAGTAAGGGTATCTCGCAAACTATTAAGAGGCACAGAATCACACAAACTCTGGCTAAGTACTAACCATCATCGGCGTGCATCGGACGGTCGTCTAGATACTGCAGTCTGGGTAGAGCGGTCTCGACCCGCGCGCGGTAGTCCTCCGCGTCCGCCAGCGGGGTGCCTCGCAGCGTCAAGTTGCGCAAGGAATCACACACACCCAACGTCCAGAGCCGACTTGACTCTGCTATCGGGTTGCTAAGAAAAATACGTGATAGTTTGTAGGTAGGTCTACGCTTACATCTAAAAACTTAAGTCGATTGTTGGTAGGTATAGTAGGGTTAATCACAAAGGTTGCAACTATTAACTAATAACTACCTACTATACTACAGATCTTCAATACAATTTGGAGCTGATTTACAAACCCTACTGCTGGCTGCTGGCATATACATAAAAAAAAAATTTTAAGTAGGTACGCATTTTAAGGTCTGTAATCTAGATAAAAGCATTAGGTACAAAAGTTTCTTTCTTTGGTTTCTAAAATCTTCACAACTGAAAGCAAAAAACCGAGGAAACCATTTTTCAAATAAGTATTTGTCTCGGCCAAGACATCCAGTCTATCCCGTACTCTCTACTCTCTGAACTTTTCGATTTATAGCAGTATATGTTAGCAAAATTTTGTAGGACTGCTATAATATTAGCTATTGCTCCAGGATGATATGACAAAATTGAGTAAATTGAAAAATTTTGATAACATATACTTAACCATATTTTTTACATTATGTACTGACTTTGCTAAGTTCAACGTATGCAATTTCTGAAGACCGGCCAAGGGTTGTATGTCGCGCAGCCGGTTACCGGCCGCGTGGAGCTCCCGCAGGGCGCCCAGGCCCCACACCCCGTCGAGGCTCGTCAGACCGCAGCGATTTATGCTCAAGATCTAAAGCAAACATCACAAAAATAACAGATATTGTCAGTAGAACAAGGCGGCAAATTTGAAAAATGTAGGCGCGAAGGGATATCGTCCCATAGAAAATTTGAATTCCGCGCCTTTTTTTACTGACACGATTTGCTTGACCAGCTATACTTATTACTGGGTAGGTATAGGTAGGTACTCTGGGTCGGTGCCTGTCGGTGATATACGGCAAATGATGATGATGGAATTTCCTTTTGCAGACTTGCTCCTTTTGACTCACAGATTAATTTAGGAAGGGGAGCCAATCGAATTTATGATGCAAAATTTTACTTCAGGGGGACTTATTGGCTCCCCTTCCTAAATCAATATGTGAGTCAAAAGGAGCAACTCTGCAAAAGGAAATTCCATCATCATCATTTGCCGTATAATTAAATCTACACCATGCATCAGGGAATATACATATACTTTAGGCTTACCGCGAGACTTTCTAACGCCCTTGCTTGTTTTAGTGATAATCAGATAACGAAATTGCGATTTTCGGCGTTCGCGGTAGGCCCCTTTAACCTGACAGCTTCACAGAACCTTTAAACGCGCAAGTCCGATGCCAAGGTCGCGCAACGTCGCGACGGCGCTCCCGTCAAGCGTGAGCTCGCGCAGCCTCGGCGCCAGCACGGGCAGCCGCCGCAGCCCGACCTGCTCCGCGATCACGCGCAGCTTCGCCTCGCGGATGCGGAGAACTTCCTCGTCGGTCTGAGCGCCGCTCGATTGTTTCTGGTCGAACAGATATTTTAAAGCAATAAGGGAAACTGCTGTGGCGAGGTGATCAGCTTGGCAAATCTTACCCCTTAGGAATTCAAAATAGAGTAGTAAATATATACCTAGGTAGGTAGCCCAAAGTGTATGTTTGAAACTACGCTTCTGCTTCACAGGCGACATTTGAAACTATAATAACGTTAGTTTAGACAACACAATTGTTGAAAGCATAATGTGAGATATACTTTCGACTATATAGTCGGGTCGAAAAAAAAGACACCACCCACCAATAACTCGATGAGCGTGAGATCCCGCGGTATCACGATGCGCCTGTAGCCCGCGCAGCGATCCAGCTCTTCCACTCAAAGCAGCTGCTGGAGTTAAATGGAACCAGCAGATAATATATTTTTCTGTGACGACAGTGACACTACTCACCAACAGCTCGATGAGCGTGAGATCCCGCGGTATCACGATGCGCCGGTAGCCGGGCAGACGGCGCTCCAGCTCGTCCTGTCCCGGTGGCTGCTCGGGCTCGGGAGGCGGCATAGCCAGCGCCCTGATGTGTATAAACACTGAGTAATAGTTTCACTGTGAGTGTAAATCTTAGTTGATTTCAAATTGCGAAAGCAGACAAATCCGGCGTGCAAAAACAAAGTGGAGGCGGGTCAAAAAGTTTGGAGACCCCTGTTCTAAGGGTGCAATGGGGATAGCCAGATGCCGGCCCGAGCCACACTCGCGTCTTTTAAAACTTTTTTTTTCTCATTTGCCACTTTGGCGCCCCCCTTGCCATCCGGCGCCTAGAGCGGCCGCTCCACTCGCTCTACCCTAGATCCGGCCCTGGGGATAGCAGTGTAGTAGGTACATACGAATATTACTAAAGGGGTGGGTTGGGATTCTGTTTAAAAAACAACTTATACGACGCCACGCCGGCGAAGTCGCAGGCAGATAGGTAATAGTATAATATAAGATAGGTACCTAAACAAAGGTGTCGGTCGCAAATTATGTGGCTCGGGAGTACTTGTACTTGATATTTCTGAAGGCGACGGCGATGGCCCGACACTCGGCGTCTGGGGAGCGCTGCCAAGTTCCACGCACGGAGCTTCCTGGCCAGGCATCGTGACTGGCCGAATCACTGATGACTACTCCATAAAACTTCCAAAAAAAGTTAAGGTTTCACTATCCTTTTTCGGGACACTTTTCTTCGGGACAGAGAAAGGTGATAGCAAGAATTAAAGCAAGCAGAAAGCGTCCGGCGAAAGGATACGTACATGTAAATAACTCCTTAAATTATTACTTATTGCAGGTACGGAAGTTTAACCAATACAATAAAAAAGTTGCATTGTGTATAGAAGAATTCAAAGGGGAGATAAGAATTTGAGAGCGGAGGGCGGAGGTAGGTACACTCACTCACGCACATTACGACTGAAGTTTATATACCTATATAGAGCAGATATTTGTTGCTAGAGTGCATGATTGTGTGTCCTTGGGATCATGTAGCCCCCCTATAATGATATTATTGGGGAAGGCGTGGCTGGAAGCCACTGGGACGCTTCGTTATTCCACCGGGCATGACCTCAGTCTGTCTAATAGATACACAGATACTACATTATGCACCTTACATACACTAGATAGTGACTAAACCAAAGGATTCTTCATTAGTACCTAGGTCATAAAATTGCGACTGAAATAATTATGACTATGCCATAAATATCCTTACCGTCGAATATCCTGATAATAAATGTGTTTTTAACGTTATGTTCTGCAAATTATTCAAGGAAAATTATTTATTCTCTATTCAATTGATTTTATTTACAAATATGATGTCCAATAATAATCCGTTGCCATAGTGACAAACAGAGAATAATACTCCAATCAAGTAAGGTCATAAATAGGTATAGTTTGTCAAACCAATACTACTCTTTGATAAATACTCTAATCGAGTAAGGTCATAAAACAGGAATGTCGTCGGCCTAAGTCGCAAACCTCCATCAAACCTCGGAACTCCTCCGAGGGAGTTACGAGGTTTGTGACTAGAAGTTTAAAGTATTGTTGTCCAAGGTAGCAATTACTAATTTCCTTGAAATGGAGTTACGAGGTTTGAGACTTAGGCCGACGATGTATAGGTATCAAAGCATAGATGGTAGTATCAAAGAATACAATACTCACTAGGATAGGTATTAAATACCTATACATATACTTAATAAAATATGTAAAGCTCAAAAGTATAACTATTTAATAGTCAGTTTAGACTCGCGGCTCGCGGCTCGGCTCGCCGCGCGTCTCGTGGCTCGCCTCGACACACTCGCGTTCGGCTTATCATTCGGTTATAAACCTTATGCCGTGCCGTTAGTGTTTAAATTATATAAGCTCGATGAGCTTGCGAGCCACGAGACGAGCCGCGAGCCCACCGCTCACACTCGCGTCTCGTGGCGCGGCTCGCGGCTCGTCTAGTGGCTCGCGCGAGAGTCTAAACGGCTATTACATACCCGCGATTACCTTAACTTGCGCTGGATGCGTGCACTATGTGCAAGAAATTGGCTACAATGCAATATCAAAACGCGTGTTCAATAAAAAAAACTGTCACTGTCAGTACTGTCACAAGTGTCACATGAACTTTTGGCGCGAATTGTCGACGTATTGTCAAGTGTTTTTACATTAATTTCTTATTATTACATATTTAGTCTATAGTTGAACTGAATTCTCACTGAAACTAAGTTATTTTAGTTTCTGCAAGATTTATTACTTTCAAAATCACTTAGATATCTGATCATCTAGTGAAAGTCATGGCGACCAACGGCTTCACTGATCACCACGATGAGTATCAGTATCTTAAGCTCGTTAAGCAAATTATAGACACAGGTATGAATTACGAATCTTTACATCTTAACATGTAACGTAATTGTCCAAGATCTATGTCAGCTACACTACATACATCTGTTTTATTACAGGCGACAAAAGAGTCGACAGAACTGGCGTCGGCACTTTGTCCATTTTTGGGGCAATGCAAAGATATTCACTTAGAAACAATACTTTGCCCCTTTTGACCACGAAGCGAGTTTTTACTAGAGGAGTTCTGGAAGAACTGCTATGGATGATCTCTGGGTCAACTGATGCCAAGGTCTTAGCCTCTAAAGGTGTCCATATTTGGGATGCTAATGGCTCAAGAGCTTTTCTAGATAATCTGGGCTTTACAGATAGAGAAGAAGGTATTAACTATGTGTAATTCAATAATATTTGCTGTGTTCCTAGATTACCCTGTCAGTAATCATTGTTTTTTTCTGCAGGAGACCTAGGTCCAGTGTATGGATTTCAATGGAGACACAGTGGTGCTCAATATATTGATGCTAAAACTGATTACAGTGGGCAAGGAATTGACCAGCTCCAAAACATTATTGACAGTATAAAGTATGTTGTTAATTTTTACCACATAAATCATGGACATTTATAGATGTCACCATTTATTTGGAAGTAAAAATAAAAATATGTGACTTGTAGAAATAGAAAAGCCAGAGAAAGATAAGTTTTAATATATTCAAAAACATGTGTTAAATAATTTTCAGGAAAAATCCTGCAGACAGAAGGATGCTGATGTGTGCTTGGAATCCTTCAGATTTGGGTAAAATGGCCCTCCCGCCGTGCCACTGCTTGGCCCAGTTCCATGTAGCCAGTGGCAGGCTGTCCTGTCTCTTGTACCAAAGGAGTGCCGACATGGGCCTTGGAGTGCCCTTCAACATTGCCAGCTATGCCTTCTTGACCCATATGATTGCTCACATTACAGGTCTTGAGGTAAGAATTGATTTTCCTGTCATCTCGGTTCTTCAAAAACTACTTTATGAACACTTTTAATATTTAATAGTTGTGAAGTGAACCTCTTATAGTTCTTCTGTTTAGTAAATGATCTCTGGTAAATGATTTATTATTTTACTATGAATATGACAATAGTTATATGAGATTGGTGTGAGATGTTCATTGTTCATAGTCATCACTTTGCTCAAGGGGCAGTCAAATCCTCCAAGCTGGTTCCATTTCACCACCTTGAGCCGCCCCCCATGCTAGCCATAGTAAACAGTTCAATATTTTGTTTTGCAGGCTGGAGAATTTGTGCACACAACTGGTGACACTCATGTTTACCTGAATCACATTGAGCCTCTCAAAGTACAACTGGAAAGGCAACCCAAACCATTCCCAACTTTAGAGTTTGCACGCAAAGTAGATTCCATCAATGACTTTAAATATGAAGATTTCATCATTAAAGGTTACAGTCCACATCCGAAGATTGATATGCAGATGGCAGTTTAAGCAGTAATTTTTGGGTATGATATTAAAAATACTAGATATGACCATAAGTATTATTAAAAATGTAAGTATTAATAAAGTAATCTAAAATCATTTATTGCTTTCAAATTGTACTCTTCACTTACATATTTTACAACTACAAATAAAACCCCAATTTTATTTTACTAAATGGCAATGCAATTTATAAATAAAAAAATAAGTGATGCTACTAAAATAAACACTTCATTACAATGTCTTGTAAATTTTTCATTAATATCTAACAAATTCATATTTTTGTTGTCTTACAGCTATTCAACAATTGGCTACATGCATATATTTTATAATGTTTGTTCAATGAACTGTGTTGTTGAACAACATAAAATTAATCGTGTTTGTAACATGATCGTAAAGTATTTCAACATAATTTTTATCGTTTATGTATATTAAACACTTGACAGATTCTTAATGTTATATTGAGAAAGAGAAATACGGCAACAATATACATAAACGCATTTTTATGGCGTAAATATTAAAACTTATTTTTCATGATTCTTTTGCATACATTTCGTCGCAGCCGTGTATTGTGACGTCACAGGGCGCGCGCTTTTTGTATGGGGCAATTTTACTCGCGGTGCACGCGCCATATTTATTTTCTCAATTTGGAAGTTTCTGGCGTACAATAAAATAGCAGGTGTATTAGAAACATTAGAATCTCAAGAAAAGTAGAACTGACATCTAGCCAAAAATTCATGCATGAAGCTAATTGGAGGTGTATATACAATGTATATTACTTAGTTCGGGTGCTTGAGATCCCACTAGCGAAACATACCTTCGTAAAATTATCTACTTACATCCAGATTGTGTAGGTTTTCTTTTTTTCAGCACTGAATTCAGTTCGTAAGTCTTGTTCAAAATCCCTTTTTCAGAATGTCCCTTCTTCACAAGATATTGTTAAACAAGAAGGTGAAAAAATATTTACATACCTACTTACTAATTTATAAGAAAAGCTAGCTCAAACATTTCAATAAATTAAGTAACAAAATCCTAATTGAAGCAGGTCCATTTAAGGTAGTTAAACGTGCATGAGCGCCTAAATAAAAGGTGATTAAGTAAAAGTAAAGAGACAAGCGTGAGTATTCTAATTGTTAATTGAAATAGAGGCATTGTGTTGACTGGACATTTTGCAAAAGGGACGTGAAATGTTTGGGAGGCTTCTTACAAATTGTATTATTACTTACTTATCATTCTTATCAATCACTAAGCAACCAATTTAATTTGTACATTTGTGGTTCAATTAATTAAGAAATTAATGGAACATGAAAGAATACAAATAACTTAATTTTTACTACAAAATGCAACCTTTTTATAATCGACAAAAAAACTTTATTTAAATAAATCAAATAGTAATATTATAATATAATGATAAAAATGAAAACCAATGGTTTTGTGATGTATAAGTAAAATTAAATTAAAAACTTTGTGTCACTGCATCAATTTTTATCAACACATCTGGTCATCTTGTGGCATCTGTAAATAAAAAGAAAAGACAAATTAAATCCAAGTAAATAATAATTAGTAACATTATTGTAAAGCCCCGTCTCCATATCGCGCGGCAAACTATCGAACATTGTTGATAGCTTCCCGCGCGATATGGAGACGGGGCTTAAGACCCCTTATAGCTTTCTTATTCATTGTCTAACGTCCTTGAGAATAGTACTGGGTGAATAATAATGGTTGATATTCTTTAAAAGTACCTAAACCTTCTTTCTAGTTGACCCACCTTTTTACCCCGGCTCATGGGAGCCTGGGGTTCGCATGGCAACTAAATCCCACAAGTTGGCGTTACTAGTTCTTACGAAAGCTACTGCTATCTGACCTTCCAACCTTACTTTTTCGGTTTCCTCGCGATGTTTTCCTTCACCAAAATCGGCTGGTAAATATCAAATGATATTTCTTACATAAGTTCCGAAAAACTTACTGCTACGAACCGGAATTTGAATCCGCGACCTCCGAATTGAAATCCGCAAGCCCTTACCGCCAGGCTAACAACGCTTCCAGTTTTTATCTATAAGTATGTACTATGTGAAAAGAACCTACCTATCATCATCAGAGTGCATCTACTCAGGTTAAGCAATTCAAAGGAGGCAGTGACAGAAAATAAGAAATACATTGACTTATATAATACCTATGATTATTATGGTGTGACCTTCATATTTTAAGTAGTTTATGTTTTGCTACGTAGCTTGTACAGTACGGTACAAGTTGTACCAATGGTCTTGGTGTTTCATTTTCATTCCATATTTGGATATGACAAATGCAGTATGGCGGTCAAAATACGACTGCATTCAAAGGTTTACTGGTTATTTTGTAGGAATGTCTCATATTTATAAATGCTGACCTGAGTAACGTTAGATGTGGCGGTGTCATCTGTTCTACTACTTGGGACGGGTAGTGCAGCCAGTTGCTCCACGAGAGCCATGGTCATCTCGGACTCCACCGTAACTTCCACCCACAATGTGTCTGTGAAGTATAAAGATATTTTGTGTAATATAATACCTACATAATTATATATTTAATTTGAAAAGTATTAGTGGAATTCCCTACATGTGCATTATATTACTATGATCTGGTTTTACCTCATTCATTGAAGGAAACCTAAATAACAGTAGCTGTATAGAGGAAATATTATTGCTGTTTTTCCTTATAAAATATTGTTTATTTTGATTTTTTTTTTCTTAAAATCTACTTACACTTGTTGTTGTTCTAGGTTTTTCTGTAATCTATAGATAGTGAACAATTCTTGGTATTTTTTTTTATTCTTGCCCAGTAGTTTCAGAGATATGGGAGGAATGGTCAAATTTCGCCTTTTTTTTAAGTTTTTACGTGACTTTTGTCTGTCAAAGGTCACCAATTTACATTGTCTAGCAAATTTTAACTTGTTTCAGTTGTTTTGAAGCCAAGTGATCCTACAAGGGTTCCATTTTGCCTTTTGAGGTATGGAACACTAAAAAGAAACAAAAGATCCCTGAATAAACTTGGTTTGCTTATATCACAACCAATCACAACTCACCTCCTATTTGGTCTCCTTTTTCAGTCACTAAGTGGAAATAGCCCCTATGTGTACCAGGCCTGCTAGGTGCTACTAATTTTAACATAACAGTGGTGGAGTGTCCCGGAGGTAAAGGAGGCACATAGACAGGTGTAGCACCTAGTGGCTCTCCTCCGGCTTGTAGCAATCTACAGCTACCAGGCCAACTCTCCGCCCCTGTATTGGCAATGGTCCAGTTTTGTTCAAAACTGAAATAAAAGAGGCAATAATACTGTCACTTGAGGTATTATTATGACTCATGCATTCAGCTTAACAATGACTTTGTTGTAATGTGACTCATGTTGGGGGTAAATTTTGTATTGTATCATTGTTACTAATTCCAAAAAAAAAATTTCCAAAAATAAAAATTTTAGGCTCTCTTCAGATGAATAATGGTGACATCCAAAATACTTAATTGCTTTTTTCATTATCATAAAATATTTGGCAGCTAAGTGGAAAGTTGTATTCAACATTTAATTATTGTAAGATTGTTTTTTTTTCTTCAAGATTTAAGACCGAAAGACCATAAAATGATGTCATACCGTTTTGTGAAGACAGTTTTTTTTTTCTTTAAAGGTTAATTGCCAATATAAATTTGTCAGAGATAGTAGAACTTCTTCTCAAACTGTCTTATTTTATAAGCAAATGGAATATGAAGTGGAATGGACCGCACACTGCAGTGTGTTAACAAATATCAAAAAAGCGGCCAAGTGCGAGTCGGAGTCGCCCATGAAGGGTTCCGTATTTAGGGCATTTATGACGTATTAAAAAAAACTACTTACTAGATCTCGTTCAAACCAATTTTCGGTGGAAGTTTGCATGGTAATGTACATCATATATTTTTTTAGTTTTATCATTCTCTTATTTTAGAAGTTACAGGGGGGGGGGGGGCACACATTTTACCACTTTGGAAGTGTCTCTCGCGCAAACTATTCAGTTTAGAAAAAAATGATATTAGAAACCTCAATATCATTTTTGAACCCACACATATGGATTTGATGAAAAAAATTTTTTTGAGTTTCAGTTCTAAGTACCCCCAATATCTATTGTTTGTTTTTCTATTTTTGTGTGAAAATCTTAATGCGGTTTACCAAGGTCTACTTACCAAGTTTCAACAGTATAATTTTTATAATTTCTGAAAAAAAGTGGCTGTGACATACGGATGGACAGACAGACAGACATGACGAATCCATAAGGGTTCCGTTTTTTGTCATTTGGCTACGGAACCCTAAAAACGAAAAAACCTTTAAAAAAATGTATTTACCAGACCCCAGGACCGACAGCTGTTTCCTGGTTTTGAGCTGCCTTCAATGACATTGATGGAAGTTTTTGTGGTAAGGTATAGTCTAAATAACAACATATTGCAGTCTGCAAGTTCCTAAAACATTAAAAGAGAAACTTAAACATAAAGTAAAAACATGTTTACTAGCAATCAGAAACGGACATTGCAATAAGCTGCTGCCATAATGTGTACATGAATATAAACACCACATAATTTTTAAATAACAATATAGTAAAACAATTACCAATTACTCATATCAAGAAAGAAACTAGCTGTGTTATGGGTCAAACTAGGACCTAATAGTCTCTGCATTTGACCTATTAGTTCTTCCCTGTCTGTAGTATTCATACAGCTAAACTGTAAAAGTAAATTTTGATCTATTTCCCCAATATTTTGGGGATTTGGCATAGATGAACCATCAATATCCATAGTTACAGTACGGATCACAATGTATTTTGTAAATATTTCACCACTTCACAGAATATTATCATGCCCTTTGTTTATGTTCGTCAGCTGATCCTTTTATCGTAGTATTTTTGGGCACTGACTTGTAACTTATTATAGTGTTACTTTAATAATTAATATACGGTCGCAATAAAGCCAAGTAATTACGGTAAAAATTTAGAACAGGTAAAATGTGAGACGTGAGAGCTAGTGAATCTCACTCGAACTCGAATCACGTCATTATTTATCATGTCATGTCAAT
Source organism: Cydia amplana (assembly GCF_948474715.1). Taxonomy (NCBI): domain Eukaryota; kingdom Metazoa; phylum Arthropoda; class Insecta; order Lepidoptera; family Tortricidae; genus Cydia; species Cydia amplana. The sequence continues at coordinate 14,271,327 of NC_086071.1, read as the reverse complement.
TTCACCACAGAATACAATAAAATATGAATTGAAAAGGGAAGTGTGTCACTAACCTAAAAGTCGTAACAGACTACCGCAGTGCAGTAGTGTGTTACGACTAAGTATAAAAACCGTGCGGTAGTGTCAAGTGTGTTACGGCTATCAAAGAGAATATAATCACTACGTTTTAATGGCTATAACTGTCCGGTAAAGGCCCCCCATTCACACTCCTACACTGTAGTCCGCCTCATAATGTAGGATTGTGTATGGGGGTCGCGGACTGCGTGCCGTCCTACAACACCCAAGAAGGATGCCTCTTGGGTCCTGCAAGTCCCGCCCACCGCTGCAGTCCGCCGCGCTTGATTGTGGGTTGACGTCCTACGTTGCGGACTGCCGTGTTTGACGTAAGACAACTGCGCGCAATTTTTTCGAAATTTATAAATAAAATCGCTGTTTGTGGGACTAAAAATCACGCAATCACTCCAACAAACAACGGAGGAATAATAGGCATTGCAACAATTATTACTAATACTTAAGAAATATGACGCTCTTTGGCGAATTTTTAGCAGTTTCTTCTCCCACACTCTTTTTTATTTTTATCCAATAACAAGAAAATATATCCTAAAAGACTTCGCAGTCTGCGAGCCGGACTAAAATTAGGAGTGTGAATGGGGGGCTTAAGACTGTCACAATACACCGGCGTTTTTTAATGTAGCTTAAATATTCCTGCGGGCTCAGCACGGTTCCATTTTTTATCCACTATCACTAAGCCCGTCACTTTCGCACTTACATACTTGTTAGAACGTGACAGGCATGGTGATAAATGATAAAAATGCGACCGTGCTACTAGGGCTGGGGTTTGACAATTTTTTTTTTGACGTTTTAGAACTTTTAGAAGAGCTTAGGTTATGTCTCGTGCATATGTGCGTGCGAATTTTGAAATTTTGTGATGTAAAAGTGAACTGATAATTATCACATAAATTCAATCTGAGAATAAAACACACAATAACTTCGTACGAGACCGACCACAGGTCGGTTTTACAGACCGAGTTTTTTAAATAATGTGGTAGCGATAGGAAATACAAACATGCAAACTAAACAGGAAACTTTACTTCGCTGCACTTTTGAAGGTTGCAACAGCGTTTTTAACAGACCCTATAGATTGGCGCAACACTTGTTAGTTCATAATAATATCGTAAGTATTTGTAGTACTATTAGCTGATTTCATTTATGGAAAAAACTGTCCATTCTTGATTATAGTGGGCTAGGCTTGACGGTTATTGAAACAACGGCAAAAAAAAAGAAAACGTTTAATCTAAGGCTTTTGATGTCTATACATGTGATAATTTTCTTTTCAGAAAGGTTTTCCATGTCCTGAAAGTAACTGCGGCAAAGCTTATACGAACAAAAGTCATCTAGATAGACACATCAATCATACACATAAAACCACTGAAAATGATATGTTATTCAGGTATTAAACTACCATTTACATATACTTATATCCTATTGAATAGTAAAAGGCTTCAAATTATTGCATGGGAATAGGTGATTCATATAAATCATTCCCCTCCTCATATATGGCGGGGGTCAGGTAGGGCGGAGAGAGGGGGGGGGGGTGAGAATACACCAAATTATTGTATTAAATTAAGTTATTGTCCCATTTTGCAGCTGCCCAATATGCTTAAAGAAGTACGCTAACAGACAGAACTTGAAGAGACATATAAACATTACTCACAAAGTGAAGATACCATTTTCCTGTGACATTTGCAAGTTGAATTTTCTGAAGAAACATCAGTTAACATCACATATATACCAGCATACTGGAATTATGTCATTCAGGTATACTTAGGGTTACATTCATATTATTTAAAACAGTTTCAGTAATGATTCTACTCTTTGAAATTAAACAGCACTTATTATTGTGAATGATGAATGAATGAATGATTATTGTGAGATGGCCTTGTTATCTTGTGTGTTTGTCATAATACTGTATCAGTTGGTATAATTTCAATTTATTAACAGCACTCCCTAAACATGTTGATTTCTCTCATAAGTAATAACTTAACACCTTCACCATGGTAGGGGGTTGAAATACCCCATGCAAGGTACGGTTAACTAACACTAATTGCCCCAGCGAAGGTGTTAACTGAAACGTTGTATGTTACAGCTGTGACCTATGTCACAAAGAGTTTGTGAGTCTCAAAGAAAAGAAGAAACATGCTCGGAATCATAAGATATACAGGTGCTCGGAGTGTGATGCCACATTCGACCTGTGGTCTAAATATCAGAAGCACATAAAGTTAGACCACATGGGCAGAGGTAATTAAAATTAGTTTGTCAAAGGACTGTCTCATTTCAAACATAGTCAGAGAGAATCATACTATCTCTGTCTTACACTAGTACTAGCACCCAAAAGAAAACGATAGGTATAGGTTTTTTTGTTCTTATTTACTGTCAATTTGGTTTGACCAACTATACATACCTACATTGTCATTTATGCCTAAATACTAATTAGAGTTTAAAACAAAAGACTGCAGAATTTCTTACTTAATTTTTATGTAAACAGCTGTTATAGGTACCTCAACAATTGAATGTTTTTCTTTTTTATAGCCTCCTGAATACTATTAGGCCTTTATTTTTATTTTATTATTATAGCCTCATTTATTCCTTAATACATTTTAAAAATACATTCATTAAAAAAACAATTCGTAAATAATTTCAATGCAAAATTATTTTAGATTGGCAATTGGATTAGGGCTTTATAGAAGACAAAAAAGTTGAAGAACTGCTACACCATACCATACCATAGCTTAAAGATTGTTTACGTACTGATATCTTTTCTGGAATTTGTTTGAGTTCTTTTACTTATTGCTATTTTTTACATTTTATTGTAGGTAATTTTTGTATTTTTGTATTTCGCTTTGTGTGTTTTATATGGGTGCTTGCCTGAAATAAAATCAATTTATTTTATTTATTTTTTATTTTATTTATGTTTCAGCATTTGTTTGTAATGAGTGTGACAGACACTTTAAACTACGCAGTCACATAGTGCGGCACATTAAAACGCATTCGAAAATAAAAAACAGAACTTTTCCATGCCCTTATGACAACTGTGAACGGTAAATATTTTTAAATTTATTTCTCTAAATCACAATTAATTACATTAGTTCTTTATGACTATTAACTGTATTATATCGCGATATTATAGCCGAAATTCGGGAGAGCACATGTAATTGCGTACCTGACATATCCAGACTGGTTTTGTTGGGGTACCCCACAGAAGTACCCTCATATTTCAATACACTACATGCCTTCCCCTCGAGATAGTTCACTAAAACTAAGTTTCACTAATCACTGATAATTCACTAACACTAAGTTTCACTGTTTATTGGTAGTTCACTAACACTATTCAATTGTCTGTTACAAGGTCCTTACGCTCTATCATATTTATACTAAAACTAACTACTTAACGTCGTCTACGAGTCTTGGTTTGAATCTTCAGTCTGTTCATAATCAGATTCTGACAGACTCTCATAGGAATCTATGGCTAATCTCTTGGCTTCCATGTTTTGTGGTGATGAAGGTGATCTCACTCGTTTGTTGGTTGGCGGTATGCGTTCTTGGCTCTGATTAAACGTATAATCCTGAGGCCCAGAAATCCCTATGATATCAGCCCACTGTGAGGCCGGTGGAGTACCATTTAGTTTGACATTAATATCTTCATCCTCATCACTATCTTCACATGGTTTACTTGCCTCCGTGTCATGTATAACTTCACGACCAGTATCTTCTGATGTATGCTGGCGGCTATCACTCGCCTCTCCCCCATGACCTTGTATCTGATTAATATGTCTTTTCATCAGCTTCCCGTTCCATCGTATTATATACCTACAAATGCCTTGTTTCTTCTCTATGACTCCTTTCAACCAGCGTGGTCCTGAACTGTAATTCCGGAAATACACAGTCTGTCCCATTTGAAATGAACGTACTACAGTGTTTTCATTCTCGTCACATACTTGCGTTTCCTCTTGGTTCTTAAATATGAGGGGATTAAGGTGGTCAAACTTTGTCCTGAAACGCCTACAATTTAAAAGTTCCGCCGGTGACTTGTCACTAGTACTATTGGGTGTAGTACGCAACCCATACAATATTGTAGGTAATTTTATGTTCCATGGAAGTGTGGACTGTTTCTTTAATTTATTCTTAACCGTTTGAACAGTCCTCTCGGCCTGTCCATTCGACGCCGGATGGTAAGGTGGTGTCAAGACTTGTCTTATTCCATTTGTTGATAGGAATTCTTTAAACTGATCTGAAATGAAACTTCTGCCATTATCACTGACCAAGGTGTCTGGTAACCCTTGTTCTGCAAATATGTCCCTTAAAACATTTATTAGTGTCCCTGAGCTCATATCAGGAACAATCTTTACTTCAGGCCATTTTGAATAAGCATCAATTAGGATGAGAAATGTTTTGCCTTGAAACGGCCCTGCATAATCAATATGTAACCGTGACCATGCCTTCTCCGGCCTTATCCACTTATGGCTCACTTGTGATGGCATATTTCTGTTTTCAGCATAAGTTTCGCACTTTTTTACCAAACTTTCAATTTCCTTGTCTATAGCTGGCCACCAAAAATAACTTCGTGCTATGGCTTTTGTTATCACTATCCCGTCATGATTTGCGTGTAATTCCTGTAGGATATACGGCCTCATTTTGTCCGGTATAATCACCCGATTACCCCACAGAATGCAATTTTTATATTCTGAAATTTCGTTGCGTTTCTGCCAGTACACCTTATATTCCACATCCACTTTGCTAGGCCACCCGTTTCGAATCCAGTATAATACCTTGCTTAGTGTATTATCTTTAGTTGTCAGTTTCGCCACTTCACTGGCTGACAGTTCCAGGTCTGATGGAGTTTCTTCTATGAGGAGGACTCCTAAGTATTCCTCTTCAGACGATTGGTCACGGGACGGCCATCTGCTTAACGCATCAGCGTTTCCTAGTTTTTTACCTTCCACATATTGTATGGAGTAATCATAGGAGTTTAATAATAAAGCCCAGCGGAGCATTCGTGGAGATATAACATTAGGAATGGGCTTTTTCGGTTCAAACAATCCCAACAATGGTTTATGATCGGTTCTGATCGTAATCTTCCGGCCACTAATAAACTGGTGGAATTTCTTAAGACCAAACACTATAGCTGCTGCCTCTTTATCTATCTGACCATAATTCCTCTCATGAACGTTCATGGTCCTTGAAGCAAACATTACTGGTCTGACAGATCCATCTTCCATGACGTGTTCCAAAACAGCGCCCAGGCCAAATTGTGACGCATCACATGACATAATTATCTCTTTATTCACATCGTAATGGACTAGAGTGTCAGTACCCGACAACATCTTGCGTAACTTCTCAAATGCCTTCTGATGTTGCATAGACCACTGCCATTTCACATCTTTATTTAACAACTTATACAACGGTTCAGCGATATTAGCTTTGTGTGGTAAAAACCGATCATAAAAATTAAGCAATCCTAAGAATGCCTGGAGCTCTTTTACATTACTTGGGGCCGGTGTACTCTCAATTGCATGTATTTTATCCTCACAAGGATGTATACCACATTCATCAATGAGAAATCCTAAAAATTTCACACTTCTTACTGCAAAATTACACTTTTCCTTGTTTACCCTTAGGCCAGCCTCTTGTAATTTCTTTAAGACCATTTCTAACCTGGAGTTATGCTTAGCGACGTCTGTGCCACTTACAACAATATCATCCAGTAATACAGCTATCCCTCTTATTCCTGTAAGCAAGGAAGACATTAGTCTTTGAAAGATGCCTGGGCACGCCTTGACTCCAAAAGCTAAACGTTTCATTTTGTAAAGGCCTTTTGGTGTGTTTATTGTTAACAGCTGTGCTGTTGCCTCGTCCACACTAACTTGAGTGTATGCCCTTTCTAAATCAATTTTGCTGAAAATTGTGCCACCTTGTATCGCTGTGAAAGCCTCATCTAAAGTAGGCAGAGGGTATGTATCAGTGTCGGTCACCATATTTACTGTAGACCTATAGTCACCACAAAGCCTTACATTGCCATTCGGTTTCAGAACTGGTACTATAGGGGTAGCCCACTCAGAGTGTGCAATTGGCTCCAAAACTCCTTCCTCTACTAGTCTGTCTATTTCCTTTATTACTCTTTCCCTCAAAGCAAAAGGAATGGGTCTACTTTCCAAAAATTTAGGTACCGCTCCTTCCCTCGGTGTAATTTTCACTAATGGGCCTTTATACTTTCCCAAACCTTCCTGGAAAACATCACTATATTTCTGTAGGAGCCCTTTAATTTCCTCACCGTTTATTTTCATATGCATTACTCCTTGAACCCGTATTCCAAATGGCTGGAACCAATTTCTCCCTAAGAGGCTGGGTCCATTACCTCTAGCTATATAGATCATGAGGTCATTTTGTAACCCTTTAAAAGATGCTCGCACTTCAGTTTTTCCTAATATCCTTAATTGGTTTTCTGTCCATGTAATTAATGCAACATCATCCTTCTCTAACATAGGTAATTTTCCTTTCCAAATGAGTCTGGCTGTCACTTCAGAAATTAGAGTAAATGCACATCCCGTGTCAACTTCCATGTCAATAATAGAATCATCAATTGATACCTTTACCATATAAGGGTCAACTTTATTTTCTCTCACATTGTTCACATTGGCATACAACCCATTACAATTTGATTTATGCCCACCATCCTGTTTATTTTTGGTAAGACACACTGCCTCAATGTGTCCCGTTCTGCCACATGCATTACACTTACTCCAACGGAATCTGCACTCCCCCCTATGCTGCCTACCACACCTGTAGCATGGTTTATTCTGTTTGTCAACCTTTTTGTTAGTGATCTTGTTTACTTCCATAGGTTCATCGACCTCCACATCTGGTTTTGATGGTCCTGGCACTACAATAATACTAGAATCAAATGTGGCACTCTCATGTGAAAATGCTATCTCAGCTGCTTGAGTAAATGTCAGCTTCTCACATTGTAACAGTTTCCTTTGAACCTCTTTGCTCCTAATACCACATACAAGCCGATCACGTAAAGTTCGCTCCAAGTCTGTGAAATTGCAATGAATACTCATTTTCCTTAAATTTGCCACATAATCTCTGACTTTCTCCCCCTCTTCTTGATTTCTTGAGTGAAATTTAAAAGATTCTACAATCTCATTAGGTGTGGGGTGGAAATGAGCCTTCAAAAGTTCCAAAATTTGTTTATAGGTTATGTTCGCTATAGTAGTTGGAGATGCCAAAGAAACTATTAAATCAAATAGTTGAGAGCCACATACCGCCAACAAATTCGCCTTTTTCTTATCTGCATCCACAATATCATTTGCACTTAAACAGAATTCAAACCTTGTAATGTAGTTTTCCCAGCACCCCTGACCCATATCAAATTCACCAAATTTAATACCCATTTTCTTGCACTTTGCACTCAAAACTTCACAAAACTCACTAACACAGCCGAATACACGCTTATACTACCGATTTGTCCCGTCGCCACTATTATATCGCGATATTATAGCCGAAATTCGGGAGAGCACATGTAATTGCGTACCTGACATATCCAGACTGGTTTTGTTGGGGTACCCCACAGAAGTACCCTCATATTTCAATACACTACAAACTGTAAAATTGGACTTGCCTGGCTGCTATTATAATATTTATAATACACTCTTTAGAGCTAAACTCTAAAGCATTATTAAAGCATTGTAGGCATATGTTTTATATATGGCCACTAGGATATATAAAAATACAAAGCCTCAAGTAGTGATTATTATGTCAGCATTTATTTTTATTTGTAATAGGTACAGTTTAATTAATTTTGCTATTTCTTTCAGGGTTTATTCAAGAAACAGTAATTTAAAACAACATATTTTAACGAAACATGAGAGAATAAGACATCAATGTAAAATATGTGAAGCAGAGTTGAGTACTAAGGTAATAAAATAATTACATTAAGTCATTTATTGTAAAGCAAGAATGAAAAATAAGGGTAAACTTGATTTAATGGCTCCTCTACACAATGGGCCAGCGCCGGCCACTCCAAGGGACGCAGCCATACGGCAGAATGAGATAGCAATATCACTTGCTCCCTCTAACGCATAAATGCGTCCCTTGGAGTGGCCGACGCTGGCCCATCGTGGAGAGGAGCCATAACAGGCCTCATTCGCACGAGCGCTTTTACGCGCGTTAAAAAAGCGTTTGAATGGATACATGTGTATTTATTTACGCGATGTCGGTGGCGCTTTTTATCAAGTATCCAACAATACTTGATAAAAAGCGCCACCGACTTTAATATTTCGACTTTAATGTTCGCACGAGCGCTTTTTCAACGTGCGTTAAAAAAGCGCTTGAATCTGCCCGCACGCTAAATTCGATTTAAAGACCAAGGCTTAAAGTTGAAAATCCAACAACGCTTGATAAAAAGCGCTACCGCCATCGTTGAATAATGCCAACTAGGTATTGCGAAGGCCGTTAGTTTTAGTGATGGAAAACCGTGTGGAACATGAGCTCGCCTCAACATGTTTCTATGTGTGTCATTCAAACGATTTTTTAACGCGCGTTGAAAAAGCGCTCGTGAGGATAAGGCCTAAACTACTAACCTGATATACCTGATAAGCTATTTATAGATGGTCAAGCAAATCTTGTCAGTAGAAAAAGGCGCGAAATTCAAATTTTCTATGGGACGATATCCCTTCGCGCCTACATTTTTCAAATTTGCCGCCTTTTTCTACTGACAAGATCTGCCTGACCATCTATAACGACAAAATTTGCGCCTGACTCAGGGTTGGCTTGTCTATAAATGCGTGTTTTGTCCGACTGACCGACACAGGCTTAACTGTTTTAATTTTTGTTTTAGGCCAAATTGGTCTTGCACTTGAAGCTACACAGTGAGCCGAATATTAAAACCAAGCCTTCAAAAACAAAACTGACTGGACGTAAAGAGAGAAAAGATGCGGGTAGTATGAAAATCTCTACGGCTGTCAAGCTCGCTGGAGTCAACGAAGCATTAGAACCAGAAATAATTGGTGTTATTGTTTGATTTTTATTATAAATGCTTTAAAGTTATAATGTTACTTTTAGTTTATCTATTTTCCTTCGAATCCTTCGCGATAAATCTCCATATACTTGGTCAAGCAGATCTTGTCAGTAGAAAAGGAGGCATATTTGAAAAATGTAGGCGCGAAGAATATCGTCCCATAGAAAATTTGCATTTCGCTCCTTTTTTTACTGACAAGATTTGCTTGACCAGCTATACATGTCTAGCCTAGCGTGTCGTGGCTTTACTACGTGGAAGCAGTGGAGAAGGAAGGTGTTTCACAGTGGAGAGAGATTTGTAGACCGGACCAAGGTCGTGGTTCGGTGTGTTTCTAGGCGCACGGCATACGGCCTGAAATGAAATACAGAATGGTATAATAAAACCATAACATCTGTTTTTTAGGGTTCCGTAGCCAAATGGCAAAAAACGGAACCCTTATAGATTCGTCATGTCTGTCTGTCTATCTGTCCGTCTGTCTGTCCGTCCGTATGTCACAGCCACTTTTCTCCGAAACTATAAAAACTATACTGTTGAAACTTGGTAAGTAGATGTATTCTGTGAACCGCATTAAGATTTTCACACAAAAATAGAAAAAAAACAATAAATTTTTGGGGTTCCCCATACTTCCAACTGAAACTCAAAAATTTTTTTTTCATCAAACCCATACGTGTGGGGTATCTATGGATAGGTCTTCAAAAATGATATTGAGGTTTCTAATATCATTTTTTTCTAAACTGAATAGTTTGCGCGAGAGACACTTCCAAAGTGGTAAAATGTGTGTCCCCCCCCCCTGTAACTTCTAAAATAAGAGAATGATAAAACTAAAAAAAATATACGATGTACATTACCATGTAAACTTCCACCGAAAATTGGTTTGAACGAGATCTAGTAAGTAGTTATTTTTATATACGATACGTCATAAATCGCCTAAATACGGAACCCTTCATGGGCGAGTCCGACTCGCACTTGGCCGCTTTTTATGGAATATCTCTGTCTCGCTCTATCAAAGCTGAGGTTCTACCGCGACATCGGAATTTTGCCATTTTAGCGTCTATCGCTCGAATACGCAAGAACGATAGAGACGCAAATATAGACGAACGAAGTCGTTCGCTTCAATAGTGTTTACAGGCGGACCGCGACCTTGGTGCGGTCAAAATATTTTTTTCTCGCTCTCTGTTATAGCCATCCTTAACGGACGTACGGCGAACCACCAACACGACCGAACGTGCACCGGACCGCTACTAAAATCGTGGTCTGGTGGGGCCGTCGTCGATGTAATAAGATAAACGAGCGTTTCATTCAGTGTCTCAAACAGTGTTAGAATGTTATGTACAGTCGACGTCAAAAATACGTTTACACTTTTGCACCTTACTCCTTTGTAATAAGGCGAAAAATGTAAACATATCTTTGACTTCGACTGTACAAGTAACCTGAGAGTACAGATAAATTTAGACTTTTGTACTTAAGCATTAAGGTTGAAATTAGTATTAATAATTTGAAGTTTAAGACAGTATTCTGACAGTTAAGATTTTCATTTAGGTTATTAATATGTTGTCCATTCGCTAGGAATAAATTAGACAAATAATAAAATTTGAGATAAAACATTAGTTATTTTCTCTATATGAATAATAAGAAGAAGCACAGTTGAAGCTATATATTTTAAAACGTATTACGGTACTAAAAAAACTAAGAAAGTAGTTAAAACTTAAGTAAAAACAAGTTTCTTTGTTTTGCGTCGGCTGTTTTTTTCCTTGCCATGTCGGACTTTTCTTTAAATATTTTTACGCTTAATTGTTGGTAAGTTACAAGCAAACTAAATATTTTTAATGAAATAAAAAGTTTCAGAGAAATTAGGTTAATCATTAGCAACATTCTATAGCCAATAAGTTATGTTTCTAAAGCATACTTAATTTGTCTATATGAATCTTTCATTTTTCTAGGGGTATACCTATTGTCTCTAAAAACAGAAAAGAACGTATGGAAGCAATCTCTACATATTTACAAGAAAGTTGTCATACAGTGGTGTGCCTACAGGAGGTGTGGAGTGAGGATGATTATCTTTTTATGAAAGAAAAACTGAAACGCAACCTGCCCTACTCACATTACTTCTACAGGTACTACTTTGCTTTGCTTTGTGCTTCTAATTTGTTTTCGAATGCACTAACACTACTAACAGTACCTATTTATGTTGTCAATAATAATGTGCACAATCCCCAATTATACCATTAACCCGTGGAGCGCCCTAACAAGACACGTGTGCTAGTAACTAGTATAGGAGTTCCATACTACGGTAATTCTGGGGCGCTCCAGGGGTTAATTAACATTGATACTTAAATAGTTTCTTAGCCTCCTCACATTATATATTTATTAGTTTGAGCAATTAGAAGTATTCCTAGATCAGGGCTCACCAAATCGTGGACCGCGGTCTGGATCCGGACCGCCAACCTATTTTTTTTCCTTATTTAATAAACGCAAGTACAAACAGATCACATTGGTCATTTTATTTTAAGAAGAGGACCCCTGATCAAAGTAATTGGTGATCCCTGCCCTAGATGGTTGTTTATGAATGCAAATTTTTATGAGAATAACTAGCATTATTCTTATAATCCCTCCAAAATAGATTTCTATAACTGAAATTTATTAATGGTTTTTTTTTAAATAATTTTCCAGTGGAGTCCTTGGATCAGGTCTCTGCGTTTTCTCCAAGTGGCTTATCCAGGACGTATTTTTCCACCAGTGGCCATTGAATGGCTACATCCATAAGATCCACCATGGGGATTGGTTCGGAGGCAAGGGTGTTGGTTTGTGTCGGCTCCGGGTAAAAGATAGGCTGGTGAACATCTACTGTACCCATGTAAGTATTTGAATTAACTAGACCAATATTTCTTAAAACATGTCTCAATTTGACTCTTTGGTATTTGTGAGCCTCTGGAATAGAAATTATTTTAAAACGATATCTGCCCAAAACAGCTTTCTCTAAAAATCACAAAACCATTTCAAATGTTGAAATTCCATTTTTTTTTTTCAGTTACATGCTGAGTACCATGAGGATGACATTTACTTAGCACATAGGGCTCTGCAAGCACATTCCACTGCAGAGTTTGTAAATCTGACTAAATCCACAGCCGATGTATCCATCCTTGCTGGAGATCTCAACACAGGCCCTGGCGATTTGTCCTACAGGTATAATTAAATAAATTTTAATGTATAAAAAAAAGTACTTTCGCTGTAGCGGCTACGAAAGTAGTCATAAATAGCAGTAGATAGTAGATAAATAGTAGCAGATTTTATATGTATAAAGATAAAGCTAAAATGAAAAAAAAAAACAGTATGGGGCACGTGAGGAACGCGGTGTTCTCTGTCTTGACTATTTACCTACTGGGGCCCGTTTCTCAAAAGCTTGTAACTTGTAATACAAGTGGAAGTTCCTTTCTAACAAAAGCTGTCAAAAAGTGACATCCAAGCTTTTGATAAACAGGGCACTGGTCTCTGGTAAAGTTATATATTTTTGTTTTAGATTAATAACAGAACTTCCATCACTCATAGACCCGTACGACTTAGAGTGTGAGAATACCAATCCTGCCATTAGGAAAGCCACCGGCACCAACGACAACGCCAACAACAGCTACTCTGATAAGAAACAAGCGAAGCTGTGCCCCGAGGGGAAGAGGATTGATCATATTTTGTACCATGTCAACACTCAGTGGGCGGTAAGTTTATTACAATGGGTTTCTAATTCGCAAATTAGATTAATATAATGTGTATCAGGGATGTTGCGAATATCCGCATCCGCAACCGCGGAACTTCCGCATTATTTTCAACATCCGCATCCGCATAAAATCGATGCGGATTTAATGCGGATGCGGATGTGGAACAGGTCGGTACAAGAACGTCTTAGCTTCGGCGTAAGTGCTAGACTGCTAGGTAATTTAGTCATTAACCACCTATTATACTATTATATTAAAAACCTATTAGAAATGAGCAGCCAAGCGTGAGTGGGACTTAATGTAACCCTTGGAATGCGAGTCCGACTCGCACTTGGCCGGCTTTTTGAAATAAAAATTACTAAAATGTAATATTTGACGTTTTTTAAGGTACTATCTTGACATCCGCATCCGCGGATGTGAGTTTTAAAAATCCGCATCCGCATCCGCGGATGTCGAAAAATCGGCATCCGCAACATCCCTGATATGTATGTAATATAATACCTAATTACTATTCATAAGTGCTTGTTGCTAGGCCTACATGAATAAAGTATATTTTGAATTGAATTGCAATCTTCGAGCAACACGGGCTTCCGCCACGTAATGGTCTAAGTGACATTAAGAAGATTATTAGGATAATTTTATGTAGGTACGACATCGGGACGTTGTTCAAATAACATGAAGTAACTTTTAAAAAACTTCGTTAGGCCTGCAAAGGACCTATTTTTTAATTGACGGCATCAAGTTGATGGGAAAAGAAAGATGACTAGGGTGACTGCTATAGTTATGGGCCCTTCCATAGTAATTGGCCACTCCTAACAAATCAGAAAGAGTCACCCTAGGCCAATCATGTGGATGATAAATATGTAAACACTTCTGATGTAGGTACCTACTTATTTTCTAGATCCATCTAAAACGAGTTTTTATTTTTAGATCGAGATAATGAACTTTGGCAACCCGCTCGAAGACAGGGTGCCTGGGCAGCAATTTTCGTACTCGGACCACAACGCAGTTGCCCTCGAACTGCATATGCGGCCGACAGAAGGCTCGTACAAATACCATAAGGTCTATAACAAGGACGGGGCGCTGGATGACACGATTGCAGACGCCTACAAAGTCTGCAATGAGGCTTACGCCAACTTGTCCAAAACAAGAAAGCTGTATTTGTTTGCCGGAGGACTGATCTTCATGTTCTTACTAGGCTCATTTGGTTACTGGCCGGACTACGTGTTGTACAACGTACTAAAGATAATTATCACTGGACTAAGCTTCTATTATCTGATAATGGGGACTTTGTGGAACAGAATTGAGATGAACAGCTTGAAAGCGGGACTGAGCGCTCTTGACAATTTTGGCAAAAGCAGGACCCAGTTGGAAAAGGGCGACGGACTGTCCAACCTGTGATAGTATTGTTGATTTTGTTCACGAAGATTACAATTAGAAATTACAAGGAATAGCAAAACTAAATGTGATAATGTAACAAGCTAAGCGCCACTTGCACCATCCCACTAAACCGGGGTTAAGCGGTTAAACCGTTAACCCAGAGTTATTGTACTAGTAACCATGGTAACTCCAGGTTTAACCGGTTAACTCCTTGTTAGTAAATGGTGCAAGTGGCCCTGTCATAAAATGTTATATTAGAAAACGCTTTTGTTGACAGTCAACAATAAGGTAAGTACTTACCTATATAAGTTTTAAAGTTCAGTATTAGTTACTCAGGCGTACAGTCAGCAGCAGAAGTTGCTAAGCGGGCGAGGTGTTCAAAATTACCTTGACGCGCTCTTATTCTCTTAACAATAAAGTCGCGTCAGGATCATTTTGAACACCTCGCCTGCTTAGCAACTATTGCTGTTGACTGTACTACAATTATTTTAATAATATAATAGTTAAATATGCCGCATATCTAATTAAACATTTCAATATTGTTACGCTAACATAGAGCTGATCTGATGAGTGATGCAGTTGGAAGGTCGGTCAACTCCTCGACGGGAAAACGGGACCTTCTACAGTTTGGGCTCTTTAGAATGGTTTCGCTTTCGAGGAGAAATTATTAGACGTGCAATGGGGATGAGGCACAGGCAGCTACCTATATGTATAAAAAACATTGACATTACCAGCCACTTGGCATGGCTTTTATGTTATTTATTTAAGTGAGACAGTATTTACTACTTTTTAATTGCTTTGATTGCGGGGGACAATTGTTACTCGCGTCCGCAGGAATTACCTACCACAACCCTGCACGTGTCCCCTGGGTGGTGCTAAATGAATAAAGCCTTCCAAAGGCAAACCAGCAATCAGAGAGATACAGTATGGCGATCACGAATGTCAACGATTCTACAGATACAAGCTCACTTAAAAAGTGTACTCCTAGGAGTCTTAGAACAAGGGATGTCGGACCCTCGGTACGCATCCTGCAACTGAACATAGAAGGAATAAGTTTAGCTAAGAGTGACTATCTGACGAAGGTATTAAGGGACTATAGAGTTGATATTGTTAATGTTCAGGAAACTCACACGAGAGATGAAGCGGACTTTGAGGGAAGGGTAAGACTACCGGGCTACACTCTAATTAAAGCCATCCACCATCCTAAACACGGCATAGCCACTCTTGTCAGGTCAGACATCTCAAACATTCATGTGGCCACCGTCAGCGCCAAAGATTCTTTATACTACATCGTCGTGCAAGTAGAGGACATCTCTGTGACCAATGTCTACAAGCCCCCAAGTATCTCATGGCCTTCCGAACTGCTCCCTGTCCAGCCGCACCCGAGTGTGTACGTTGGGGATTTCAATAGTCACCATACGAACTGGAGATCCTCAGAGGTGGACGCAAATGGTGAACTACTGGCTCAATGGGTGGATATGAACAACTTACACTTGGTATTTGATGCAAAAGATAAGGGAACCTTCCATTCTGCCAGATGGAGAAAGGACTATAACCCTGACCTAGTATTTGTATCCAAAGACCCCTTGGATCATCCACTTCCTTGTAGTCGTTCGGTACTGTCCAATTTTCCGAACAGTCAACACAGACCCGTATTTTTGGAGATTGGTCTTAAAATTCCCCTTCAAAATTCTATGCCCCTACCGCGATGGAACTTTGCCCGAGCGGACTGGGAGAGCTACGAGGAGCAGTTGGATCTTAATGTGTCTTCAGCTAACTTGGACCCTATAGCCTCCAACTATGGAAACTTCTGTAAGCTGATAATCAAGGCTGCAAAGGCATCTATACCAAGGGGGTACAGAAAGGAGTACATTCCTGGATGGAGTCTGAAAAGCGAGGATCTATATAAAGAATACCAAGAAACGGGAAACCCTCATACTGGCGCCGAACTCCTCGCTTCGCTCGACGAGAGCCGAAGAGCAAAGTGGGAAACCGCAGTTGGGCAAATGGACTTCAAACGATCCAGTAGAAAAGCTTGGAGGACCATCAACAGCCTAACTGGGAAGAACAGCCAGAACCGAGATTGCCCAAGCGTTAACCCAGATGCCATAGCCATTAGACTGGTTGAACTAACTAGAGCCAAAAGTGACAAAACCTTCACGAAGAAAATTAAGAAAGAACTGACAGCTCTCAAGCAAAACTTCCCAAGAAACCATGAGCTTGCCAGACCATTCAGTGTAGAGGAAGTTGTCACCGCTATTAAGCAGCTCAAAAACAATAAAGCCGCTGGGTCTGATAACATCTTTAATGAGTTCATCAAGCACATGGGGCCCATCACAGTCAGCTGGCTTACAACCTTGTTCTCTAACATCCTGGCAAACAATAACCTGCCGAAAGAGTTTAAATTAGCAAAAGTAATAGCCGTGCCCAAACCAGGAAAGCCTAAAAACCTTGTCGAAAGCTATAGACCTATTGCTCTCCTCAGCTGTTCTCACAAGCTGCTAGAACGTCTCCTTCTAGGCCGCATTGAACCTTATATAGAAGCTGTCGCACCGCCCGAGCAAGCTGGTTTCAGGAAGGGCAGGAACTGTGTCGATCAGGTGTTAGCTCTCACTAACTTTGTAGAAGCCGGTTTTCAAAAACGCCTTAAATCTACCGCGGTTTTTATCGACCTCACGGCGGCCTACGACACAGTCTGGAGGCACGGCCTGGTTTATAAGTTAATGTCAGCAATCCCAAGCAGAGAATTAGTAGACCTCATTTCCAACATGCTGACTGAAAGGACCTTCGAAGTTTTCTTGGGAAACAAGAAGAGCAGGAAACGCAAGTTGAACAATGGCCTTCCTCAAGGTTCGGTGTTAGCGCCAATGTTGTTCAACTTGTACATCTCAGATCTTCCGCATACAGAAGCTACAAAGTTTATATATGCCGATGACATCGCACTTATCTCACAGAGCAAAGATTTTGAATCTGGTGCCCAAACACTATCATCGGACTTAAAAGCTCTGACAGCATACTTTAGCGCGTGGCTACTTATACCCAGCCAAAGTAAGACTGAAGTCTCCTGTTTTCATCTATACAACCAGATGGCCAGCTATCATCCAACTGTATACCTGAATAAAGAAGCACTCAAGTACAATCCCTGCCCAACATATCTCGGCGTTACGCTAGATAGGTCCCTGACCTATAAGGAACATCTAACCAAGCTCTCGCAAAAGGTAGCAACGAGAAATAATCTCCTCCATAAACTCTGCGGCACCAGCTGGGGAGCTTCAGCGGATTGCTTACGCACTTCGGGTATCGCGCTTGTGTACTCTGCGGCCGAGTACTGCGCACCAGTATGGCTAGGTAGTGCACACACCAACAAAGTGGACATCAAGCTGAACGAGACCATGCGATGCATCTCTGGTACTATTAAATCTACTCCGGCCCACTGGCTGCCAGTACTAAGCCATGTAGCCCCGCCTCATCTCCGACGTGCTCAGGCTTTGAATAGAGAAGTGGAGAAGATTTTGAAAAACCCAACGCTACCAGTACATCAAGAGTTCTGCCACCCTCCCCCACAACGTTTGGTTTCTCGAAACCCTCCCTGTGCTATAGCGCCAGGCCTAAGCAACTTCAACATCTTGGATAGGTGGAAAGCTGACTGGTCTACTGCTACGGCTGGAAAAGACACACCCTATCTTTCAGACCCGACGAGAAAACCAAAAGGGTTTCACCTACCTCGTAAGATCTGGTGCCGTCTAAATAGGATGAGAACAGGTCACGGCCGCTGTAATTATTTCCAACATAAGTGGGGTCGGAAGGAATCTCCCCTCTGCGAGTGCGGCGAAGAAGAACAAACCACTGAGCACATATTACGGCGCTGCCCTCTTCACTCCTATCCTGGCCCAGCTGAGTAGTTGCCTGGCTTAACAACCTCAAAGCTGTACTTTGATTGCCTAATCATGCATGCCATACGATTAAATAAATAAATTGCTTTGATATCTTTCTGATGTAAGATTATAATAGATATTATTTTAATTTCATCCATTTTATGTCACTATCTATATTAATTTAAATACGTACATACCTAATATAAAACGTACTACATTCCATTGTTTTCAATTAAAACTAATAAATATATTTATAAATGAACTAAAATTGTTTGTATGTCTTTCCCGTACACGGAACAATGGTGTTCCAGACATTTAATTTAGAGGCGCAGCCAACACGCATGCTGCCCTTGCCCGTGTCTTGGGACGCACGCAGATACATCACCCACTAATCTAGGCTACTGAAAGAAAGCGATGTACTATATACTGGGCTATGTGATAAAAAATCGGACGCATTCCAATGATTTATAACTCAAGATAGGTTATAGGCGTTCCAAAATTGAAGCGTAAGCGCGTATTGTGACAAATTGTACAAGTTGCCTTTAGTCGCGGCTGGACAAGCGAGAAATGTGCGCGTGCTAACGAGCTCCCGCACACCGAAAGAGAAAGAGACGACTTTATGTTTAACAACGAGTGTGTCAAAGATGGCTGGAATGAGAAAATTAATCAAAAATAACAGATTTCTTCGTAGGCACAGAAATATATGTGGAAGTATTTTATGTTCTCCTCAAGTATGAGTATAACCAACCTATCTATGGTTATATAATATCATTGACGCATGCGTCGTCTGCCTATTCTATTTCCGTTCGGCAGACGGATTCGCCCTCACAAGATGGGCCCCCACAAAGTGACATCTATTATGGCTCAAGGGCAACATTAGTGTGAGGGCTCTGGGTAGAGAGGTGTCCCTGGACTTTTACAGCCAAATTCTAATTTAGATCTTGAGGCGTCGGCATAAGGTTGTTTTTGGAAAGTGTTGGTTTTCGTCTTGGTTCGTTTTTAATTCGAAGCTGCTATGTGTGAACTGCTGCAGATGGTGCCACTTATATTGACTTACATAGGATAGGTCAATTTGCTTCATGCCACGGTGAAGTTTCACTTGAATGAAAATCAAACTCATGCATATTGGATAAAGAAATACTTTTATTCTAAAACTTAACAGACGAACCGCTCCAAAAGTTGCGGTATATATCACAATTTATATTCATAACATAATATATTAAGATATACCTATTTAAGTCAATATCGCAGATCAGAAGATCGTTTATTAGTAATTTAAACAATTATGCTTAAAGTGCAAAAAGCTGTTTACTTTTATTCAGATTCCAGCTTTGGTAGATATTTAATTAAATAATGGTTGCTTTCATTCCATTTCCGTTTTATTACCGTGAACATCCACGACTAGTGGTAAAGTGGGTAATAGACTAACCAATATTATAGTTTGTAGCTTTCTAGTAGAGCCTGAAGGCTTATCCTATTGTCTATTGTTCAGTAAAACCGCACGTGCTACTTACCTGCAAAAAAGGGTCTTCGTTATTCTATTTGGCACCTGAGCGCGGGCTAGTCCAACGCTCAAAAAGCCAGTGTAGGTGCGCTCTCCGATAACGCGCCTTTGTTACGCATCTCGATGACACATTTTTGACTGGTTCTGTAGCGTTCGACTCGCCGGCACTCAGTATTTCGGTTACTGAGTTGAACGGACCACACACATATTTATCCATTAGTCCATTTTGAATCTTATTGCAATTTCCATAGGAGTTGTAATTCAATTACCTGGGTAAAGTGAACGAACGATTTTTTATGCAGGTGGTTGTGGCACGTGGCACGAGCGGTTTTACTTAACAATAGACAATAGGATTAGCCGTCGGGCTCTATTAGAAAGCTACAAACTATACCAATATAAAGCTTACCCCATTCTTTCCTTTTATCAAAACTTATTGTGATTATCTATTTCATAGGTAAGTATTTATTAGACGTATAAGTTTTAGTGACGATTCACATCGCCGTAATTATCTAACTCATTTTATTTTCCTTTACTAAAGGAAATTTTATTTTACCACACCAGCTGGTAAAAGCTCTCTTGATTGTTCAAAAACCGATAAGAAAGTTGCATTTTATACACATGTGTGGCAAAGTCTTCAAATGCAAATTTTGAGTTGTTTCTTTATGCTGGCTGGTAGAATTGACTTTTAAATTATAAATATTTAATAACATTAATTTTGAATTGATTTGATAATATACAGTTAGGTAGAATTTTCCTTGCGTTGGTGTGGTGAAAAATGTTGAGTTTCACTCGGTGGCTAAATTTTAATCCTCGTGCCTTGAGACCCTCGCAACGCTCATGATTTCACTTTTCGAACCACTCGCTACGCTCGTCGTTCAATTTTGGAATCTTTCGCTTGCTCGCGTTTCAATATTAGAACCAGAGGTTAAACAACGACTTTGCCCTCTTGTAAAACATATACCTAATGTTGTTCTCACAGAAAAATAAATCGTTAATTACATTTTATTATTGACTACATCGAAATATTCGATGATCCTATACCTAATCGACAAATAATGTTAAATAAATTATTATGTTGTTCATCGAGTAAGTGTAAGGCCTGAGTGGACGCTCGGAGCGGAGCGTTCGGCGGGGCGTGCAGCGTGGCGTCGGGCTCACGCGTGATGTGAGCAGCGTGCACTAAGGCCGCTCCTATACGCTTGCATTTGTTTAACATGCACGCCGCACGCCCCGCCCCGCTGCACGCCCAACTCGAGCGTCCACTCAGGCCTTACACTAAGGAGGCGAAACATATTCCCACCAAGCTTCACTAGAGGACAAAACCTTGAGCACGATATTACCTAGGTACTAATATATAGTTCGTTTTTTTTAGCATTAGAAAGAAGGTAAGCGATCTTGACATGTCTTTTAATTGAAAAACGCTTTTTGAAAATCAGTAACTATTGTTTATGAAAGCTGAAGAATATAAATGATCGTATTAGATTAATAATTGTTACATATTTGCCGTGACTTATTTTTAAAACGTGTTTTTCAATTAAAAGACACATCAATATTGTAAACCTTATTTGTAATGCTAAAAAAAAAACTATAGCAGGGCTATAACGGCGAAAATCGAGGTTTTTACAATTTCGGGCATTTTTCTCTGTCATTCCAATTACGTCTTAATGAGAGTAAAAGAGAAAGATCCCCGCAATTTGCGAATTTCGTTTTTCGCGGTCTCGTGTAGCTGACGCATACACGGAAACAAATCATAGAATTCTGATAAGTCGAGTAAAATTTGTCCCCAAGTGAACTTCGAGCTTTATGTAAATAATACAATTAAGCATATAATAATATTATGCTTTAAATTATTTGGAATGTAGAAACATCCAAATAAATTAATGTGACATTGATACAAAAGTTAAATACAGTAAAAAATATTTTATCAGTTAATAAATAGTGAATCAAATCGTGCAGGTAACCGGTCTTTTTTCAGTCCATTTTATTTAAGGCCTGTCCAGACGAGGACAATTTTTCGCCAATCTGATTAAATTGTTCGATCAAATCAGGACGTGCGGACACAAACGCCAACCAATTTGGCTCGCCGAATTCGACCGCCGATTATGACCGATACTACCGATAAAATGGGGTGCGGACGCAAAATTGGTGAAAGTGGCCAAATTAGTGTTTGCGTCCGCACCACCTGATTTGATCGGACAATTTAATCAGATTGGCGAAAAATTGTTCTCGTCTGGGCAGGCCTTTATTCTTGGATTGTCCTTAATTTTAATATCAATGTTATTTTTGGCAATAAAATGTGATGTAGGAAATACAAAATATAAGTTACAAAGAAAATTCATTTACCTATAATCGTTAAAGAGCGTCACACAGCAGAATTAAATCGCGTAACAATTAGGGCTCGCGGTTGAGTCCGTGTTTCGTTTACACGTTTCGAATACCCGTTTCCGAATAACACGTACACGGTTTTCTGGCCCGTTCCGCACGTGTAATTAAGAAACGTGTAATTAAGATCCGTCGCCACGGATAAACGGGTATTCGAAGAAACGGATCTTATTTACCCGTGGCTCCGGACACGTCCTTGACGAGTAGCGAAGGAACGAACCGACGTACTTAAGAGCTAAAAATGAATAGACAAAAGATTATGACGAGTTTCTGTCATATTTAACCTTATTACGTGGTTCATAGAGTCGAATTTCAACTTTTAAAATTTATATTTTTTAATTTAATTATTTTTTAAATTACGTAAGCCAGACATCTTTGTATTATTATAGTAAACTATGTAAAAATTAAAAAATAATCATGTGTAATAAGATATGTACTTACAACTTATAATATAATTAATTCCGTACACGGCGGGAAGAAGTTGATAACTCGCGGGAAAAAATTGAATAAATTTGAACCTTATGCAATTTAATTTTAAGTTCAAATTTCTTCAATAAAATATCTCGAGTTATCAACTTATTCCCGCCGTGTACCGAATTATGAATTTACGAAAAGTCTTCATCTTATTATCATATAAAATGAACTTTAAGACTGTACTAATAAATATTATTTACAATATTTAGCAACAAAACAAAAACGATTTTAAATTAAAGTAACTTGGAAAGTCTGTATTTTACGAATTGATCGACTAAGTGGCGAACTGGAGCCATACTTAAACACAATATTTTAAAAATCATATTTATTTCTTGTTCATTCTAATTGTTTTTTCTCTCCCTCTTATCGTAGAAAATGCTTTTTAGTGTGGTGCGGGCTGTGCGGCTATAAGACAATAGGAAACATTTACTACTTGAAATTTTTGCCGCTGCATTTGTTACAATTTCTTGTGTAGACGTGTTCACCTTATTACGCCGACATAAAGCTTATAATTGGCTGTGGCAGGTCTGATAATGGTTTGGGAACCTACTTGTTTTCGGCGATATCAGACAAAAGAGTATTGAAAAACAACACGTTTTAATGAATGGAACACCAACGGCCGGCATTTATTACCTGAACACTTGTGACCCAAGTGAACATGAATGAATACCAATTTTGAGATCTATCTTAATGTATGTAACAATATAATCACAAGGTAACTATGGTAGTATGGGTTTTTAAGGTTCGCACGTGAAATCTTGTGTTTCGAATGCCGCTTGTAAGTACTTTTTTTTGCGTCATTGGTAGATTTGCTGTTTTCGCGCAGCAGTAAATTGATAAAAATAACAAATAACCACAAAGTAATTCATAATTATTTTCTAACTGTTATTTTTAACTAATATAGGTAGTATTTGTATTCACATCTATTCTTCACAAAACTATATTACTTACACCACTATATATTAAATGTGTTTCTTTGATTGAATTGAAATATAACTATGTAATGAAATAAGCTTAAAAGCAATCATAGTAAAAAAATGAAGGTTTTAAACTACGGACTGCTCGAGGTTTAAAATTAAAATTAGTAGACAATATAGAATATAGGGACACACTTTGATGCATATATTGTATAGTTGACTAAATATGGTATATCAACACAGTTATAAATAATTATAAAAATTCGTACGCCAAAAGAGTTCATCTGAAGTCAACATTCCATATTAGACCTTGCATACCCAGACCTAGAGCATTGATTGGATCAACCTGTTTCGGATCCGTTCGGGCCGGTGTTAAGTACCCGTGTAAACGGAGATACGTATCTGAGAAACGTATCTTGGGAACGGTTCTTGGAGACGTATCCGGATCCCGGCGGTTCCGTGTAAACCGTGTTCTTAGCACCGCCGGTCTTAAGAACACGGGTATTCGTTTCGGCGTGTAACACGGATACCGGGAGCCCTAGTAACAATAAGAATAAACCATTTTAAACCATATTAAATAGGGTCATAATTTCTCGTTCGGGATTCAAATCCGAAATCACTGTAGTCATATGTAACTAGTGTAACTACTATATTATATTCAGACAATGTATAGCAGGTGGTACAGTCAGCAGCAGAATTTGCTAAGCGGGCGAGGTGTTCAAAATGGTTTTGACGCAACTTTATTGTTAAGAGAATAAGAGCTTCTGCTGCTGGCTGTAAACCTACCTCAGAGAAATATAGTAAGCAGTGGTTACCGTAAGCGTAGAGTGCTCACTCCTTATATTATCAGTTTTGGTACCAAAACGCTATTATTTTCGTAGACGACATCTAGCATCGAGTAGCGGAATTATCAGTACTGCTACTTGACACTAGACTAACCCTGGTGGGAAGTGGCTGACTTAGACCGGGCGAAAATTGTACGTGCTCACAGGCTTCGGTCCGGTCACATTCCATTAAATATGTTTGCTCATCTGATGAGGAAAGCAGAGTCGCCCAACTGCGATATATGCGACTCTGTTGAGGACGTACATCACTTCCTAATGGAATGTGTCCGGACTCGAGACAAGAGGGCGCAACTATTTCAAGGTAGGGATTATACAGTAACGGATATTGGGGTTTTCCAATCTATATTGGCGGAACCTCTGTCAAAAAGTGCGATATTTGTGTACAGTTTTTTTGATGTTTTTGTTTAGTAACACTTGTTGAAATTCTTTGTTATAGAGGCCCAACGGAGCCGACATGTCTTTTTGATAAAGGCTTCTTTTAAATAAGTAGGTATGTAGATAAAAAAAAGACACTAGACTAGATATTGCGACGACTATAGTAGAAAAGTCAAGTAAGTAAAGTAAAGTAAGTCTAAAGGAGACTTTTCCGTCGTCGCAACATCTAGTCTAGTGTCAAGTAGCAGTACTGACAAATCCGCTATCTGACGTCGATGCAATGACAATCGTGAGGCATTTATGCTCTACCATTTCATTTCTAGCTTTCCGTTACAACAGTAGTTAGGTGCTTAACACAGGTGACCTGCCAGCAGCCCGCCCAAAACGTCAAACGCCACTTTTATCGTGCCTAATAACATACCAGACCTTACTCATGCCTGAGGGTCATTCACGGAGCTCAGCAGCGGCTCAGAGTCGGAAGCGGTGACCGTCGTGTCGACAGAGCCGTAGACCGATGGCCGGATGTCGACGGCCGGTTCCTCCACGGTGAGGTTCGGCGCCGAGCTGCTGGTCGCCTCGTTCACCAGGCGCGAGCTCTCGTCGTACCCTCGGGCCATGTGGTACATGGACTTGCCTCGCAGTCGCCGGCTGAAGGAACTCCCTGAGAACAGAACAGTTGAAAAATTATTGATTGTAGAAGAGGTGTAATGTAACGTCTAATGGCGTTATTCATAAACGCCTCAATTAGCTGTTAATCATTTGTCTTAGGAGGATAGTGGACCACCGCTTCTTCATATAAACGTATTTTCCTCTATGGATATTGACTTTATGGAAAATACCTTTAAACGAGCAATTCTTGTTTATTTATTTATTTATTTATATATATATATATATATATATATATATTTCGGGGATCTCGGAAACGGCTCTAACGATTTCGATGAAATTTGCTATACGGGGGTTTTCGGGGGCGAACAATCGATCTAGCTAGGTCTTATCTCTGGGAAAACGCGCATTTTCGAGTTTTTATATGTTTTCCGAGCGAAGCTCGGTCACCCAGATATTGGAAAATATAAGTAGGCTAATAGGTACAGTCAACATCAAAAGTAATGGATCGGACTACGTGTCAAAAGTGTCATAAGTGTGGGAAAAGCCGACAGGCTCTATCAATTTTGATATATATTTATAACATAGGTAGGTATATACAATTCAAAATTGCTTGGGCCTCCTGGGCCTGTTCACAGAATTAGTTAGCCCCTCAGCTGTGGGGCTAACTCATTATATAATTGTATAGATAGATAGTTCCTTGTATGTAGAACAATTAGATTATGACAGGGATATCCCGAACTGTAAAAATATATCTATTTGGAAAATAATTCCAGGATGGCAGGTACTTTGGAGCGTTGCTTTATCCTCTACTACTGATGCTGGTTGTACACATTACTAAGGCCGATCTCACACTCAGTAATTATTTTCTTTACGTCGTCAAAATGCTCGACATAGCATAGGTACATAGGTAGGTATAAGCAATTTGCGTCTACAACTACAAAATAAAGAAAAAATAAGGTCTTAACAACTGCAGGCTGAAAAAGCGTGTTCGTTGCATATTGTCTCCAGGTGAAACACAGGATTGGATAGCAGTTGTGTCAACAAACCAATAAATAACAGAAATGCAATCAATTATACACCATATTGCAACACTATAAGGTAGATGTTCGCTTAATCGCCTGTGTTGGTGTGTAAGTGCACTAAATGCAGCGAAGGTCGATTGATAACGTGAACGATAATACCTAGTCAAACTTATTTTTGAAAATAATGGTAAAACTAGTTAAACAGGTTAAACCAAAGGTTATCGTACAAGAAATCGTATCGTACAGTCAAGTGTAAAAATATGGGTGCACACATCATAC
This sequence comes from Cydia amplana, assembly GCF_948474715.1. Lineage (NCBI taxonomy): Eukaryota > Metazoa > Arthropoda > Insecta > Lepidoptera > Tortricidae > Cydia > Cydia amplana. The sequence continues at coordinate 14,244,882 of NC_086071.1, read as the reverse complement.
TCAAAAATATCTCCCATACCTATGTCAGAGAATTAAGAACCATGGGACATATTTTTGAGAAGTTTGAGAAGCACCCATATTTTTACACTTGACTGTACCTATATATCCTCTAGCCGCCAATACGTCAAACCTTACCAAGCAAAATGAAATATTATTTTGTCAACACAAAGTTCAAATTAGAATGGAACAGGAGACCTTTTTATAGGCCTCTGGGCGGCTAGAGGATATGAGCGCCAGCTCTTTTGTTTTTCCTAACCTTTTTCCTCTGTCTGTTTCAGTCTCATAGAGGCAGAACGTTTGTATAAATACTTAACTAATAGACCTGATAAAAATGGTAACTATGTTAGATAATTAGTTAACATTTATTGTTGACTCCATAAACTAATTAGTTCGCGACAGCTTAATTACGTACATAATTAGCTCTCGAAAGTTAGCATCCTAATCAAGTTCTTCTGATGGGATGGGCAATATCTCAATGGCATATTTGAGCATAATAAACACACAATCAATCAAATCAAAGCAATAAGTGACATATTACACAATCTTAGAGCGGGTGTACTACGCTATCCTCCTAAGGCCCAAGGTCCTACATATAGTACCTATTCAGTTCGATGTAAATTAAACCATGTTCAATTGGAACAGAGTCGCTTTTGCTTTGTTTCGTTCAATTTTCAAACAACGCAAAATCAACTCTATTTCCTACAGTTTAGGTTCAAATTTCAGTGGAAAATTTTGGATGTTTTGTTTGAATGGCTAGGCCTTAGGAGGCTATACTCAGTTCTTGCTATAGCAAAAATACCTACCGTAAAATCAGGTAATTTTATTCCACAACTTACAACTATGGTCCTAATTCAATTCCAGTAAAATATGTAGGTACCTATAGTTATTTTTCAAATTAAGTTGAGTATGTAATATAGAAAGAGCATAAGTGTATCTAAGCTCCAAAATATGTAAAGAGTAGGTACAAATCATAAAGGCTCGTTAAGAATCAACGTAAAAACTTGAACATAATAGTTGTACTTAAGGACTATAGTTACCTGATTTGACGGTAATTAGAATTTATAAACACATTCTGAGATTCAAAACCGAGAGCGTACCGCGCGATAACCATGACACTGTATCTTGGACATCGGATATTTCAACATCGACTCCCTAAGTTCCTACTCCGGCCAGGATTCAGGTAATTTATGTATCTAGGTATTGAGCACGACACCACGTCTTATACCTAATTGATATGAATGAGCCGACGCACTAACACGAGTAAAGCTCATGCCGCGCGAAGCTTATGTCGACTGTACACACTCGTCGAGAGCCTCTCGCCGAGAGCACAGGGCGGACACGCCATACATCAAAAATCATTTGCGTTTAATATCTGTGCACGGCACGTCTGTACAGTCAGTAGTTGCTAAGCGGGCGAGGTATTCAAAATGATCTTGACGCGACTTTGTAATTAAGAGAATAAGAGCGCGTCAAGGTAATTTTGAACACATCGCCCGCTTAGCAATTTCTGCTGCTGACTGTACAGACGTGCCGTGCACAGATATTAAACGCAAATGATTTTTGATGTATGGCGTGTCCGCCCTGTGCTCTCGGCGAGAGGCTCTCGACGAGTGTGTACAGTCGACATAAGCTGGGCACGTGGCGGGGCCGTTCTGTATGTATGATAAATTGATAATACTTATTCTGTGCCGAGAGTCTCGGCATCGCTCCAATCCAATCGGAGACGCGTGAGGCGAGACAAGGAAGAGCGAGACTAGAATGGAGCAGCATGTACACACTCGTTCTCGGCCTGTCTCGGGGTCTCTCGACGCGTGTGTACAGCCCGCATTGTGGTGACGTACCAACAACGCCGAGGTGCTCGGATATGTCCCGCTTGACGTCCGACACGTCCCACATGGCGAGGAACGAGCCGAGGCAAGTGCGCGAGTCCGGCTCGTGCCGCGCGAACGGCTTATACGAGAAACTGTAGTGGTGAGCAATGGCCGCTAGGAACATCTCGATGCAAATCAGGAAATCCTGGAGAAAAATACAATCTTTAAGACTACTAGATACACATGTAAATTTTACTTACGTAAGTAGGGACAAAGCTAATTGTTAGAAAGAGATAACGATATTCATATCTCATTCTGTAGTAAGGCTAGGCTTCACGCGCGTAAGTTCAGCTCGATGGCGCCTCTCATGGGGGCGGTAAGAACATCAAGATAAGGCGAGCGTCTTTAGGCGCCATACATTGAGAGTAATGAGAGTGCCTTATTTTGAGTTATTTGAATAAGTAGGTAGGTGTGCTCGGAATTGACTGAATTGGATTTTCTTTCTTTCAGATAAAGCATCCATATTGTGAGCCCATGTTTGTATTTCTATGTCAATCAGATTTAATGACGCGGGTCGGGTGGCATAGGCTTATATCATACCTGAAGTTTTGAAGACATAATTTTGGTATCCGATTCTGGTATTCCAAATAGGCTTGATATAACTCCACAATAAACCAGAATATTTATAATTACACCTTGGCTGTAAGAAAATAATATTAATTAGTAGTAGTACTTATTTAATTATGTTCATCAATTCTGCTAATTGCTAAATTGTTTAATATTCAATCATAAGCAGAAACTGGAGTAAAAAATGTGTAAGTATCAGTAATTAATGTACTAATAGTCTTTTCCACTAAGTAGCAAAAATTCAAATTTGTGTTTTTTTTGGCAACAAAACTTCAAACAAAGTTGAAGGATTGCTACATGGAGCTGATTAAGATATGTACAGTTGATATCAAAAATATGTTTTCACTTTGGCACCTTACTTCTTTGTAATAAGGTGAAAAATGTAAACATATCTTTGACAACTGTAAATTATACTAGAAAACCAGAACACAACTTTTTTGCCAATGGCCTGAGTTAAATGGTAGACCTCTAGCACTGTTCACTCATGAGCATGCAAGACGCAAAAGGCTTATTTTTTCTCGCAGCAAACATACTGATGGGAATCAAGTTATATGCACACCATGACATAATGTTTATCAAAAATATCTGAATTATATCAAATACTCACAAGAATGAGAAGAAAACAACAGCTTTTATGCAAAGAAACTTTCCAATAGGCTTCATTGGCTTCAGCTCCACCCGGTTAGCTCTATAGAACAGCACCAGGCAGTACATGGCCAAAAACTGAGACAGATTATTTATGGCTATCATGTAAGGGAACGCCACGTTGGGGTTGAAGTCACTCTCTCCATACACCCCGCACAGCTCACAGATCATGGAGATGACGGTGGTGACGGGCCGCACTACTGTGTACTGTAGAATGCCATGTTTGCAGTTGTGGACAAATTCCCTGGACAGATAGAGACGTGTGATAAGTACATAAACATAAAATTAAGAACAATGTGGCTAATTCTGTCATAGAGGCTATTCCGTCCACAAGCATAGGTATATTTCTTTGATTTTCAATCGTAAGAAAAAAAAATCTGCTTTTGATTGCTGAACCAAAAGCAATTGCTACTTTGTTGATGGAATTATAAATTTTGTTAGTTGTTCGAGAAATACGCTAACTTTAATGTATATTTAGTTTGCAATCTAATAAATGATTATTATTTAGTGTCAATATTATTGTCATAATCACCTTCCCATTTCCCATGGTGCAAGGCAGCAGAGAGGAAATATGTGATAAACTTGAGGTTTCATTTCCAGTAGTGCCTCTAGATCTTGATCTTCATTTAGGTAGTTTAATAAATACTTCATGAAGTTGTAGATCACATATGCTTCATAGCATTCTCGCAGAGAATCCATATATATAGATTGTTCTGGAAACTGTAAGCCTAGCCAGGCATTTAGTGCATAAATTGGGACCATCCATAATATTCTGTGGAGGGAGATTCTTCATTAAACAGAAAAATATAATATACCTAATGAGATTACAGGCCACAAAATTATAAAAATAATTAATCATTCCACTGTTGTAACATTGACATTGTTAGTATTGGATTACCTTATAATATGTTTTTGTAACGAAGGTTTTGTGTAATGCAACACATGTTGTGTGATCTCCCATATCGAGATGGGCATCGCCAAGAGGACGAATCCGCCTCCCACCAATGCGCCTTGGTCAGCTTTACTGAATCCATTGCTTATGGAATGAGCTATCAATATTGGCACTAAAACGATTATAAGTATCACGTACAAAGCTACCAGCAGCGGTTTAATCCATAAACGCCACTTACTAAAGAATGAAACCACACTATAAGAACACATCTTCTATTGCTTTTTTACATAATAAGTAATAAGAATAACGAAACAAGATTAGTTTCACAACATTTTCTGTTTCGGTGTGACGCACGGAAGACATGTAACGAACCGAGTTTGGAGGGTCTATTAGAAAATAATGCACAACAACTACGAAAGTAGGCGCTAGATTCAAGCTGACTGGCTTTGGACTGGCTGAATACTGATTTAGTTTGATTACACTAGCAAAATATATTTATTTTAAGTAGATATTTATCGACTGACAGTGACGTGAGTGACGCAGCTGACTGACACTGGGACTGTCCAATCCAAAGGGACTGTCTATTGTCATTCTATTGTATTTGTGTTTTAATTTAGAATTTATTTGCAGAACAATATGGTAATAGTACATTATTGTCGAGGTTCGGAAGTAGCTACTTGCAGGCTGAGGATTCGGTTTTAAACGGACGACCTTGGGAGTCCGTTTAATTGAATCCGAAGCCAGCAAGTAGCCTTCCAGCCGAGTCATATATAGTGCTTTTCTCAAAAATGGTGCAAGAAATAGAAATATTTTACAGAACTTACAGAAGCAATCGTTCTAATTTTCCATTAATTTTCACAGAAAAAATACAACCATTAAAAAAATTTGCTTGCCGCCTTTAAAAAAAAAGAAGTGTATTTTTCTGCTGAAAATACGCCAACCTATTTGAGACACCTAAATAGTCGCGGTACCAACATTAAGCCTGTAACAGACTATCGCACCGCACCGCGACCTTGGAGCGTCGCACCCATAAGTGAGAGCGAGAAAGAGATATCTGTTTCTCGCTCTCACTTATGGGTGCGACGCTCCAAGGTCGCGGTGCGGTGCGATAGTCTGTTATAGGCTTTATAATAATAAGTGCTGATCATCTGTTTGGCTGTTTAAGGGACCTATGCCTTCATTTGATATGGCCATTTGAAGTTTTAAAAAGTTTGGAACTCGTTAAATAATGGAATTTGTATGCGACATTGCAGTCCCGAAATCGAGACTGCAATGTTTTTAACTTTTTAATTTTTTGAATGACCATAAACTACGCACTTTGCGACCTATTTTTTAACCGGCAACGTCGACTTTGCCGTCCATTTTTGAGAAAAATATTGAATGAGTTTCTGATGACCGTTACGGCCTTTACGCGTGGTGGTACTCTCCCACTTCTACAAGTCCAAATCTATACGAAAAGTACGCACTAAATATTTAGTATGATTCGGACTATAGAAGATTTCTGTAGAAAAAGCGATTAATATAATTATTTGTTTCACAATACCCTAAAATATTTAAAAGAATGATATTTTATTAGTAAAGTATATTTATATTTTTTATGAAAATTAAGTGAATATTGTGAAAAAGTGGTAATACCACACCACACCAGTGTTACTAGTTACAGATAAATTTTAGAAAAAAAAATCACATCACAGGTGTAGTGTTGTGTGAAGTAGGTATAATTTTTTTTCTGTTCGAATCATGATCAAAATGGGATTGCTGTAGATAAAATACTATTATTAATTTAGGAAATCAAAGCTTTTAATGGCGTAAATATAGTTTAAACATGTCCAATCAGTGCAAGTTAATAGTGGGGATCGACTTATTTGTGCATTTACAGTTATACGCGTAACACGAATTTGTGCATCGAGTTCTGAGCATCGAATTAGGCCACATAGCGATCTCTCCCTAAAATACCGCTGGTTGTCGACGTATCAAGTTAAACGTGAGTTTATAATTTACTATCGTGTTCATTATTCAACTTAGTGGACGGGATAAGTGAAGTGTTGTTTGGGATGAATACGATAGATAACGTTTATAAATAGTGTATAGCGTGAGTCGATAATTCGTATGTTTTTGTAAATGGGTCACCTCGCCATTCTTTTACGAGCGAAGTTGTTTTGTGATTTCTTGGCGTAGCAATTATTGTTGTTTAACTTATCACCTGTGTATTTATTGTAGGTTACTGTATTAAATCCAATGTTTGTGTTTTAATTTTAAGTGAGTGTGGCGGGAGAGTGATGTCCAGAAAGGCCGCGAGCTGGTAATGTGATGTCATCAAAAGGGGAAACAGAGGCCGATTCAGGCACCGTGTCGCCGAACCTGCCTGTAGTCAAAAATGAACCGGTTAGTACTTAAAAAGTAATTAATTCGTATTAAGCTATTTTAAGTATATGAGCCATGTTAATGCTAAAATACTTCAATTCCGAGTGGGTAGATATTTTGTTCTTTCTGATTTTAACTAGACCTTACGACCATTTTCTATATAATATTATCAAAGTAATATTTTGTTAATTAGTTGATTAGGTACTAGAACAGGTATGGTTTTGTCATGTAAACTCTGTAATAACATGATGTTATTATTAAAGCATGATTGCATTATTACAGCATACACTACTAAAGTGATATAATATTTGAATTTGTTGTGATATGTAGAATTGGTTTTTGTAACCTCTTCAGTATTGTAAGATAAGTAGTGCTTGTTTCACCATATTGCACAGCTGCTTGGTGGGGTTTTTGGTTTTCCTTATTTCCATTAAGATTCTGTATTCCCTAGGATCAATTTATTCAAGTAGTTATCTTCATTAGTTGGTATGTGTTTGATTCTAGCTTTTTAATTACCATAATGTAACGGCATTTAAATATTTTCATGCAAATTAACTGCAGCTATTAATGACAACACAGTGATGAATATTATTTTCTTTGCCAGTTGGGAAAATAAATATTGTTATGTACTAATGAAATAATGTCATATGACAAGAATAAAAATTATAGCATGTACATTAATGAAAAGAGAGAAAAGTTCTGACATCTACACATGCGATTTTATTTTTTTATTTTATTTATTTATTTTTAAACACATGTCCGGCTCACAGCGTAGGCCAAAGGCCAGGACATGTAAAAAACCGGCCAAGTGCGAGTCGGACTCGCGTTCCAAGGGTTCCGTACATTAAGTCCGACTCACGCTTGACTGCACATTTCTAATAGGTTTTCCTGTCATCTATAGGTAAAGAACTATTTTGTGTATTTATTTCGAAATTTTAGACCCAGTAGTTTCGGTGATAAGGGGGGTTGGGGGGGGGGGGATGGTAATTTTTTGCCCATTTTCTTGAATAACTGCTAAATTATTAATCCTATAATTATAAAATATATATATTTGAAATCCTTACAATGAGCTCTTTCATTTGGTATGAAACACGATATAGTTTGAAAAACTTAATTTTTTAATTTTCTTATTTACCCCCCAAAAATGGCCTCCATATTTGAAATTCATTTATTGACGTAAACGTCCATCTTTGGGTCACAAACTTACATATGTGTGCCAAATTTCAACTTAGTTGGTCCAGTAGTTTCGGAGAAAATAGGCTGTGACAGACGAACGGACAGACAGACGCACGAGTGATCCTATTAGGGTTCCGTTTTTTCCTTTTGAGGTACGGAACCCTAAAAACATGGCAATTGTCAAATATACAAAGTCATATATTACAAATACACAAGACAAGTAAAAAGTACCAAAAAAATCAATTCATAATAATTAAACATAATAATAACAACATTTTACATGACATCAAACTTGTCTTAAAGGGCCTCTGCGCTGTTGGCTTCGGCCCCACGCACGCCTCCCAAAGGTCTGGGACCCCATGGTTCCGAGATATGGTAAGACAACATTTTATATTCAGGCATATCTCCCAACCGCTCTCAGTCTAGGGACGTCTGACAGAAACATTTAAATATTGGGGTAATGTTGAGCACAAAACACCTAACTTATCATTAAAATACTCTTACTCATATGTATTTAAATGTGCACCTTGAATCTTGACATGCAAGGTATATGCCTACAAGATGTTAAATACTATTCAAATAGCAAAGGTTGTTTTTATTATGTTTCCAGCTTGGTCCAAGCTAAGACTTATGAATATTTATAAATTTTCAACTGTTAAGGAGGTAACAATGCTATTTAATGGATCATGCACTCGTTTAATTTATTTTGCTTACAGCTATAAATTAAAATGTAAGATGAAGCTTGTGAAAGTTTTATTTAATTGGTATATAATTAGAACAATTTAACTAAAAATACAATGTTATTTTATAATGGACTCCCTAAAAAAATTATAGATAATTATAAATGGAAATATAAAAGCTATGAAATAATTGTCTAGAATTGTAGATATTATCAATATTATGTATAATTCAGATTATACAGACACTGCATTATGAAGCATTTACAAAGAGTAAGAGAGGTCAACACATATACATAGGTGCAATTTTACCACAACCAGCACTACTGATTTGCCACCATTTTATAGTAAAACAGTCCATGTTGATACCTAAAACAACATTTTTAAAGATATACAATGTGTTACACCAGCCACTGAAAGTGGGATGGGTACACGTTGTGTAGGTCATACTAAGCAACTTTTACTATGGGTCCAACCCCGTTATCGCGGAAAAAAAAATTGACTCTCCCATACATTTTGGCTGGCTGATGTTGATATCTTGTATGGGAGTGTAAATTTTTTTTTCGCGATTTCGGGGTTGGTCCCATAGTAGGTAAAAGTTGCTCAGTATGACCTGTACAACGTGTACCTATCCCACTTTCATTAGCTGATGTAACACCTTGTATATTATTGACATTGGTACAGTTAATGTCAAAGATATGTTTACACTTTTGCACCTTACTCCTTTGTAATAAGGCGAAAAATGTAAACATATCGTTGACGCCGAGTGTACTGTGGTTTAAATTTCCAAACATTAGGGTTCCCCCACATATGTCGACACGAAATCGGCAAAATCCGATGGGAAAAATCTTTATGTCCGCGCAATAACGGCGAAAAAGTCGCCGACGACGACTTTTTCGCTCTTATTGCGCTATCGGACTTTGCCGAATGCGCATCGATATATCTGGGGAGACCCTTATGTGACATTTGTCTTTGGCAGGCAACCACAGCTAGTAAAGAAGAAACTCCTAAAAGAGGCAGCACGCTGCTAAAATGCACAACTTGCAACACGTTTAGCACTCTCAGCAGCCGCGCGCTGACCACGCACATGGCGCAGTGCTCGCCCGACAACAACAATGTGGCGGCCGCGCAGGCGGACGCCCGCCCCCACAGGAAACTCTTCGAGTGCGACGTGTGCAACATGAAGTTCTCCAATGGCGCCAACATGCGCCGCCACAAGATGCGCCACACCGGCGTCAAACCTTACGAATGCAGAGTCTGCCAAAAGAGATTCTTCCGCAAGGACCATCTAGCGGAACACTTCACCACACACACAAAGAGCTTGCCGTACCATTGCCCGATATGCAACCGAGGGTTCCAGCGCCAGATTGCCATGCGCGCGCATTTCCAGAACGAGCACGTCGGCCAGCACGACCTTGTCAAAACTTGCCCCCTCTGCAGCTACCGCGCCCCCACCATGAAGAGCCTCCGAGTTCATTTCTTTAACAGGTAAGGATTGTGTGATGTAATGCGTATATAATCATATCATTTATTTAATACTACATATATTGTATTACAGTTTGATAAGAAGCAAGGGCTTTAAAAAATGGAGAATATTTTATGGTATATGTGCAGCTCAGTAGGCATTTGTTCGATGTAATAAAAACAAACTTCACTTTGACATTTTATTTAAGACTGAACTATACAATAGTCTTCATAATTTTAAATAGCATTATTGTGAAGGAAGATCTGTTTCTCTGAGTATTGAAAAACAGCATAAAGTGAAAGTAATTCCCGATGAATAATTTCTCCTTAAGTTCAGGTTCTCCTTGCCTTAAGTTTTTTAATTGGGTTTCATCCCACAAAGTTTGATTTAATTGTACTTAATTCAAATATTACCCGCGTCAGAAAACTAATTGATTTCCACACATTCACCAAAACCGTCTCACTCAGTAGAGTCTATGTCACACAACACACAATTGACATAAACATTACTCACATACATACACACTCTGCCGAAATCATTCCTTCTTGCAGTCTGGTAAAAACTGTAAAAAAGCCTTGATATCTAAAAAATCCTATCTTACCTTAACTTATGAGAAGTACGTATTTTTATGTGTTTACATTTTCCTCATTGTCTTTCGAGTCGAAGACAAGGTTTGTACGTTATTTATCCTGACAGGTTACGTAATACTGCTCAAAGCTAAACATTAACATGTTTCCAAAGCTAAACATTAACATGTTTCTCTGATATAAATTACATTATTGAGACAAGTTTTCATTACCAGCTGTTTTCGACTACTCGTCGAAAGCGCCTAAACTGTTGTCAGCCTTCTTTTGGCTACATTTAAAGTTAATGCATAAGATAAAATTGCATTTTCATCACTACAAAGCTTAAGTTAGTTAACTTTTAGGGTTAAATCCTACAAAAGTCCCATTTTAATAAAATAACCCTACACTCTATAAGCATCTATTTCAAAGACATATAATATTACAGACACGGCATCGACCTAGACAACCCAGGAACCGGCAACAACTCTGTTTCCCTGCTAGCAGCCGGCATAGCCAACGCCGCGTACGCCGACGGTTCCATGGATGCGAGCGCCATCAACGCCCTCGGGGCTCTAGGCTCCGGGCTGTCCGTGTCCGTGGCGGCCGCGTATTCGGACAGCGGGGACAGCAACGGCGCCCGCTCCGTCGACAACGCCACACCGCCCATGCACTATCTGACCCCGCACGTGGAGATATCTATGGCAGACAACAACGAGACCTTCTCGCCGGGACAGTCGAATCATCTAAATAATTCCGGTAAGTAATGTAGAAAGAAAAAAGAAAGAGAAAGTCTTTTATTCTATAAAGCACATGGGACAAGAAGATGAAAGACAAAATAAAGAAAAAGTTAATGTATTTAATTATAGATGGTCAAAGGTATTGTATTTATAGATGGTCAACCAAATCTTGTCAGTAAAAAAAGGCGCGAAATTCAAATTTTCTATAGGACGATATCCCTTCGCGCCTACATTTTTCAAATCTGCCGCCTTTTTCTACTGACAAGATCTGCTTGATCAAGTATAGATACTGATCTATCTTGTACCGATATACAGATATCCGACGATCCGATGGCCGACAAGTACCCTTTACAAAATAGACAAGTGTGCCTTGACTGAGTCGTCGTACACAAATCAAATTATTCCCAACCCAATACAATCTTCATCAAGTTTGTATAGAGTAGCGCCGCTTGGCCGAAGCTTCTGAGCGATCCTCCTCTATCCTTTTAATACATCATGTAATTAATTTTAGACGTGATACATTTTCTGCCGGGCTAGCACATGATTGGCGCGACGGTATCTCGCGGCGAGATAGCCGTTCCCGTTCCTCTTTAATTAACATAGAAAAAGACGCGTAGTCTATCTCGCTCTTTATATTATTAATTAGAGCTCATTTAGACGGCGCTCGCACTCGTATAAGATTTTAGTTATATTGCGGACCATTGAGGTTACATCAATTCAACCGACGGATCAAACGACGCAATGTAATGAAACTCGCATGCGAGTTCTTGCACCGTCTAAATGAGCCCTTAAAAAGAAGCGCTTGAATGTATGGTTCCCTTGTCGCAGATTCGCGCATGAACGGCGAGGGTGGCAGCTCGCCGCAGTCGGGCGACAGCTCGGGCGCCGTCGCCAGCTCGTCGCTCGCGCAGCTGCCCGCCGGCATCACGCCCTCCATCACGCTCATACCCATCAAGCAGGTACAGTACAGGGGCCCCATACACTAGGAATCCTCTAGACGGAGTTTAGAGCAATTATTTCATGAAACCGATGCTGCCAAAAATACTGGGGTGCGGGGGACGAGGTGAGCTAATCCCGTGCCGTAATTGGTCCGTTCAAAGACACGGACGTCATACAAAGACACTTTGACTCGAAAATGGAGTAAAACTACCGTATATTTGTGGCAGAAGGGGTTGTCTGTGAGGGGCCCATTCCGCCTATTTCTCGAACGGTTAATTAGTCTAATATTATTAGTGTGTTTCCAACTTTCCATGGTAACCCATACGATTTGACAGTTCGCGGACTAATATTATTAGGTATTAGTACCGTTCGAGAAATAGGCCCCAGGTCGGCGACTGCTGACAACTGACTAGGTGTGAATATATAAAAACGTTTAGTAGCATGAAAACAGGACAACTGTCACTAGAGTTAAAATCTTTAAAAAATCAACGGGCTGGTTTTAGTACTTAAATCAATTTATAATTTGAACTACATTTTACAAGCTGTTATTGGGTGACAATGCAATATTATGGTATCATCGAGCTAATCTGATGATGGACACCGGAGGTGGCCATAGGAATTCTTGATATAACAACGCAACCTAATTGTGATTGGGTTTGTTCGAATTGTCTCGATGAGCATTTGTTGACTGTTGAAAAAAACTACCGTCAGCGATAAAAGCTTGCAACTGTTTTGTTGTATTTATTGTTGTGATAACCTGTCCGAGTCATTATTGTTTTATTACATAGAGTTAAACCAATCGAAGTTGGCAGCGATTTTGATAGCCCAGACTGTGCAAGTATTCTTTTAAACGTCAACCTTTCATTAAAAATTATGACACAAAATTAATATCTCGCGGTGTCACAATTATTTATTACACAGAACCAGGTTTCCAGCGCCTAAAATTACTATCGTCACTTCATTAACTAAAATCAACCTATTACGTGCTATTACCCATGATTTACTAATGTCCATCAGCTAATTAGTCTAATTACACTTATACTTAAAATTGACGTAGATCCCGGGCCAGGAAAAAAAAACAGTCACATATAACTATTTTCTACCTGTTTGTGTGGCGGGGCGAACCCTACCGATGGAGCAGCAGCTGACATTCACGAGGATTCGGTATACAATACATCTCCCTTAACAACCACAAAAAAGCCCGTTTAGATCATTTTAATGGTTTTAATGCCATACAGAGTGACCCATGGGAACGTAACCATCGACACAGATCGGTATCGTATCGCTGTGACATCCTCTAAGCATTGTTCAAATTGGGCCGTTACTCTTAAAAGTTGTCTTGTAGTAAGCAATCTTGACGTGTCTTTTTTTTTTGAAAAACACTTGAAAAATAAGTTGCACCTTATTAGGTAACAATTAACAACAACAACACACAAATGCTGCATACTTAATATGCTACTATTTTTTTAATTGCGTTTTTCAATAAAAAGACACATCAAGATTGTTCACCCTCTTTCTAATGCTAAAAAACGAAGTATAAGCACTCAACATGATTACATTCGTATTATAGGAGCCTAACGCGGAAGAGTCGGGCGGTGGCGAGTCGCAGGGCGAGGCGAACGGCGACAAGCGCGGCGTGTCGTCCAGCCTGTCGTCGCTCATCAAGGTGTCGCCGCTCAAGAGCCTGCTGCGCGAGGACCTGCGCCGCCGCATCAGCGCCCGGGGCCGCGCTCGCGGCTCCAACGTGAGGAACACCATTACTCTCTCTCTGTCTCTCTCTCTCTCTCTCTCTCTCTCTCTCTCTCTCTCTCTCTCTCTCTGTCTCTCTCTCTCTCTCTCTCTCTCTCTTCGTTATAATTGCTTTGGGCGGGCTTGTTCTTCTCACTCGTGACGAATTGGGTAGCTAACCGCGCTGCATAAAAGATACAACGTGTAACAGATTGAGGTTTAAGCCGAAAATATGACCTCAGATAATTTCAACTAAATGTACGTATAATATAAGTATTATTATATTTTATTACAAAGACAGAACATCCGTTTAGTAATGCTAAAATGAAAGTGTAGTGGCACTTTAATATTAATTTCATACGGTCCCAAAATTCTACATTTTCACCTGGTATTGGCAATACGAAGAGCATTGTAAAATTCAGGTTGTTGGTAACTATAGAAGTTATGATTTTAAGTTGTAATTACGAAACTGAGTTTTGTATTGTTCCCACTTTTTTCTGCATACAATTGGCACACCAAATGCCATGTGGTCGAATTAATTTAACGAAATAAAGAAATATGGTGGCTGCAGGCGTCACCCCATAGCAACCCATCGCCGCTGTCGGATTTAAATTTAGTATATCATCGCCGAGAAACACGCACACATGCATGAGTTTTGTGGTCTCGGTCATAGACTAGGAATCCTCTAGACTGAGTTTAGAGCAATTATTTCATGAAACCGATGCTGCCAAAAATACGGGGGTGCGCGGGGGGACGAGGTGAACGAATCCCGTGCCGTGATTGGTCCGTTCAAAGACACGGACCAATTACGGCACGGGATTGACTCGAAGATGGAGTAAAACTACCGTATAAGTGGCAGAGGGGGTAGCGTTACTATGCTCAGTCTAGAGGATGTCTTGTCTGTTGGTCTCGGTATAGTCACAAAATAGATACAGTACAGAAATCAACCTACATACAAAGTGCGCTCGAGCAACGCACACATAGACACTGCTCACGGACACGATATCTCGGACCGCTTGGGACCAGTGCGAGCGCGAGTGCCATCCGCTTGAGACACGCGTCTGTGAACTTTTTTGTGCAATAATGGAGAAACAAAAAAAAGTTATTATAACTGTTCAGTGGACGGTTGTTTGAATTCAACATAAAACGATGAATTGTCGTTTTTTAAGCTACCAGTGGTTTCAGAGAGGTAAGTATCTGCTTGTATTTCGATGGTTCGTTTTAACGTTAAACAGAACAGTTAGGTAGGTAGGTACCTATGCACCCCGCCCCGGCCACTACTAGATACGAGTGCCACTATCACGTTACTACGATAGTTTTTTGTGCATAAATCATAGTTGACAACCCTAGAGCGACCGCCGAGCGTAGGTATGAAAAGTGAAGTACATACATGTGATTGACTTCTGTACTGTATCTATTTTGTGGTAAAGGTTCCCTGTGTGTGTGCAGAGTTCGCGCGCGTCTCCGTCAGAGGGCGGCGTGATCACGTCGACGCACGGCGACGCCGCGCTGGCGCCCGCCTCGCTCATGTGCTCCTTCTGCTCCATCACCTTCCCCGACTCCACGCTCTACTTCCTGCACAAGGGCTGCCACTGCGACTCCAACCCCTGGAAGTGCAACATCTGCGGCGAGCAGTGCTGCAACGTCTACGAGTTCAACTCCCACCTGCTCAGCAAAAGTCACCAATGACTGTTTGCAGGGGGGCCGTTCCGATAATAATGACTCTGTGTTACGTGTTGCACGCGCTGTGTGCATAGTACGGGCGCTTCGGAGCTTCACTGTCGTCTTGGATTACGCGATTCTGTTCTGAACGCTGCGCGGGCTATGCGCTGAACGTCCCCCCGAAGATATCATTTTTAAAAGTGCAAATTATGTCGAGTTATATTTTTAGCGGTTATAATTGTTATGTTAAAATGCGTGGAGATATTTATGCGGATATTCTAGTACTTAAAGAAAAGGGTTTATAAAAGGGTAATATTAAATTTTAATTGTGAAGGGGTCAGATAGGTTTGGGGTACAGCCTAGTAACTAAATTGAAAGATCTAAGTGGTACCACTCGGTGATGATAAATATTACATTCCAAAACGTGACGTAGCATTCCATGATGAGAGATTCGAGTCTTTGGTGGGGAATATTATTGTAGTAACTAAAAGTATCTTCTCTATCCATTTTAATAATAATCACGAAAACTAATGTAGTGTGTTGCTGCACCTTACATCACAAAGAAATCGCAACTCGCGGATGCAATGTTAGAAACATTGTATGTGTAAATGTGTACTTATAGTAAATGGATAGTAAAGGGACACTTGTATTGGTTTACCATTCTACTTTTCAGTACTTAATTGTACTAAAACTATATCTAATCTAAATTTTAAAAGTATTTTTGGTGCGATAGTGAATTTTACAAATGTTTTAAAGTATGGTGGAAATTGTACAAATTAATATATTTTTACATTTCACTGTTGAGAAGAGAGGGCCTAGCCTGTATTTCCGTGATTATTTACTTATTGTGATTGTGTACAGACAGGAATTATAAATTCTACATTCCATTTTTATGTTATTAATTGTTTCTTAATATGCATGTAATGCAAGTCCACGACTAATATTTAATGTACAAGTTATATTTTGTTGTTATTATTTATTTTTCTAAAAATACGTCTTTTCTTTAATAGCTATGTTTTATTATTTTTAGTTAGAGGTGCGTTATTATGGTCATATGTACTTATTTCATTCTCAGTCTACTTATACAATGTTCCTTTCGTCAGTTCAGTTGTATGATATTATCGTTAGTTGAATTGTTTAATATTCAAAACGAAAAATATTGACGGCACACTTGCTCAATATAGCTTAAGTGTGGGGCATGGCAACTTCGCACAAAAGCATATAATAAAATTCATTTTAAATTAATTGGAATTAGTGTAAGTTTTATAAAACACTTTCGAGCATGCTTATGGAAGTTTAAAATCGAATCGTTAAATTCGAAGATACTTAATTTTATTTATTATCAAGGTTTAGAAAAGCCCCATTAGATTTAGAGAAACTGACCCGTATCATATAATTGTACTATCCGAAAGATTTTATTATGTCTTGCGACCTAAATGCAAAGCCATCGTTTTCCAGCTAATAGAACGCTTAGGGTCCATGTCCGATCTGGGCTATAACCGCGAAAATCGAAATTCGCAAATTGCGGGCATTTGTCTCTGTCACTCTAATTACGCCTTCATTGGTGTAAAAGAGAAAGATCCCCGCAATTTGAAAGTTTTCGCGGTCGCCCCTCTGTATCCCGCGGCACCAATATTGCCTGGTCGTATTTGTTTTTGCGTCCCGGACCCGGATCGGACGCGGTAAGTTAGCGTTCTAAAACAGAAGTGCTCAACCTAATGGGAAACGATATTGATCTCTTTTATTTTGAAGAGTTAAATTTCTATATTGACTTTCAATTTATCAGTTAGGTAAATAAAATATATTTCATTCGTGTGCTTATAGAGTTACATACATTATTGGTTTAATGATACAATTTAAAATGCTGTAGGTTAATGAAATTAATTTTGTAATGTAGCTGTTAATTTTGTTTTAGTACATTTTTCGTGTTTAACGTAATTGGTCAGTCCGTTCCATTTTTCTTAAAGTAACCTGAGATTTACATTCCTGTAGCTCTTAAGTAGGTACTTACTTTCGGTTGTGGTCTTGCCTGTTAAGTTTACGAAATTACTTAGATGGAACTGAAATTATGTTTACCAACGAAGTTATATATTTGTTTTGTTATGTGGTCATCGCGTGTATAAAGTAGGGCCGGCGCGGGACCGTCCGTGAGTTACCTGAAACGAGCAACATATTTATTTATAGAGGTTCTTATATACTGCTGTTTCGTTGTTGGTTTTGCAACTTGATTGTTTACTTTTATTTGGTCCCGCCGCCGCGCCACAGTTAGTTAAGGTACATAGAGTCTAAGAGCTATTAATATTATTAACCGGTCACCCCACTGGGCGCCTTTACTTAATCCGTCCATATCTAATGATAAATATTGCCTTTAATATTTAATAAAAAATAATATATTTTGTAGATTTTAGATATGACTAGGGAGAGATCTTAATTATAAAATGGTTAAATAATTGCAGAGATTTAAATATGTAGTAATAATTTATTGAACATTTAATGTAAATCTCTGCATTGCTAAAAAGTTAGTAATTCTGATGTCAACCAGTAATGTAATGACATTTTATTTACGTCTGATTAAAATATAATTATGAAATTTTATTCCATCCCTCACTTATATAGAAACTGTTCAGGATTTGAAGGAATTATAATATAATACATAGGTATTATTAGAGAAATCGGTATCCAGCCACCGACACGTTACTGAAGGTTATTTATTAATTGCTGTTGACATATTTACATTGTTTATCGACTCGCAGATTTGTAGGTCGCGTTAATTTCATCACGAGAGAAATGTTTATCGTTAAAATTCAAATATATATACACATACTTTATTTTTGTGGTGTAGTTATATTGTAAGTACAAAATAAGTATTGGAAGTTGTGTTAGAACCACAGCCAATTGTTAATGTTGTTTGTGAAATACGTGGAACAGTATTTTAATTAAAATTTCTAAATTAGAAAACTAGAAAGTTGGCAAAGGGATACGTTTTAGAATTTCACAAAGCAAAACAGTTATTTGTTCTATTCTATATATCATTTATACTACTAAGTACTCAGTCCAAGTCAACATCAAGCCTTTAGTATAGCGACCCTCACCTTAATACCAAAACACAGCTTACCAACATTATATATTGTTTAAGTTGTTATATATATATATATGTACTTTAAGATAGATAAATATAAATTAATGTGGTTAAAAGCAATTGCTTGTAATTTTAAACAATTGAAAGCGTCGTTAATATTTTGCTGTTACATTTATTGTCATCGACGTATATCTCAGGACGGGCCTTACAGGCTCTAAAAATGGTACTAGTTCAGCGGTGTCACTCACGAATTCGAGCCAAACGTGCAGTCTAAGAAGAAGAAGAAGATGTATTTATTGCCACAACGGCGAATACAGAACCCACAATATTTAAAAAAAAGTTACTTAACCCATAAACATTATACATATAATCTAAAATAACGAACGCAACTAGTTGCGACCAATCGCGCGCGGGATGGGAACACATCAACCAATCGCGTTGTAGCGGTGTCACACCGCTGTACTGGCCCCATTCATACTCCATTCTTTACATTCTTATTGCCCGTAAGGCCAGTCCTGAGATATACGTCAATGTTTATTGTGTTGTCAATTGAAATGAAAATAATATTTATTAATATTAAAAGGGATACTATTTTATGAAAAACCAGTTTGTAATTATGAGTGATAGTTACTATATCAAGTTTTAGCAGATTGTGCCTTAGATCAATACTTTAATATTTTAAAAATACATATTTAAAGAGACATTTTTTGGAAATTGTTTAATATATCTCATATCTAGATGTGTGAATTTAAAATGAAATATTGTCACATTAGAGTTATATATTTATACACAAACTAGGAAATCAATGACATGTTAATTATTTATGTATAAGACAATGTACGCAATATGGCTGTTGCTTGTTTTTATGAAAAGTTTATTTTGCAGTTAGGAAATATAATTTTCACTTATCGTCCTGTAACGGTAAATTAAGATTATGAAGGATTGGTACTTATTACCATAATCTAGTTTTATTTATTTACGTTTAATTTGGTAAAGGGTCTAATAAAATATTAATAAATTATGAAGTATTTAGCTTTTTATTTTTTTCCAAACTGATCCCATTGACACAACGCAACATAAACGTATACTGTTATTCAAATTGATGTCCGTCTCTTATTTTTCTATATAGGCTATTACCTGATTAATTATTTTAAAACATATTATAGACTATAGAGGATAGATAATCAGTCACTTGGTATATATTTTAGAATAATCCATTCAGTCGTTTTGAATCTAGAACTGTTCAAAGCATAGAATGACAAGTCTGTGGTTCAAAGTCGACAATGCATTGTGAATTTTTTTGATGTTTTCTAATAATTTGTTTTACCAAATATTTTTTGTAATTTACTCACAAAACCCTTTCATTTGATACCCCACATGGTATGTTTAAAAGAAGTAAAAATCTTTACAGTACATATGGGGCTTTACTTATGTTTCCGCACTAGTGCGTAAAATAGCATTTTTCGTGCGATGTCGAAACTTTAAAGCGCCATATGTACCTAGACCTACTGTAAAACGTTGTTCGATACACGTGCGAATAGGTAATTCGCAACTCGTGTCGATTTAAAACACTCCCTCCGGTCGTGTTTTAATTTATCGCCACTCGTTTCGAATTTCCTCTTTTTCGCACTTGTATCGAAAATAACTATTGTACCGCCGACTTTATGACGTCACAGTTACCATCCCCATGGCATTGATAGTATTGATACGATATTATACAGTATGGAAAAAAACTAACAATAAGTATGGGCCCTGGAGGGCAAGTGCCTTAAAACCTTAAGTTAGCTCATTTTACTTAAAGGAAACATTATTTTTTTTTTTAAAGAAACAAACGCTCGCTATGTATTTTTATTTATTCTACTAGTCGATACAGTTAATGCTAATATTGTTAATGATAAGTATTGATAACATTTCTCCAAGAAACATTACACTCTTCTGTCGTAAAATATCCATAAATTTTGAATTTAGCGCCTCTCTGTAATGACAAAGTTGACTTGCCAGAGTGTATTACTCAAATTTCGAATTAAATTTATATGGTAGTCACAATAATAAATTCCTAACTCAAAAAGATCCTGCTACATCCAAAATGTCATTTAGTGAGAAAATCCTTGTAGTTTTTACAAGCTTACAATTATTATACCTTAACTTTTATTTGTGGTTGCTATCAAATTATAATAGTTGCGCTATTTGCATCCTTTTCTTCAATATGTCAAACGAAAGAGACGCAACATGGACAACCGAACAAAATAAATGACGCATCGTCCATCGCCTGAAACCGAATTTGCAGTCATTTGAACGCACCCTATCTTCGCTTTTTTTTGCTTGCCTTCAGCCTTGTGACGTTTTGTTGACAGTTCGGCCGTAAAAAGTTAACTTTTCCTAAACTAAATCACCAACTAAGTTGATTCTAACAATTGAACCTACATTTGGTGTTGAACTGCTGAATTACTTTATTCGTGGAATGGGAAAAACAACACAGGTTGATGGCGACAACAACCCAACATCGGTCGATTCCGATCCAGACCCCGCTAAGTTACTGGAAGCTGCTTTACTGCAGATGGATGGCATTATAGCGGGTAAGTTCTTTTAAATGTGCATCGGGTATCGGTATACCGCAGTTCACGACCCGCGTACGGCTTTACTAGTCTCCCAAGCTCTGAGCTTTTACACCGACGATAACAATAAAAATAAACAATTGTGGTTCTGTGAGATTCCTGAAACTAACATTGGCTCTTCTTTAAGTTGGCCAACCCCTGACCTACATGTAGTGCTCTGAGAAAACAATACAATAAAATGTTCATGATCATTAGCTGCTTGAACATGAACAAGAAATTTCCTGGAGACAGATTTCCAACTACTATATTCCAGTTGCCCCATAGTCATTATTTACTGCTTATAATTTTACTGGAGCTATAAATAATATTTGTATCACAGGATATAATGACTAATAAAATATGCTATATTAATGAAACATACAATAATAATTTGCCAATAATGTGACCAGGGCCGGATCTAGGGTAGAGCGAGTGGAGTGGCCGCTCTAGGCGCCGGATGGCAAGGGGGGCACCAAAATGAAGAAATAAAAGTTTTAAAAGACGCGAGTGTGGCGAGGGGAGGGGGTGGAAAATACGCTCATCAAGGGCTAATCAAGGGCTCGGGCCGGCACTGGATGTGACTATGACTCGAACAAATTATTACCCAGGGTATTGGGGCAGTACCCTTTTGGTTGAAAATGACACATATAAGAAACAATACTAAAGTCTATTTTTTTATTTGGTAGACTAAAATGATATTTCATAGTATGAAATGACATTTTATGTTCATACTATGAACTGTCATTTCAGTCTACCGAATAAAAAAATAGACTTTATAAAAAAATTGTGTGAGAGAATTACCTGTCTGCCAAACACATATAAATTGATGTTCCATTTATTTCATTAGAATCTCAAAAGATTGTTAATAATAAGGTAAGCAACTACAAAAAATATTAAGGAGTTAATATAGAATTATAGATCGATAAAGACAAGTAAGTATTAGTGTCCAACTGATTTTGACTCAGTTTTAGTGTTAGACATTTTAAATGATTAGAAAACAATGTTCTTGGCCTTTCTTTTTAACCGCCTTCAAACAAAAGGAGGTTCTCAGTTTGACCCGTATGTATGTATGTATGTATGTATATTTGTTCGCGATTATCTCGCGTTTGGCTAAACCGATTTTGATGCGGTTTTCAGAAAAGTGTTTTTAGACATTACGAACAATGAAACACCTATAATTCGTACAAGTGGTATAAAACTATCCGAAAGTGCTATGTATAAGTATTGGCGCGCCCAAAAGGTTGAGAAGTTTTTTTTTTCTAAAACTGAACCTTGGGCTGAAACATGATTTACAGTACAAATGGTGCTACTTTACCACCCTAGTGCGGTAATTACCACAATATGTGCCTATGTCGAAAATTTTAAGGGCCATATTGTACTGTAAAACGTTGTACAATACACGTGCGAAAAGGTAATTCCCAACTCGTGTCGATTTAAAACACTCCTTCAGTCGTGTTTCAATTTATCGCCACTCGGTGCGAATTTCGTACTTTTCGCACTTGTATCGTAATTTACTAATTCTTAATTCGAAACAGGGTTGTGTGTAACGTAGTACCTACCTACTAACTTAACCTTAGCTACTTGGTTGACATAATATCCTCCTAAGGCCCAAGGTCCTACCTATAGTACCTAATCCTATTCAGTTCGATGTAATTTAAACCATGTTCAATTGGAACAGAGTCGCTTTTGCTTTGTTTCGTTCTTTACGGAAGCAGGCTACAACAAATAGGGTACATGAGATGAGGGGCGCGATGCCGCGGGACCCGGCGGGAGGGTGCAAACTGTTGAACGGAGGGTGGCTGCGGCGCCAGTCCGCCGCCGCTGGTCCGCCCGGCCGGACGCGTCGCGTCGCACTCGCAAATTTGCACGCGAACCTACATCGCAAATTTTAACTACACGTACCCATCTATCTTTTTTATTTAATTTTTACCCTTTCCAAACAATGTTATTTGCTATAGTTTTTTTCCTAAGTTCTTAAACTACCCACATATTTTGTCAAAATATCTGTGCGGACGTATTAGGTTGACAAATTATGAAATACGTAAGATCGTATGACTGAACGCATTTTATACACGGACTATTAATGATTTAATTCTACTTTCATAAGATAATGTATAGTGTATACCTAAGTAGCTGAAGTTAACTATTGCAAATACATTAACAAATGTGACGTTTTCGACGAAAAGGTACTACCACATTGTCGGTTAACGATAAGGTTGATTTCAAATTGAAGCTACATGGAAATAGCGCCTTTTATTGACAACGGACAAGAAGTAACCTTTTGGTTGAAAATGGAAAAAATATTAAAATTCAACATAATTATCATAAACCTCCTCTACACTCACAACCCAAGTGCAATTACCATTGTCTCGAATTCTGCATTATCTTAATCAATCTCATATAACAGATAAAGATAGGGTAGAAATAATAACGGATCCAAAACCATTGGAAAACATTTCCGATATTCATTAAATGTCGCTATTATGTTTTGGAAATAAAAATACATAATAAATTATGGCAGTTATGGGTAAACTTACGAGGGGCGTTCAAAATATTCTCGGTATTGATATCTTACGACCTCTTCTAAAATTTCTTTCGTTACTGGCCGCTAAGGTTTATTCATTGACATTAAAAAAAAGTATAATTCGAACCGAGATAGTCTTTTGTTTTTCTGCAATTGCTGAACAAACATGAACATCCTGTGCGAATTGACAATGTTAACTAAATTAGAACATCGATGCGTGATAAAATTCTTGACAAAACAGGGTAAAAATCAAAAAACCATAAAAGAGGAAATGGATTGTGTTTACCGTGAGTCTGCTCCTTCTTTATCTACCATTCAAAAGTGGTCAAGCGAGTTTAAACGCGGAAGGGAGAGTATTGAAGATGACCCTAGACCTGGCCGGCCTGTAGTAGCTACTTCACAAGAAAATATTGATAAAGTGGAAAAACTTATATTGGAAGATGGTCGAGTGAAGGTAAAATCTATAGCACAAGTAACCAATCTCTCTATTGGTACCGTACATGATATTATACATGACCATCTTAATATGTCAAAAGTAAGTGCAAGATGGGTTCCGCGAATGCTGACTCGGCTTCAAAAAGACATGCGTGTAGCTTGTTGTTCCGATTTTATTGACCTGTGCGGTGAAAATCCTGATGAGGTGCTGCAAAGAATAGTTACTGGA
Organism: Cydia amplana; assembly: GCF_948474715.1. Lineage (NCBI taxonomy): Eukaryota > Metazoa > Arthropoda > Insecta > Lepidoptera > Tortricidae > Cydia > Cydia amplana. The sequence continues at coordinate 14,220,732 of NC_086071.1, read as the reverse complement.
GATGAAACCTGGGTTCATCATTATGACCCAGAGAGTAAACAAGAATCCATGCAGTGGCACATTAAGGGTTCAGCTCATCCCAAGAAGTTGACGGTCATCCCTTCAGCTGGCAAGGTCATGGCCACGATATTTTGGGATTGTGAAGGAGTATTACTAAACGATTATAAAGAAAAAGGTGTAAATATCACAGGACAGTACTACGCTAACATTCTACGTCAATTAAAGGATGTAATTAAAGAAAAGAGGCGAGGAAAGTTAACCAAAGGTATTCTGCTTCTGCATGACAACGCCCCCGTCCATACTGCTCATATTGCCAAGGCAGCTATTGTTGAACGTGGGTTTAAAACTGTTACTCACCCACCGTATAGTCCGGACTTAGCCCCCAGCGACTTCTTTTTGCTCCCCAATCTTAAAAAGGATCTGCGTGGAAATAAATTTTCTGACGATGAAGCATTGAAGGCGGCAGTGGAGGAGCATTTTTACACGAAAGATAAAAAATATTTTTACGAGGGATTAAAAAAAATAATTGATCGATCTTTTAAGTGTATGAACATAGGGGGGGATATATTGAAAAATAAAAATATCAAACTTTTCGTACTTGTTTGTTTTCATTCTCATACCGAGAATATTTTGAATACCCCTCGTAGAATTGCTTCTCATTCGTTGAGTTATTCATGAGGTTCAAGTACACTGTAAACAAGATGAGAAAATAAATAGTTGCTCAGCAGTTTGAAATAAACCGTTGCCGCGTCTCGTGTTCTGCAGTGTGGCGCACTAATGAGTTTTTGAATGACGGGCGAGGGATCCGTTTACAGTTCAGATACCTAGGCACTGTTTTACGTTCCTTTTTATCAGGGTTCCGTACCCGAACGGTGCCAGCGGGGTCCCTATTTTCAAAGAGTTATTTATTGAGAGGGTCTGATAAAATAACGTTCCTCATAGCTTGACAGAAATACATCATGTGTGAAAATTTCAACTGTCTCTAGCTATCACGGTTCATTAGATACATCCTGGTGACAGACAGACAGACGGACGGACAGCGGAGTCTTAGTAATAGGGTCCCGTTTTTCCCCTTTGTGTACGGAACCCTAAAAACGAGTTATACGTACGGTGTATCATGGTCGCATTTTTATCACTTGTCATGCGTCACTTCCATACTTGTTAGGACGTGACAGGCATGATGACAGATGATAAAAACCCGACCATCTTAGCCCTACAGGCAGCCTACAGGACACAGATTTCATGTAGATAGCGAAGTGATGCAGTTTTATAATTTTTTTACGTGACGCGTTTATCTTTTCCTGTCTTGAAAAACAGAACAAAAACAAACTCTAACACACATATAATAGACTTTGTCACAAGAATATTAAAAGCCAACACATGAAAGAATGTAATCTCAGCCGGGTCCCGTCAAGATTAAATTTTTGAGCTGTTTCTTATCGCGACCCAGTGAACGCTCTAAACATTCTTAAAGGGACTTCCATTATCGTCGATTTTTTTAATGCGGATCACGAATGTTCCTTTATACCGCTTTCGTCAAATATTAAAGAAAAGACTGTCGAACCGAACAAAAGAAGACTGTCCCTCGAATGACTTCCTTAAACTCTTGCTGGATATTATTTATTACATCTTTGTTTATGGGCACGACTTCCACTAAGAGAAAAGCGCAATGCGTATCTCGACAAATAATTTACATCCTGCCCTAGTAGCACGGTCGCATTTTTATCGTTTATCACCATGCCTGTCACGTTCTAACAAGTATGTAAGTGCGAAAGTGACGGGCATAGTGATAGTCGATAAAAATGGAACCGTGCTGAGCCCGCTGGCGTTTATTTCACAACTTCATTTATTTTTGTGCCAACAGGGAACGAGAAAAAACAGAAAAGTCGTGTAATTACCATTCGCATCATGTATATCTCGTGTTTTTCACTCGGTATTCAGCGTCGTGCATGTTTCCGCCTGACCTCTATCTGCCTCCCGGATAACCCAGTGTCCAATAAACAAAGGGATGATCCTGAATAGCATTTTAATTGAAAAACTTGTGGAGATGTTATCTATATGTTTGGAACAATTTTTAAAGCGGATATAATCGGGACCGAAATTATAATTACTTTATTGACAAGTAAACAGTTTACAAACTTTAACTCCATTTTTTTGTATAGAACCATCTCATATTTTGACTTTAGACGGTTTACAATATTACGACAATTGATTTTTCATTAATATCCTTTTCTGATTCACTCCGTTCTTTTATATTTATAATGCTTTCATCCTTCACGTTAAGCCCGTTCAGATAAATGTTTGCTTCAACACGTTCCGCTCCGATTTTCTCCTTTTCCTATCCAAGCTAAATGAATTTATTCGAAGTGAGATTCCTTGTACGCGCAGTATTGGATGCTAAGTGATGTGATTACGTGTACGATGCCGGGGTGTTGGCATTTGCCGGAGCACTTCACCCGCTGGTGGCTACTAGACGTGTGCAGTGAGAGGCTTTTCGGGGAAACCGATGCCCCCGACTCGCAGGTTCCACAACGTATGTGTACAGCTGAATAATAATGAAATCCTGATTTCATATTAATAATCCGTATAAAAACAGATTATAACTTTTTGTACAATGTTCAAGTGCGAAAGTTATCGGAAAGTCTTGTAATAAGATTGGCTATTTAGCCAAGCACTCGACCAAATATGTAGTTATCTGAATTGGATCTTTGCTTTGTGGTAAAAATAGGTATATAAGAGACTTTTTCTTGATCGAGTTCAAAGTTAGCGAGCGTAGCGAAGACCCAAGGACTAGGACCCGCGTAGGATGGAAGGGTCGGAGCGTCCCACTATGGTATAATTGCGGGAGAGATCGAAGGTCTGGCTGCTCAATCATCCTATCCTGATGAATGATTCTGGTTAGGAAAAGACTTAATAATGGTGGGATAAGTGAAATGTTTCGAAGTCATCTTCCTCGCGTTGTCCCGGCATTTTGCCACGGGTCATGGGAGCCTGAGGTCCGCTTGGCAACTAATCCCAGAAATTGACGTGGGCACTAGTTTTTACGAAAGCGACTGCCAATGACCTTCCAACCCAGAGGGTAAACTAGGCACTTAGGGTGGAATCACATCTGTCAGTATCGAGCCGCATTTTATATACCTATGAGAAATCGCTCGTTAGTATGAAGATGCGTACGCATCGGAAAGCTGAAAGCATGCGTACGCATCTTCATACTAACGAGCAATTTCTCATATATAAAATGCGGCTCGATGCTGACAGATGTGATTCCACCCTTATTGGGATTAGTCTAGTTTCTTCACGATGTTTCGAAGTATTCAAAATGTCTGAGAGTTGAAAAAACTTTGTAAACTTCTCAATTCAACCCTCAATTTCTATTAACTCCGTTTTACGGTACTGCAAAAATACTTCACGTTTCCGTTAACACACATGCATGAATCACATGATCCTATTACATACGCAATTCGCATAGGAATTGTATCTTTTTATATCGTGATGGATGGAAATATGGTTTAAAAATATTCCTGCGCAGTTTTATAACGAAGGTAAAGCGATGAGGTTTTTTCTTTTTCTTCTCGAGCCAACCCAAAGCGTCATTGTTCCTAGACGGATGCAATTCACTCGGTTCCCGCGCAATTTGCGCGAGTGGAGTCCTTTCGAAAAGATTTTAGCCTCGTTGAGATGGAATGATTATTAATTTTTTGCAGAGATTTTTTACACTGACATTTTATCGAACAATGTTTAATAAGCGTGTGTGAAATTCAATATCTTGACATCTTTATTAACATAATATTTTTCTTTTTGTTAAACTCCGTGTACAGTGGCGTGTTTCTACGTTCTCCACTTTGTCCAGTAAAATTCCGGAGTAGCGTTCGATTATATATGGAATTTTTGAAAGAAATACCTCTCGTTGCTAATGGCAAAACACTTAAGCCCCCTCTTAAGGCAGGAAATTACAAGGAAAGGAAACAAAAGAAGACCAGCTTTATCCTTTTAAGGTTTTGGTTGGATTCTGATGCCCTTATATAGTCAAGTTTCCGTTTGATTTTTTTTCATGGCATTGGCCTTGAAAACGTGTCTATCTATCTAATCTAATACCTTTAAACGAGCAATTCTTGTTTATTTATATATATATATTTCGGGGATCTCGGAAACGGCTCTAACGATTTCGATGAAATTTGCTATATGGGGGTTTTCGGGGGCGAAAAATCGATCTAGCTAGGTCTTATCTCTGGGAAAACGCGCATTTTCGAGTTTTTATATGTTTTCCGAGCGAAGCTCGGTCACCCAGATATTGAAATATAAAAACTACAATCTTGCGTTAGCTCCGGCTCCGTCTTAAAAGAGACTCTTAGAAACTATTGTGTAATTAAGTGTTGACTCAAGGAGACTCTTAGAAACTATTGTGTAGGTATAGGTAAGGTAATTAAGTGTTGACTCAAATGTGAAACATGCAACTATTTAATCTGTTTCCAAATCTTTAAAGAAAAATATATGACATCACTAACCCATTCACTGCTAAATTACGCTCGTAGCACTATTTCGCAGTCGATAGCATATTTTTCCGGCATGTAGCGATAATGATTCGTAGAGGCGCATCGACTATTCGCGGTGATTAGCGGTGAATGGGTTTAATATTAACGGTTTACCTACAATTCCAGAGGACAACAATTTGATTGGAACTATTAATGCCTACTAACTAGAGCGTAATGCTCACTCACCCGTTACTGACAAGATCGTATATCTTAATGTCGTCAATCACAATATACTGTCTTCCGTAACACTAAACGAGATATCGATATGGATATCTTCGTATCAAAGTTACGCCATTGTGATTACATTGGTACGTAACGTATACATCACATCCAGTCCTTGTTACAACGCCTTAGAAGCTGTTGGGCTCAAATGTGTAATAAATATGATTAATAAATCAGTGACTAATCGTTGTATTGAACAATTCAAAAACGTGAGACACGAGTTTACTTAAAAATAAGTGCCTAAGTTAAACATAATACCAAACTGATGGCTTTTTTCCGAGTTTTATACCAATGTGGGCTATGTTTTAGCCTTAGAGGGAAAATCTTCCTATAGTGGCTGTAAATGCGTTAGTTCATCAAGAGATAAGCCGGTTAACATAATCCCCTGAGATAACGCGTCTATCCTCTGTACGGATGCTGCACTCACCGATCAATGCTTAGTAATAGTAAGTGTTGACTATCCACCGTAATGGCTTGCTTCAACTATATTGTACTATTATGTGTTCTTCATTGAAACGTGTTGGAAACTTCACAATTCACATGCACCTTTGAATATCTGTCTGCAGGTTTCCTCACGGTGTTTTCCTTCACTGAAAAATGACTGGTATATCTGTTTTTTTTTACATACACTTCCAAGAAACCTATTAGTAGATAGTGAATGGGTGGAAAAGGTACTGGTCCCTGAAAGAAGTCTTCAAAGATAAACAACTACACTCTAAGACAAAGGGTAAACTATTCAACACATGTGTTCTTCCCGTCCTAATGTATGGTAGCCAAACCTGGGCCCTTACAAAAGCGACTACATCCCAGCTAGCATGCTGCCAGCGCGCCATGGAAAGGAGCATGATAGGAGTACGTAAGACTGACCGGCTACGAAACACCCTAATTAGGAATAGGACGAAAGCCCAAGACATTACCACAAAAATTAAAAGACTCAAATGGAAGTGGGCTGGCCATATCATCCGAGGCACAGACAAATGGAGCAAGCGAGTCACCCAATGGTACCCAAGAGAGGGAAAAAGAAAGGCGAAGAAACCTCTAATGAGATGGGACGATGACATAGCGCAGTTAGCTGGCCGTACCTGGAGCAGAGTGGCATTAGATCGGAGAGAGTGGAAAAGGTTGGAGGAGGCCTTTGCCGAAGGGCAAGCAGACAAAGAATACAAAAGATGGGAGATAATAGAGAGATAAAGTGCAACTATTCTCTGTTCTGTAAATAAAGGCTATTTTATTTATTTATTTAGTAGAAGACGGGGTTTGAACCCGCGACCTCTGGATTGAAAGTAGCACGTCTTACCACTAGGTCACCAGTGCTGTTACGCTACATGCTTCTTGGCCTTTTTACGAAGTTATTTAAATTCATTTCGGTCCTCATTTTCCCGTTGTGAGAGCAACTTTTTTAAATTCCAATACGTATTTTAATAAATTTGATGCCGGCCAAGTGTCTAGTTATAACCGGACGTGCGTAGCGAAAGTAGGCCGGCAATGTTGTATGAAAATCTATTGCCGGCGCTTCTCACTAAAGCGAGCGATTAAGGCTGAGTCACACCGCTTGCGTGCGCAGCACGTACCTTATGCGTCAGGTCTGTGCAGCACCCGGGTGCTCCCGGTGTGACACGGCGGTGATACCCGCACGTCCAAGCATACGTCGCATCGCATTATTTTGCAACGCAATGGAACGTGCGCTTCGATGGACACGCATCCGATATTTTACTGAAGGGCTTATATTTGTGTTCAGAGGCGGGCGGCGCCGGCACCGGGCCGGGGCGCGCCGCGCGCGCTCGAGCGCTGGAGCTGGCGCAGCAGCTGGCGTCGTCGCTGCAGCACGCCATCCCGCCGCCCCCGCGCCCCGACTTCACCACCGCCAGCGCCATCTTGCGGTGGCTACAGCAGAACAACAACACGGTCGCACTTGTAAGTACCCTCACTCGAAATCCTTTAATATCTACCTACTTAGAATCAATTTATAGGAGGATTACAAACTACCCCATAAATTAGGAGAAAGCAGATCGGATCGTACAGCTTTTACTCTAAGCCTCGTAGAAAAAAAAACCGTCTATAGTAGTTCTAGAGTTTGACCAAGTTAAGGCTGCAACGATTTTGATAGCAGATTTGATAGTCTTGGTCTTAGACTCTATGATATATTTACCATCCTCATATTACACATTGGGGCATCGTTGCTCTCTGGCGGACCTCGGCGGATATGAGTTGGCGTCTCCGAAATATCTTTATCGCTCATTTAACTCATTTTACATGAAACTTTTGCTTAATTCGTTTAAAATAACGGGCAATTGGCAACTTTCAAAGGTTTTTATAGATTGCGCAGCTCTTCCTTGGCTGCATGGGTTTTATTGGGCAATTCATTGGACTAACATTAATCCATCAGGAAAATCTTGACTAAAACCGCGTTTGTGAATATTTTATTCAGCAGTTCTGGTTTTCGCGATTAAGGTAAGACATAGCGGAACCATTTGCATTCTTGTCCCAGTTCCGTCGGATTACATTGCAGCTGGAACACTTTGAACGTGATGGGATTTATTTGGATATCTCGGAAGCACTTAATCAGATTTAGCGAAATAGTTCCATTTTCCATTTTACTTACCTAAATACTTACATTAAATATTAAAAAAATGCGACCTTTGGTTACAAAAACTTTGATTACTTATACAAGCCCGACTCTAAACCAGAGAGGAACGAAATATAAATAATTTTATTTGAGTAACCAAACGCCCGGCCGCATTTCCTCGACACGACACACACATGTATTTCATGGACAAACGTTGCATTGTCAGGACGTTAGAGTGCGTATTCAGATATTGTGAACACCTTGGCCGCTCCGATATATCTCATGGTGACTGTACAGTTGGGTTGGGGGTGAACAATAATTAGTCCCCGAGATCGAAGGGTGACTTATGTCGGGTCGTCCGCAACTCTGCGAGTCCGCACGTCTAGTTGTCATTGTCACACTCTGTGACATCGGTTCGGTTGTGACATCGGTGTCAGAAAGAGGAAGTATTCGCATTATTCATGGGTGGCTTTTGTCACTACTCGTGACACAACTGTGAGCACTTCCCGTCCCCAGTAAGAGTAGGTACAGTCGCCATCAGATATATTGGTGCGGCCAAGGTGTTCCTAATATCTGAACACGCAACATACTTGTCATAATTACGCAACGCAACGCATGACAAGTATGGTTCTAAGCATATAACTTTCAGGGTTCAGATTGTCATAATGCATTGCATACGTTGCGTACGTGGGATAAATGTGTTTTCGCCTTAACGCCCTGACAATAGAGGCGTGTTCAGATATTTGTGAGAGCCTTAGCCGCTCCGATATATCTGATGGCGACTGTACAATAAAATTGGACCCTTATTGGTTTAGTAACAAGCGTGGTCGCAGGGCAAAGTTAAATTAGTTAAATTGGTAGAGCGATGCGTCCCGCAAGCGATGTGAATTAGGGCCCTAATAATAGATACCTCCACAGATAGATTCTAAGATATGTGCCGGTTTCAAGCAAAGGATAACTGACTGACGGTTGTCCGCGGTAATTGAGCGCTTAGCCAAGATGCCAAGAAGTTTAAAAGTAAGTTACGTTCTTGATAGCGTTTATGTCAGTGCCAAACTGGTGGTAGCCACACGTATTCACGTCACGTAATTAGTAGGTACCTACATACGTATTTAATGAGCTCGTGTAGGCTTTCGTCGTAGGTATGGAAGTGAACAACGTTGGTAATTGCTCCCGAGTGGAACCTTTGCACGCTGTTGTGAGCACTGTGAACAAGTTGTAGGTACCTACATACGGTAAATATACTAAGGACCTAGATCGGGTCTATTTCGAAGCGGGTAACTTTGAAAATTACAAATTTAGATATTTGAGTATATACTAACCTATAGCTGGTCAACCAAATCTAATCCGTAAAAAAAAGGCGCGAAATTCAAATTTTCTATGGGACGATATCCCTTCGCGCCTACATTTTTCAAATTTGCCGCCTTTTTCTACTGTCAAGATCTGGTTGACCAAGTATATAAGGGTTGAATAATCATTGCAGTACATATAGTGTTGCCAAAATATGAAGTGCTTCTGGTTATTACTAAATACTAGCGACCCGCCCCGGCTTCGCACGGGTTACTCAAAACCTTAACAATTAGGTATACACGTAAACCTTCCTCAAGAATCACACTATTTATAGGTGAAAACCGCATGAAAATCCGTTCAGTAGTTTTTGAGTTTATCGCGAACACATACAAACAGGCAGACGCGGCGGAGGACTTTGTTTTATAAAGTGTAGTGATTAGCGATTTTCAAAGTTATAGTTTGTAGCTTTCTAATAGACCCCGAAGGCTAATCCTATTGTCTATTGTTAAGAAAAACCGCTCGTGCCACGTGCCACAACCACCTGCATAAAAAATCGGTACTTCGGTTACTGAGTGCCGGCGAGTCGAACGCTACATAACCAGTCTAAAATGTGTCATCGAGATGCGTAACAAAGGCGCGTTATCGGAGAGCGCACCTACACTGGTTTTTTGAGCGTTGGACTAGCCCGCGCTCAGGTGCCAATTAGAATAAACAAGACCCTTTTTTGCAGGTAAGTAGCAAGTGCGGTTTTACTGAACAATAGACAATAGGATTAGCCTTCGGGGTCTGTTAGAAAGCTACAAACTATACCTGGTTGTCGAAGTTACCCCAATGGATCCTATCATATTATTCGTAGCACGTATCACTCTCCTATTAGGCAGGCTACCTTATAGGTAGGCAACTAGAGCATATAGGACTAATACCGACATTGGCGCTCCCGTACTAAATAAAGTACCTAGTGAAATTAAGAGGGCAAATACTCATAGCGGCAAGGGCTTTAAAAAAATTCTCATGTATGTCAAATAGATATCTACACCATGTACATTGTATGGGCACATTTTTGATTTATTCACAAACTTCAAAATGTTCATTGTACTTTTACATGTAAAATGTATTGTTATTGGAGCAATGAAAAATATTTACTTACTTTATCCCCCTGCTTCATGTCGGGTAAAAACAGATAATTGCTTGCAACAAAGTGACATGCTTATCTGGACATGGACATATGCGCTCTCGGAAGTAATGAAATGAATATTCAAACCGCGCATGCTAAAAGTTCGGTTCAGTGAGCTAACTTCGTTATTTGACAGTGTGCGCCTTTGAAGTCATTATTTATAATAGACTTAAACGCTGCAGCCACTCCCCGTTTTACTCGTACGTACAGTCGTACATGTACATTAGGTGCTCTATATCTCCCAAACATAAAAAGTAGATATTACCTGTCGAGGTTTTTTAATAATCTTTCTAAAGGATAAAAGAGAAAGTTATTTAGTCCTTCCTAACCACGGCGTCCTTAAGGAGGCATTAGTTAGACAGTTCGCGAGTACTAGGGTACCAGGTGACACGTATATGTGCTGAATGCGCTTTGTTTGCTGACCATGCATTGAGCGCTGAATGGAGCTTGCAAGCGCTCAAGCATTCATTGCAGCGGGTGACGGGGTTATTAACCTCTCCTGCTCCTGTGTGATGAATACCGAAATAATTAAATGCTGCAGGACGAGACGCCGGGAGCATCGCTTTAGGCTTCCCTGTGACAACGAGCCGGTATCCGTTACACCTTCGAGTAAGCTTAGTGAATTACAGCTTCGTGACTTACCTATTCTGAACCGAACAGACTATTGAGAGATTCAGTAGTCAAATATTTAAGGAGTAAATGCATTAGGTCATGAGTTTTGCCAAGTTAGTGCAGGCCAATCGTAACCTAACCTAACCCTAACCCGCGCCGGCTTCGCACGGGTTATACACAAAATCTTAACAAATTATAGACCTAAACCTTCCTCAAGTATTTAAGCTCGATCGGAACCTTCTCCGGCTCTCTTGTGTGACCTGCGCCTCTGTGCGTTATTTCTGCGGAAGTCTAGTCACGATAAGCTTACTAATATAATTATCAGCCTCAGAGCTGATATATGAGTAGAGGGCGCCACGGTCAGAGCAGTATCCCGGTTTCCCTACTTACATATACATGTCGGCGTCCGCGAAAGTACTACAGAGGGACAAATGGCAAAGCTGACGGTCTAGCATGACTTGCGTTCTCGCGCGCGAGTCCATACTTGAAGTCGCGTTAGATACTGTATAGAGTTGCGCGCGAGAACGCAACTCATGCTAGACCGCCTGGACAGTTTGACGGTACGGGTTTTGATAGCACAGTCACTCTGGTTCGCCTAAGCGTTCGTCCCATTTAAGCAATATGAATATTTACGCCACCAACAACGTCCGCTCTCACCGCCATACCGCAGCCGGAATATCGGAAATGCTTTTGGCATTCTCGCCTGGCAGATATTTGAATATTGGACTGTTGTTGGAGTAAATGAATCAATACCCATATTCATCGAAGTGCCTACAACTACATACACGATACTATGTGCCAATTTCGACTAGACTCGAGATTAATTCTGTCTAGTATAAGCTGGCGGAGCGTCAATTTTACTGGCAGTCTTTTCGTACTTGTTGCCTTTGGCTCCACGCAAGGCAAGCGTCTCAAATGCCCGGGACATAACAATGTCCCGTGTACCCGTGTACGGGAAAGATCTACTTAATATGTACTAATAATAAAATAAGAATAACGTTTTAGGCAGCTGTCTGACCTGATGGAAAGAATGCGACTAGCGATCAACTATTTTTTTCACCGAAGAAACGTACGTCTACATAACTGACTATTTACACTGCCGGCGAGTACTTTTTCTTACGAACCAACCCTTCCAAACGATACAATAATTACATAATCTGACTAAATTTGGCATAGGCAATTGAATTGTACGGTGTGGAGTGTGGATGAAAAATGAAATATAAGGACATTGATTGGATTCGATTGCTGTGACTAATCAAATCGTTGTGCGGAGCGCGGACGTAAATTCGCCAGTTTACTAGTTATTGATTAATATTTGATTGTTTCATGTGTCCGTCCACATGATTTTTCGATATAAATTGGTATCCTCTTTTTGAACATGAAGACAAAAATGAGATTATAACCAATTTCATAGACCGATTCGATTGGCACAATTTTGCCAATTGCCTGTGTGGAAGGGGCTTATGACAAAATCATCCACGAATTAATAGAGTCGGACCAATAAATGTCTGCAGCGGATTTGATAGCCCACGCAGTGCAAGTGTTATTTATACGTCATAATTTCTATAGAAATTTGACGTTTAAAATAACACTTGCACTGCGTGGGCTATCAAATCCGCTGCAGACTTTTCTTGGTCTGACTCTAACTCGCTTCTCGCTGTTCGCCGCCGGTAAGGCAGCTGTCTTAAAAAGGTGGTTCCAACGTGTTCCCACAGACAAGTTTCAGCTAAAGCGCATTCCATTAGCGCTAATTAGAATTTCCCTCCCCTTTCGCCTTCCCTGCGCGAGCATTATACCTACCCTACTCTACAGTATGTACAATCACCTGCAGTAATTATGTTACTCTTCGAAGGTAGTAAAAATATGTGACACGCTCTAATGCAGAGGTTCCCAAACTTTTTGAAGGGCACGCCCCCCTGCTGCCTAAAATGAAGTTCCCACGCCCCCCTTTTCGCTTCGATGCGAGGAGACGGAGAACTATTAGGTAATCGTGTTCAAATTTCCTGAGGCCCCGCGCCCCCCTTAAAATGTGGTCGCGCCCCCCACTTTGAAAACCCCTGCTCTAATGGCTCAGTGGCTCTACAAATAAGATCGAGTCAGACCACCCATCACCAATCAGATTTTTTTATTTGAACTCGTGTAATTGTAGGTACATATGTTACTATTAACAGAGGGTTAAAAAAGTTAAATTAATTTTATTAGAGTTAACAAGTTTGTTATGTGGTTTTTCAAACATAATGCACTGTCGTTATATTATTTCTAATGAATAGAGGTGGTTAAGTGCTTTATGGAATGGTATAGGTACGTTATTTTTATTTAAAGTTTTAACTCATTTGACTTTCAATTGCACATGAAAACACAAAACATACACAAACAACAATGTATGTATTCTGTAGGTACAATTTAAGAGCCTGAATCTTATCGATAGCAAACATTCATGCAATCGAAGCCGTCATGAACCACTTCGGTACACGTAGGCGTTCTTAATGAGAAAATGCAGAATGAATTTTGTTTGTCCCGCTTTACTACTTTATCGAAGCTTCGACAAAGTTTCCCTTAACGTCAATGAGTGCTGTGACGACGGTCCTTAATTAAAATATCGGATATACTCGCCGAGAAGGGCGCTTCTGATCAATAATTTTAATTACGTTGGAAATGTAATATAATAAACGAATAATAAGTTTTTTACATTTGTACATTTCGATCTTTAGTGTTTGGTAGTTTTATAACCTTTAACCGAACCTTTCTACAGAGAACAGACTGCCTCGCCAAGGTGACAATCGCTATCGTTACGACAACGAAACGTTTTGTGTCTCTATCATTCTTCCATATTAGTGCGACACTGACAGTTGCGTTTCGATCGCTAGTATCGCTACGGAGCGTAAGCGATTGGCATTTTGGGTACGCAGCCTGGTTTGCCATCATGGATCGTTTGTTTGTCTGTTTGCCTTTTGTAAGTTTGATATACTTACTCATCGAAGGCTGGTGTCAAATTCATATTGTGAATATTATAATGAAATCGAGCTGTAAGGTACCTCCAATATTGCGTCGGTCTCCCCTCGAGGTCGCTCGTCAGCGCGCGAGGATGCTTCGCGGGCATCCGGCGCCAGACGTCGGTGACAATGCCAGAACTGTTCGCTGTTTTCCCGCTTACTGGAGCGCTATTCAGATTTAAGTAATCTGTTATTCATATGATATTTAGGGCCGGTTGCACCAAACTGTTTGTCATCGTTAAAGAGGTCGCTAAATTTTATTGTATGGAAAGAATCATAGTAAACCGCCGCGGCGCGTCGGGTGACGTTGATCAGTCTGTCAAGTGCGGATGATGCAACTGGCACTTAGTCTCGCATCGCTCCAACGCCAAAAACTAAGTGCTAGCGAGATGCACATCATGCACATGCAATCAATCAATATGAAGTCAAGTTGATGGCTCCTCTACACAATGGGCCAGCGCCGGCCACTCCAAGGGACGCAGCTATGCGGTAGAATGAGATAGCAATATCACTTGCTCCCTTTAACGCATATAACGTAGAGGAGCCATGAGACTTTTTAAAAGAGATATATGAGATGATGACATGACCCCCTACGTCACACGTTTGGATGGAGATTAGTGCAGCGGTAGACATCTACACAGTTTTGTCAACGCCGCTTTTCAATATGTCAATTATCACGGGAAAAAGAGGACTATTTTTGTATGGAAAGGTGATTTCGCGCGGTCGTCCACTTTCATCTTAATAAAAACCTTTATTTTTAAAACAAAACCAGTATAAAAAAAATAACAGAAGTGAGACTGTTCCATAGAACAGTACACTGCCTACAGTAGGCACCTGTAGTAAACTAAATCAGCGGCGGTAGCACGGTCGCATTTTTATCGCTAATTGTACCATACCTGTCACGTTCTAACAACTAACAAGTATGTAAGTGCGAAAGTGACGGGCAGAGTGACAGGCGATAAAAATGGAACCATGCTGCGGCTGCAGGTTAAAAAAACCTTGTTAGTAAAGCGGTTGCTACTTTTGCTTGATTGCTATGTGAACTGCCGTGCAACACTTCTAATTAATGAAAGTCCAAGTTTTCCGTTTTGTGAAACATTTTTTGCGCTCGTGTTATTTTCAACGTCAAAAAGTAATAAATACGCGTCAAAAAGTTTTGCATTCCATATTTTAAAATTTGCTGCGAATTGATTAACTACGTAACAGACATTGGGTAAATTGTACGAGGAATTTTCGGAGTGGATTCAGTTTGTGGCGTAAAATAAATTCTTAAAAGCCTTGTTTAATTTATACGGGTAATTAGTGAAGTAAACTGGTAATCCATTTCTGTTTATGTAGAAAATATAGGTGTTTATTTTTTTTAACAAATGGTAGTAGTAGGTAGGAGGTAGAAAATAAAGGTTTTAGTAATATGATGATTTAAAATAGTTTGAACTCCTATCAAAAAAGTTACATTCGGATCAGGGATGTTGCGGATGCAGATTTTTTGACATCCGCGGATGCGGATGCGGATATTTAAAGCCTCACATCCGCGGATGCGGATGCGGATGTCAAGATTTGGTACTTAAAAAACGTCAAATATTTAATTTTTAGTAATTTTTATTTAAAAAAACGAAACGTTTAGTATTTGAGGAACAATATAGGTGCGTTTTATTTAATAAACAGTGACTTGGACTTTTCGGGATGTAGACGATTTCGTTATTATATAATGACCAAATTACCTAGCCTTACGCCGCCGCTAAGACGTTCTTGTTACCGACTTGGTCGACATCCGCATCCGCATGAGCTCCGCATCGATTTTATGCGGATGCGGATGCGGATGCGAATATCCGCAACATCCCGAATTTCGGATGGCAAACTACAGCTTTATTACTGATGCAGCATTACTGCAACAGCCACAGTAATGAGAACGTTCTAATCGTGAACGGTTAGGAACGTCACTCATATTATCAAGCAAAATAAAATGTTTGAATCCGAACGGTAACGTTAACTATTCCATGCATTACACTGTATGCGACAATCATTAGAAAATAATTCTCGGAGAAAATTCCAACTGTGCACTTATAACGACTCTGAGATAGACCCATTGACAGACGGACGGACACCATAATAAAGTTTAGTAAAAGGCTCCGATTGTCACCCTTCGGGCATGGAATCCTGAAAAGCGACGGATACCGATGTCACCCCACGGCTTTACAATTTCGTTCGACAAACCTACCCGTCGTCTGTTTATTAAACTAAGGGTGCTTTCTTTTCTTTACGTAATGGATGATGCTTTTATTCAGAATTAGAAATAAATATAAGAAAAATATCGTATTGGGGTATCTGAAAAAAGATCATGGCGAGGAAAACTGGGCTACAAATCAATATAATGGTGTTGCATGGCGCCTTAAAAATTCTTGCAGTCTCCTCTAATGGCTCAAAATTAGTGTCCTTTCTACCGAAGTTTCAGTTTTGGCTGGTTTCGGTCTATTATAATCATGTTTCGGCCGATGGTTTTGGTGGGGCCAAAAAAAACCGTCGAATCTTTCGGCCGCACCGAAAATTACAACATCGTACTTTCGGTTACTTTCCTAGAGTGATAGTGATAGGTAAATGAATTCTAGCGTCTACACTTCTACAGGTTTGGACAGTTGTTTGTAGGTTACTGTGTGCAGTTTAGTGAGAAAAATGTTATTATGCACATTATGCACAAGTTTTCTTCTTTGTAAACTTTTAGTGTTCGATGAAGCGAAAACCTAATTTTATAAAGCAGAGAGAGCAAGATTTTGGACACCTATTACTTTAGCACATAGCAGCATGTAATATGCCTGTAAGGAAATACACTAGACATGAAGAAAGGCAAGGCAGGAGCAGGAGGAATGTGTTGAAAGCAATATGTCATAGTTTGCTTTAGCCAAAAATAATCATAATATTTTTAATAGCAACAACAGGCCAATAATTATTATTTTCGTGCGCCACGCCGTGCTGAATGAATAGCTCCTAATGAGAGCCTCGACTCGAGCCCGCGACCGGGCGTTTTGAATTTTAAATTACTCTTTGCACAGAATCCGCTGAGCCACCCGGCAAACGGGCGACGTCGAAGTACCTACCTCTATATTTGTGAGGCTGAGGCTGTCAGGACGTAAAATTGCCTAGTCTCATTTTACAAAGGCACTGCTGACAATAAGGAGAAAAATAATCCAAGATGGATAACATTTTTATCGTGCAAATTTGCAAAAGTACATGCTAGTAGGTACATGCCTATATAATGGCAACGGTGAGAAAGTCAATAGGTATGAAGTTATGGACTGTCGCCTGCGGTATTTACGGACAGACACAACTTACTCCCATCAAGAAAAGAGCGTACTCCCATCTTAAAGGCCGGCACTTACAACCCCTTAGGTGTCCATGAGCGACGGCAATCGCTTCTCAGGTGATTCGTCTGCTCGTTTGCCCCCTATACAATAAAAAAAGCTCGGTCTCCCAGATATTAGCTATATTATATAGCTAATATCTGGGAGACCGAGCTTTGCTTGGAAAACATACTAAAACTCAAAAATGCGCGTTTTTCCAGAGATAAAACCTAGCTAGATCGATGTTTCGCCCCCGAAAACCTAGAGCTGTTCCCGAGATCCCCGAAATATATATACATATAAATATATAAACATATAAATAAATAATTATGCAAGAATTGCTCGTTTAAAGCAGGAATGTTGCGGATGCCGATTTTTTGACATCCGCGGATGCGGATGCGGATGCGGATGTCAAGATAGTACCATAAAAAACGTCAAATATTACATTTTAGTAATTTTTATTTCAAAAAACCGGCCAAGTGCGAGTCGAACTCGCGTTCCAAGGGTTCCGTACATTAAGTCCCACTCACGCTTGACTGCTCGTTTCTAATAGGTTTTTTTGGTTAATGACTAAATTACCTAGCAGTCTAGCACTTACGCCGACGCTAAGACGTGCCTGTACCGACCTGTTCCACATCCGCATCCGCATTAAATCCGCATCGATTTTATGCGGATGCGGATGCGGATGTTGAAAATAATGCGGAAGTTCCGCGGTTGCGGATGCGGATGCGGATATTCGCAACATCCCTGGTTTAAAGGTATTAGATAGATTAAGGGTCCCACTGATTACCAGTCGGCCGGACGATATCGGCCTGTCAGTTGTTCGGAACTGTCAACTTTTTGTTCTAACTGACAGGCCGATGTCGTCCGGCGGACTGGTAATCAGTGGGACCCTTTATAGCTGAAGAAAAATAAAATAGTGCAAATGAGGATACTCGTTGAATTAAAAACAAGTTTAAAACAGAATTCTCATTGTTTCAGTTTGTTCAGTTAGTGGAGGTAAATCCCACCCTACTAAAGCTATATGTACAGAGAACTTTCATTGTCTTTTGTGCAATTATTTTTTGCATTTACTCTTTTTACGCAGGACATAGTACTGAAAGGTAAGTCTGCATGGCAAGGACAGAAAGTACCTACAAACTTACCTGCATGACACTGCTACGTGCTAGGTTATGTACAGTCAGGTGTGAAACTAATGGGTGCACTCATCATACTCAAAAATATGTCCCATAGCTACTTTGTTAGAACTATGGGACATATCTTTGAGTAAGTTGTATGCACCCATATTTATACACTTGACTTGACTGGTGCCGGTTCAGAAAAGTTTAAAGTGCCATGTACTGTAAAACGTTGTACGATACACGTGCGAATAGGTAATTCGCAACTCGTGTCGATTTAAAAAACTCCCTTCGGTTGCGTTTTAATTTATCGCCACTCGTTTCGAATTTCCTCTTTTCGGCACTTGTATCGTAAATAACTATTGTTAGCTAGTGGTTAGTTAACGGTAATGGTTGCGAATAGTAGCGGACGAACTGTCAGATGTACCTTTAAGTATTCAGAAAGATGATGTTATAATCTTTCCCTAAATGGCAAAATATATGTTAGCGATTTCACGAGTTGCCAAAAAGCAGCGTCGAATCACGCTCGGGATGATTGGACTATAATCCGCTGGGCCGCAAGCCGCAAACCGCGTTGTTTGCGGCCACGCGACTCCACTGATACGGGATACGGGGCGGGATTTTATTCTAGAAATACCGGGCTTGTGTCAAAGTCACAGGCAGGGGTAGTCCACAACTCCACGGGAGAAATATTTGTAGTAGGTAACTACTGTCGTATTATAGTGCAGGTGTATAAACATATATACAGCATAACTATTATGAGTTATGGACGTCGGAAGAACATTTAAATACATTCTGATCTGAAACAATTCCAACCAATTGTACAGGCAAACAGGCATTTTTGGCTAAAATAATACCAGAGAATATATTATTTGATACGGCCAATAATTACACTGAAACAAGGGGTATTATTATTGTTGATAAGTTTATATATAGGCCGCCCGCCCAACAGTCCATTTGCCGCCCACTGGGCTCGGGTCGACACCCGAGCCCGCACAGTGAAGTCGCTGCGTTTATTGTGGAAAAAAACTTTATACTCGGCGGCTTTGCTAAGGCTAATACATTGCGACTGGCTGCGTAGATAAGTGATGGCTTAGCGCGTTTCCTAAAGCCACTTGAAAATCTCCTCTAGTCTGATATTATAAATGCGTCAGTAATTCTGTCTGTTACCTCTTTACGCTTAAACATCTGATTCGTGCCACGCCTTATGAGAGAGTCCTTTTTTAGCACAAGTTATTACAATAAAGAGTCGAGGTTGTGTTGTCTGCGTCATCCTGACACTGAATTGTTAACATATGTACATAGAAAAGGAACTAATAGGTACCTAAGTTCTATAACTGCCTATATATGACTGCGTGTGGCACACCCTGTAACATACGAGCAGTGATACAAAACCACAACAAACATCAAATATCCTAAAACATGTATGTTATAACCATAAATATAACATTACTAACTTTGCTTGATATCGAACTTCCTATATGGTATGCATTGTAGTCTTTATTTTACAATAGTCATCGTTTCTGTGAAAATAGCTACCCGTAGTTATCTATTTTTGTCTCGTTATATTTTAAAACGATCCACTGTGTGCATTTCTCCGCTTCTTACGGTGTGAGTGTGATGCGACGAATTTTAAGAACAGTAGGAAACAACCGGTCGCAAAGCTCATTTCACCACTTTCATTTTGGCACACGCACAGTGTGTATCCGGCGTTTCCCTTGATAACTAATCTCTGTTGTATATTTTTTGTGCAGTGTAATGCTAAATTGCTAAACAGCAAGCGTTAAGAAATATTGACAGGATTGTTTAAAATCGGTGTTATTTCAGTGAGTTTCTGTGTTATGGTTTTTTACTAGCGTAGACCGTGTGACCTAAATACGTTTATGCTCTCCAGCGAAGCAATTATGTCGAAAGCAATCTGGAAAACAGTAAACACGAAATTCGGAAGCGATTGCAAAACCATTGTTATTGATTCCGTTTTTACTGTTGCTCTCGTTTTAATTAAACAGTTATCGCTGATGTACAGGGTGGCCAAATAAGAGGTATACACTTTATTTTTGAAATTTTATTCTATAAAACATAAAAAATATTAAGTATTCCTTGTTAAATATAATATGTAGGGTCAGCAATTACACATGGAAAATAATGTCAGACAAATGTCCACCTCTAGCAGCATGGCAGATGCGAACCCTTTTCATCGCGTTTTTCATCACTTTTTCACACATTTCTGGCGTTATCTCAGCGACAGTGTTGTGAATATTTTGTTTTAATTGCTGAAGGTTCGTTGGCCTATTAGCATAGACACGTCCCTTTAGATAGCCCCACAGAAAAAAAGTCAGGAGCTGTTAAATCAGGCGATCTTGGGGGCCAGTCAATGTCACCGTTTCTCGAAATTAATCGACCGGGAAACGTTATTTTTAATGTTTCTATTGTTTTTAATGATTAAAACACGTTGTTCCGTCGGAAAACGCTCCATAATAAATTTGCCGTATCTACACAAACTAATTTTCATGCAATAACTGTCATATTTACCGCCAAAATAAAATGGCGGCAAAAAAAAGTTGTATACCTCTAAGTTGGCCACCCTGTATTATGCGTTATGAAAGTTCTGAAAATAACTTGAAGTTGTTAACCTATATTCAATCGCGAAGGGTTTAATTTCCATATGTACTTTATCGGACAAATTCTGTTTGACTTTGGGTAATTAAGACGAAAAACCGACAATAGTTATTTGTACAACAAGAGATCAAAGTTTGATATTTCTTCGAGTGCTTATTTTGAGTCCCGTGCAAGCGAAAGATTCTATATTATTTTAATAAATAAATAAATAATTTAGAATCTTGAGCGTAGTAAGGGACTCAAAAGCGCACGAGATGTAAATAACTTTGATCTCGTGTAGTTCACAAAACTTTTCACCTCAGCCGTGAGAACATATTAGAGAATCCAAAAAATGTATTCCTTCTTCATCACTTACCTATTCACTCATGTTTTCTTAAGATATACCAACAATTAAGTTTTCACCTCAGCAGCTCGAACAAAGGTACTTTGCTACTTAAAAACAGTGAGCAAAATCGCATTTTGCTCATTTTGTCTCACTCAGTGAGCAAAATGAGCAAAATGCTTTGTTCGAGCTGCTGAGGTGAAAAAGATATTTTTAATTGTCATAGTCGTAGCTCATCTCATGACCACAATATGACCATAGGTGAAATATGTATAGGTATTAGGTATATTATCCCAAAATAGTTTAAGCTAAAAATCGGTTAGTTACTATTACTAATTAATACATTTTGTTTATTATTGATGAAAATTCTGAAAATTAAATTAAATATAAAATACTCCTCCATTTTACAGAAGTCTGTTAAAAATATTTTTTTAAACAATTGCCTCTTTAAAATCGGAGTCAGTTAACCAATAAAATAAAACTGCCGAGAGCGGTGGCAGCCGGGACAAATCGATCCCATTAGAAAAATGTATAAAACAACTTGCAAACTGAACAAGTTGCTATCGCTGTTCCCAGCCGGGGAGGGTTCTAGTTTTTGTGAAATCTTAAAAGTACCTAAATACGACTGTATCACAAGAAGAACATAATTCGCTTGTCGCAAGTACATAAAGAGAGGGAGACGAAGGGGTACCCTAGATAACCCTAGAAATTAGCCTCGCCGCGTTGGTGTCTAGCCGCCCGAGACGTCGGTGCTCGGCGGTTGTCATCCTCAGACCGCTTGTGTTTGGCATTATTTTTATGAAACCTACGCTTCATATTGAACGGCTCGTTCGAGGTACTCTTTTCTTTTTCGTACTTTTAACGTTGTTATAGCTACTTAACTGATCATGAAAATCGTATACTTCATAGGTACGTGGCATAACATACGTAATTAACTTTTGTTCAATGAGTTCCTTTGAAATTCTTGCTATATTATTTGTTAATAAATAAAGAGATTCCTATCGCACAATTGCTTACCAATTACCATAAATCGCCGTAAAACTATGAGGGGTGGAATTTAAAAATGGTTGAAACTTAGGTATTATTTGTCGATAAAATTCATCGTACTATACGTGGTTAACAGCTCCACTATAGATTTACAAACACATTTTATGTAGGTACCTCGGCCGGGATAGGTAAAAAAGCCTCTATTTTCCGGCCGTAGTTGTTGCTACTAGTTATTATTTGTGGAGATATCTCGAATGTTTACATATGCGACTATCACTTGCGTAGGTAATCGAACAATAGTAGATAGGCTGTTGACGCGTGATGTAATGAAATACCTGCCTCACTGCACTGCATATGGCTGCATGCTACAAACTCAAAGCGAAATACAGATGTAGTGCATAATTTTATTGTTTTCCATCGATTTTTATTTATTTAATTATTTTTATTTTTTAGGAGTACTAACACTGACAATCCAACTTCTAGACTGAGCTTAGGCCAATTCTTTCATGAAACCGATGCTGCCAAAAATACGGGGGTGCGGGGGGACGAGGTGAGCGAATCCCGTGCCGTGATTGGTCCGTTCAAAGCGTTCAAAGACACGGACCAATCACGGCACGGGATTGACTCGAAGATGGAGTAACGCTACCGTATGTGTGGCAGAGGGGGTAGCGCGACTATGCTATGTCTAGAGGTTGGATTGTCTGTGAGTACTAACAACTACAAAAACATTATACAGATTAAGGTAACAACTGGGTACTGGGTGGGTATTTTTCTCGGAAACGTTCGTATTTGTCGTGCTACTTCAGTCACCCTCAGTATTTTCCTAGAGATTATGCATTTCAGTACGTTCATTTTCTAAATTATTCCCAAAAGTAGAAGGCTAACAAATACTCAGTATTATTAATTGACATTAAATCAGTGATTCGTTATTAGAGCTCAATTACTCACATTCCTTTCATGTTCATATGTGATCATTAAGAAAAGATTTAGTAGTAGGTATTTTCAATTATAGCAAGCAATATTGCGGGCGGCACGCGAATTCAATTATCGGAATACATACATCTATAAATTTATCGGGCCGTGCTAACGTTGTATTTACACTGGCAGGTTGGTGGTTGGTAGCCACAAACGAATCATCGGTCAAATTAACGGTTTTGATGAATTAAATTCATCCGGTAACGCCAATAGATGCATCAGAAGGTATAATAGGTATACATAGGTACTCGTAGCTTAGAACTACATATAAGTACCGAGAAATACAGGTACTTATTAGTACAGGGTGTAACCTGCGATTACCCCTGTAAAGTGTCATTCAATAGAACTTGCTAACTATGTAAACAAACCGCCATACTAAAATTGACACTGAACGTCAATTAACTAGTAACTTTTGTTTACATAGTTAGCAAGTTCTATTGAATGACACTTTATATAAACTAGAAATTTATAAAAACTTTTGTTTTTGACTGTAAATGCATTGCATTGCGCAAGCTCCTGGTTAATTTATTTATCCTAGATGTTCTTTTGTTCCCAAGCTGTGGTTAATTTTAGATATTCCTGGAATAGCACGTGTTCGCCGCTCGTCTATGCGTTGAAATCGCGGTTTATCGGGTATTCTCCAGGGAACAGCTGTCGATCTATTTCCGTGACGAGGGGCGTATTATTCTTATATTGCTCGAACGCACCCGAGGAAGACGCCTGTCACTTGTAGCGCTGAAAGGATACCTACTCTACCTATTATCCTTACACATTTAACAAGGTTGTAGGCGTGTAAATGCTCACCGAAGTAAATGTTCCGAAACATTCGGGTTCCCAGCGGTTTTGCTCCTAGCGTTAATTAGGTACTTACGATACGTTTCCTTGTCGAGATTGGTTAGATTGACCTCCTTTACTTCTAAGCTTTCATTCCATATCCAAATTGTATTTTTCGCATCCAGATCGGCAAGAGCAAACATGAACTGTTTAAACTCTCGACATGAACTTCACGAGTTCGACCCGATTGAACCCAGTGCGCCGTTTTACTATCCGCCTTCACCGCCGCCGTACAACCCAGAATATATATACGGAGTTGTCGAATGCCAGCCGGCAAGTTTGAGCTCCGCGTATGAATGGGGTGTGTGCTCGCAGACTTATGTCGAGAGCACATGTAGTACCGAGGACGGAGGCGGGTGGGGGCGCGCGCGCCGCTCGCTCTACGAAGGCGTCAACTGCATGCCGGTGAGTGAGACGAATTGTGCTCCGCGCGCAGCACGCCGGACTATGCCGCGCTTACTTTGTGTTTTACTATTCCTAATTGTTTTTGCAGTTGGCCATCCTAATGCATACTGCATATGCTAGTTTGTGAAACTAATCCGAATACAAAGTGCTTGCACATGCAACAAGAACACCCTTAAGCGGGATTTTGTGTTTTTATTTTTATTTGCCGTTTTATACCTTGGATCAAAAGGGAAGCTTGTCCGGAATGTTTCAGGCGCCCATACTGCGATCTATTTCCGGGCGCGGGCGTCGGCCCTCCTCGATTAAGCGCCGCTCATTTTGATCTAAAACATGCGCGAGCTCGGCCGCGGAGGCTCGGTAGTGGCGGCCACCATCGCGACTTTGCACAGTCGTTCCGCAAGTGACGGCAAGCACAGAGCCACTAAGCTCCGCGCCTCAAGCGTGCAGAGTTGCAATAGTGGCCTACGGTCTGAAAGGGAGGACTTGCGACGCGTGTCGGGGTGCAGCGAGCGGCCTCTGTCGACCGCGTCGGAGGCCTCGGAGCGCGACTCTGCATCCGTTCAATCTAGCGAGGAGCCGCCCCCGAACGAGAGTACGTAATTACTATGCGTGGACGATGCACTGACGTAGCGTATGACTGGAACGCGGCCAAACTCTAAAATAGAGTTACGCCGGTGACTCGTATAGAGAGCTTGTCGCGCAGTGTCGCTTGCACGGAGCCTCATGTCCGACCGCGAGTACTTGACGGAGCCCTTCGACGAGGACGAGGAGCGTGCGGCGGCGGGCTACGTGCACCCCGCCGTGCGCTCCTACATGTACTCGCCCATGGGTTAGTGCGCATCGTTCATGAGGCTCTCGGCGGCTTGCTCGGTTTTTACTGACTCCTATCTCGTGACAGGCGGCGACTCGGATAGCCCCGACGAAGCAACAGTGAAATGCACGGCGTGGCCGGACGGAGCGATACCCGCGCGCGCCGATTCCAGCGACACCGAGTCCACCTCGTCAGCCGACGATGATTCGGACTTACAAGATTTCGAAGTTCGAAGCGCGGAAGCTGATTATCGAACGCTAACACCTAGCAGACGGCTAGACAACTCGACACGTCGAGACGATAACTTCAAATGGATGCCACCAGAAAATATGTCAGATATTGTCGAGCCGACTTCAATGGAATCGCGAACGGAAGAGCGGGCGTCGGGTAGCTTAGACAGGCGAAGGCGAGCTCCCGCCGACCGCAATGACCGTGACCGTAAAACTAGGTCATCGATGTCCACCAAGCCGCCACAGCACCCTTCCAGCGTCCGGGCGTCCCCACGCCCGCGTCGCACGCGCGTTGAGGAAACGCCTCCTGAGCTCCAAAGACGATGGAACTCGTACGAGCACTTCCGATGGGGCCCTAGCCCTGACGGCGGGCCCGGCGGATGGTGGCCCCCCATGTGCTGGTGCCACGGGCCACCCGCTCCGCCGCCCTGCTGCATGCACGACCGCTCTTGGCCCTCACACCCTTCTCTTCCTCCGGTACCGTCAAGGCCGTATAAGGTACTTACACAAAGTACACAAAGTATGTACATAATGTTGGCATAGCTAATGATATTTACACAGTTTTGTTATTAGTGATATCTAACATTATCTCTGGCCTACTTTAAAAGTAGGTAATGAGTTTCACGCTTCATTTGAGAGATGACATGACACTGAAAGTTAATTCAATTGAAATTGTTACAGCAGCGTTAGTTGGTGTATGTTTGTACATAAAATACTGTGTTGCATAATGTGATATTAGTTTATTTATAACTAACTTTCGTTGGATGCTTTGCTGTTATAAAAACACATGTGGACCGAACGCTTTTGTTGTTTATAAAACATTTTAACGGAAGTTAATGACCAATTTAAGGTAACAAATTTCTGTTAAAAACTGGTAATGAAGAATTAATTATGCCTGAGAAATAATTTTTTTTTAATAATAGTCATAATTATAAGCACAAAAATCAGGGGAAGTCGGCGCGGAAAGTGCTTAATTATGTATTAAGCACCGACTTAATGGCTAGTTAATTTAGTAAAAGGGATCCAAAAATGTCTTTTGTTAGTAACTCTCAAAATTTACAGTCATAATTATGTAGACAAATAGTTTTGACAAGTACAAGGAATAACCTTGGCAAAATACATGAATGTTATTCTTATTGTTTGAGCACCCGAGTAGGTACTATGTACGCCGCGCGGTGCTATGTATGTGATCGTTATGATCGGTATACATATTTCTTGATAGATAAATAAAATACATACCTTTATGGGCTTTATGAAAGCTTATAACAAAGACCCGCGATATCATCAAAGTATGTTCTTGGATAGTATGAATTAAATATCGCCTAACATAATCTAATCTATTGCAGAATGACGCCGAAGACCGCGTCCGCCGCCTCGAGGCGGACAAGGAGAGCCTACACCTGCAAGTGCAGGTGCTGTCAGAGCAGGTGTCGGCGCAGAGCGACAAGATGGCCGACTTGGAGCGCGCCCTGCTGGACGCCCGGCAACGACTGGACGACGCCGAGCAGAGGTTGCAAAAGGTAGGTGCAGTGGCAGACCATTAATAAGCGTACACCTGCAAGTGCAGGTGCTGTCGGAGCAGGTGTCGGCGCAGAGCGACAAGATGGCCGACTTAGAGCGCGCCCTGCTGGACGCCCGGCAACGACTGGACGACGCCGAGCAGAGGTTGCAAAAGGTAGGTGCAGTGGCAGACCATTAATAAGCGTACACCTGCAAGTGCAGGTGCTGTCGGAGCAGGTGTCGGCGCAGAGCGACAAGATGGCCGACTTAGAGCGCGCCCTGCTGGACGCCCGGCAACGACTGGACGACGCCGAGCAGAGGTTGCAAAAGGTAGGTGCAGTGGCAGACCATTAATAAGCGTACACCTGCAAGTGCAGGTGCTGTCGGAGCAGGTGTCGGCGCAGAGCGACAAGATGGCCGACTTAGAGCGCGCCCTGCTGGACGCCCGGCAACGACTGGACGACGCCGAGCAGAGGTTGCAAAAGGTAGGTGCAGTGGCAGACCATTAATAAGCGTACACCTGCAAGTGCAGGTGCTGTCGGAGCAGGTGTCGGCGCAAAGCGACAAGATGGCCGACTTAGAGCGCGCCCTGCTGGACGCCCGGCAACGACTGGACGACGCCGAGCAGAGGTTGCAAAAGGTAGGTGCAGTGGCAGACCATTACTAAGCGTACACCTGCAAGTGTTGCAAGTGTTGTCAGAGCCGGTACCGGCGCAGAGGCGACATGCGGGCTGATCTAGAGCACGCTCTGCCAGATGACATGCATGCAACAGTTAGATGACGCTAAGAGAAGTTGCAATAAGTTGAGTCGGTCAACGAGAGCCTATTACTATTACACCTGCAATAGCATAGCCAGTGTCAGGGCAGATAAAGATATGGCCTTTCACAAACCGAGCTTTCGGATACCACTACCAACCAATGATTGGATTGTTGTATGGCCCCGAACAGAGGTTGAAAATAGTTCGGTAGAAGAGTCGACACCCTCTGCTACACACATTACTACTTACAATTTCACTCATCTTAGCTGCAAATACTAGATTCATAATAAAATCGCATCAGATTGTCGCGTTATATTGTTTGTATGGCTTTGAAGCGGCTGTACGGTAGATGACTGTGAATAAATCTGTTGCTCAATTGTAGGTATAATGAACCTAATCAAAATCTTCATCTAATAAGTTACGCAACAATACCATCGCAATGTTTTTGTTCGGTAGTTCGGGGAGCGTATTATATCCTTCGTACATAAATATATCCAATAATATCGGGATTCGGGAGCAACAGGTGTAAAATTGGATTTAACGCCATAAAAGCTTTCCCCGAGATCATGACAAATCGCATTTTCTGTTAACGGCTAGTTTATAACATAATACGTAAGTATTTGTAATATTTGTTGGTGTTGAAAATTGTTCGGCACGGCGAGGCGAACTAAACTCCCACGATAAACTTGCTCCACTCGCCAACTTGCAAGTTTTGCAGTTTAGCTTGCCGGGGCGCCAGGCGTGAACCGAAGTAGGCGCCAATGAGGCGATAATGATAGTCTGAGTACGAAGTGAGATAATTTGCATTGGGGTGTGCTAACGTGGTAAATCTGATAATTTTATAAGCGGATACTGATTTAAAATCTGTATTCAGACAGACAGACAGTCAGTCAGATTTGTACACGGATTAGTCAACCTACAATCTAGACACCAGGCAGCGTATCAAGTCATGTTCAAGAAAAACACAAGAAATTTTTTGAGTCACTTCATAACAGAATATATTAAATAGTAACACATGAAATTTATCTTTTACCATTTTTTGCCCTGATTGACTTATGTATCTATCCATGCAAAATTGCAGCTTTTTTGCACTAACGGTCCGGTCTCGGAGCAAAGCCGCGGCGGACGGACAGACAGATGGACATGGCGAAACTATAAGGGTTCCTAGTTGACCACGGAGCCCTAAAAAAAACAAAAAAAACACACAACATACCTGAGAACCTTTAGGATTTTTAGGAATTTTGAAGTCGGTTAACAATGTTTGCTAGTAGGTACAAACTATATACTTTCACACATTCCGTCGCGATCATAGCGCGCGAAAACGAAATGAGTAAAGGATCTTAAGCCCCATTTAGACGGTTCAAGAACTTGTAAGAAACGACCGCAACGTAACGAAAATCGCATGCAAGTTCTTGAGCCGTCTAAATGGGGCTTTACGGTAAACTCTTTAGCATTCAGCACGGCCTAGATCCCGGAGCTATTGAATAATCATGACCGCGTAGGCAGCCATTCCTGTCGCGAGACTGAGACACCTTACTACATAGCGAATGCTGATTACCCACCACTAACCACTTAAATAGCTGACTGTTAAATAATATACATATTTTTTGTTAAAACCGTAAAACCGTAAAACCTTTGAGGAACTTAAGATGTTAGCTAAATTGTGAATAAATTTTGTTCTTGTTGGACGGAGAACCTCTGTTAATATGAGGTTAATATTGTTAGCTGCTTTATCTGTCTGTAGTCCATGTGCATAAATCAAATAATGATAGAAGAAATTCGTTATCAATTTGGCAAATTATTGAGAGTAGAGATTGATTTCTAAAGTATATTAAATTTCAAAGCACACAGATTCCAATTACCTACATTAAACAGCAAATTCTCTACGCTACTGTTTTTGCGAGTCGTGCTCGTTCGGTAGTGCACGACACGCACGTGCACACATTCCCATGTCATGTATTCACATTAATTGTGCGAAGCAAGCGAGTCGAGCACTTGATTAACCAGTCTATCTTGACCACGAGATCGTTAGCAATAATATCTATGTAGGTGTCATCGCACAGAGCCTTCGACTCATTCATTAGTCCTCGGTTGGTAAGCGATTGTATTGGAACACAGATGCAAATTGTCCGACTAGGCGGATTGTTCGGGATAAATTCTTTTGTCAGTGGCTTCACCAACTGTGCGGTACATAATTGCATATAACGTTGCGTGTGTATTTTCACATATAGGGGTTAGCTACAGGAAAGTTAGCCTTAAACATTTACATAAGAAATAATTTGGAGGCTAATTTGTGTTCCCTGATTATTAGACCTTTCAAATAGTAGAAATTTTATATATAATAAAAAATACATAATGAATGCGGAAACCTAGAGGAAAGATCTAATCGAAAGCGCTTAGAAATGTAAGTACTGAAGAGAGAACATGATAAACAATAAACAACCGAAACCAAAACGCGCGGGCGCGGACACAGCTATACAACTATTAACTGTTATTATGGATATTAAGTTTATCAATTTATGATTAAGAGTAAGACATACACGCATGGGTTAGTAGTAAAACAAATCACGCATTATACTTACTACGCTTAGCGTTGCGTGTTGGATGCAAAACAGGCTACGATCTACGATGTGGTTGGGAGACGAATTCTTTTGTCACCCACTTCACTGGGTTATTGCTTGTTGTGGTACGCTTTCAGTCTACTGCTTATGCAAGATTAATTCATACTATAGAATGACAAACAATTCTTAGACATATTTACCAGACGATATAATAGTTATTTGTACAACAAGAGATCAAAGTTTGATATTTCTTCGAGTGCTTATTTTGAATCCCGTGCAAGCGAAAGATTCTATACTAGATCTAATTGTAGAGATAGAATCTAATTTAGAATCTTGAGCGTAGTAAGGGACTCAAAAGCGCACGAGATATAAATAACTTTGATCTCGTGTAGTTCACAAAACTTTTCACCTCAGCAGTGAGAACATATTAGAGAACCCGAAAAATGTATTCCTTCTTCATCACTTACAGAGGTAAGTGATGAAGAAGGAATACATTTTTCGGGTGAATAGAGATTCACTCATGTTAACATATACCAACAATTAAGTTTTCACCTCAGCAGCTCGAACAAGGGTACTTTGCTACTTAAAAACAATGCGATTTTGCTCACTGTTTTTAAGTAGCAAACTACCCTTGTTCGAGCTGCTGAGGTGAAAAATAATTTAAGTATCCAATTTGTATTCACTTGATAGATATAAAGTTACGTGTAGTTTACTCTTAAAAACCAGATATATACAGTGGTATTACTAAAAGAAATTAAAAACTAGCTTAAATCTAAAATAGGCCCTTGAGGCATTGTACCAAGGATGCTGGCGACATTTCCTCGCTGTATCGCAATGCTGATACGTTGTGCGAGGTAGCCGCCAGCTCTTAAAAATATATATAGGTAAACTAGGTAGGTACATCAAAATGTTCATACCTGCCTTCGCGTGAGCATGTTTTAAATTAGATGAGGCATCAAGCACCTGACAGGAGAGTACAAATTTCCCTAACATGCATTATGCTTAACTACCTCGCTCACGGTCTCAAAGCACAAACAACGAGGCTCATACAGCTTGCAATTTAATTTGACCCAACCGAGGTACGGCGTGGTCAGCCTATGTCTGCGGAACTAGGGCAAATTGCTATTCAAACTTATATGGGAAAACGTAATTTAATTTAGGAAGTGCAACCTAATTTGGTAAAATATATATTGAATACATTAAAAAAATGTTGGAAGGTTTTCACTTCATAGTGTTTATTTGGATTCTCGCTGTAACGACACACAACAAAAAATATGAATCTCATGATCCTATTAGACGTATTTTATTTAAGATTTTTTCTAGGTACTTTTTTCCGTGAGCTCGATATTGTGGCAGTGTTATAATTCTGTTAAACATGGTTATAAACCTTGAACCATAACATATTGAGATGATTTATATCGTAAGGTAAATATATCTATCTAATATCGGCACCGTACCTTCAACCTCAAGGCAGCGGCAGTGACTTGTTTAGGTACATTAAATCAAACATTGCAAACAATACTTTCGAGAACATAGGTTTTCACATCTGAAACTAAAGAATAAAACACTCTCAGATAAATAGACCACCTTCACTGCAAACTCCAATACATTCATTCTTAGTGCTAATAAATAAAACGGACAAAATCGAACTCAAAGCTGTGTTTTATATCACCCCCTTCTATAATCTTTCTCTATTTAGACTGATCGATTGAAATACATTACTAGCCGTTCATTTTCTCGCCCGAAATAATATTGAGTCATACACAGGCCTGGAAAACTAATGAAATCAGCAGCCTATACAAAATAATTATACACTCATCTACCACCTATACACGTACCCGCGGCGTGGCTTGAATGCCGATAAACTAAGGAAGCCGTTAGAAATAAATGTGACGTCATATATCGTTACTGTTCCTTATCATAAGAAACTGGGTTCCTGATCGCCTGTGAATCCTTTTGAATGTTACATCAGCATTATAGGCAGCCTGACAGGTACCTATAACATCACATCAGTATGTAATATCTAGGTAGGTATAGGTTTCATGACTATTCGCGGATTTCATGAAGGCGAGGCAGCCTGATAGGTACCTATAACATCACATCAGTATGTAATATCTAAGTAGGTATAGGTTTCATGACTATTCGCGAATTTCATGAAATTTACGGGCATGTAACGGAGGTTCTGGGCCAAATTAACACTGATTTTAATTGGGAATTCTGCTGGATTCTGGTTCCAAGTTACAACCAGCTGTTAATTTCGTACCTACCTGAAAAAAAAAAACATTTTCCTAACATAGTATCTACCAGATCAACCGAATAAGAATGTAGATACCTACTCTTATGTATTCGGAATAACAAATGGGCAATGAAAACAAACGTTCTATTTCTATAATTCATTTACGCCTCCCGTCCATGCATCACGTTAAGTATCCCAGATGCGCTTTTTATTAAACAGGCGAGATAGCGTGGCTGAATAAAAGCCGCTATAAAATGTGATTGATAAAGTTCCTGTTTAAGTAGGCCAACGTGTTTACGTATCCCGGTGTAGGTAGCGGCCTCTGGTGTCGACGAATGTGTTATTTAGATTGCTGTCCATATAGTCGCCAATATATCAGAGCGGCCGAGATGCTCAAAAATATCAGAACACGCACTCTAACACCTTGACAATACACGTGTTCTTATTACTTGCCTATCTGCAAACTACATAAGTCATTCAGTTTGAGCTTTGTAAAATGCAGTAGTCGCGTTGGCACTGCTTTAAAATTGCCAGGAGTGCGCCCCTAACGACACAATCGTTTATCATAAAACGTCTGTTAGTGGTTGGTAAATGGTACGAACTTTATCGAGGGTGCAGAGTAATAGATGCGATGGTGACATATGTATGTAATTATGTATCTTTAATATGTACATGCGAGTTATTTCCTTGTCAATCGAAAAACCAAAAACTTTGTTTTCGAATGCACAACGCTCATTAGGTTCAGTCGGGTTTCTTAATTTAAACAACAAGTTCCTTAAGGGGACGGTATATGACGTTTTCGATTTAGAGCTCACTTCGTGCAATCAATTTGTTCAAGAAATGTTTAATAACTGCATTAAATTATACGTAAATTTGTTCACGAAGACGCCGTGTACCGGCTCTTCACGGCATAATATTTTTTATTTGCTGTAATTCTCTACAAATCGACACTAAAAGTATCCAAAAATCAAAATATGGAGTTCCGTTTGAGCAACACGCATTACAGTTTTGCCTTTAACAGTAATTGAGTTGTTGTGTGATTTTGAAAGCTAGATAACTAAACTAGCAAATTATTACCTACTTATATTTTTACTCACAAATACAACACAGAAATTCAATCCCAAATGTAAACTTTCGTACAATTTCCATACATTGACGACATCACTCAAAATTCTTCTTCGAGTCAGATGGCCGCTGGCCTTGGATCGAAGCAGACGCGTACGTCGTTGTAGCTCGTTTTTGACATTATTTAGACATTTCATCATATACGCATACGAAAATGTATACCAGTAGATAAATTGTATTTCAAAAAATAGGGTAAATAAATTTATTTAAAATTTGATTTGTTGTTATTTACAGGTCGTAACGATCGAAAACAGCAGTAAACTATCCTAAAACAATACGATTACAATTGAATTTAAGTAACTTGTTCCTTCAAAACCCGCTTAAAATGAAAAAAGTTTAAAGACTCGTTTTACTGATTGGGATTGATTTTCATTATGCTGGTATCAATTTTGCGTAATTAAAAAAAAGTATATGACTTCTGTACGTCAATGACATTTGATGTCAATTGTAATCTTGTATTTACGTTAGAGAATATTATATATTCATTTAAATATTACTTACCTATTAATACGAAGCGTAATTCGTTTAATACCTGAAAGTCTTAGTGTCTACACCTACTTTGTTGCCGTTCGTTCCGTCTATATGTGTGCGATTACGTGCTGTTCTCAATAATCAAGAAACAAGCCATAATCTTCAAGAATAAAATAACAGCAAGACCAGCATTTAGTACTAACTAGTTTTTGCGGATTTGGAGACAAGAGATGAAGCTTACAGGCTAATACCGCTGCGGTCTGGTTATTGTTATGTGTATATATCGAGTATTATATAAATTTACTATAAAATAACAATGTTTTATTTCAATGACATTATGTGCGTAGGTATGTATGTTTCGGTGATTATAAGAATTTTGTCCACACAATAATTGTGCAAAGCAGAGACTGCATCATGCTTTCTTTCCGGTATAAGCGGTATGGTACCGTTATTATTTATCAATACCGGTTCGTTTTGAAGGTAAAACTATACCGGTTGAAATACAAAGTACGGTACCGGTATAAAATTACAGCAGGGACAACCATTTTTATAGGTGTACAGTCAGCTGCAGAGAAAAGGTACGACCAGATAGATAATTGTATGCAGGGGTGGTACCTTTTCTCTGCAGCTAGCTGTACCTAAACCATCATTGACCGAGCGTTGGCGAAGGTCTCCGTTTCAACTTGGGCAAAAATGCTTTCGTATGTCCGAATTCTTCTCCTTTGCATATCACATTTCTCAACTGATTCTCGTGAAAATTTGGTAGTCCGATATAATTATTCGGTTTCTTTTTTTTTTGAACAATTTAAAATAGGCAGAAATAGTCATAAAGGACTTAAGCGCCAGTAGGGTCTGTGACACTTAAGACCACTGCGATTATTAGGTACTTACTGGCCCCTATTTCACCACGACCACGGTGACAGGTGCGACAGTTGTCGACATCACTGTTGCTGACGTCACAGGCCTCCATAGGCTACGGTAACCGCTTACCATCGGACGGGCGATGTGCTTGTTTGCCACCAACATTTTAATAAATAAATAAACTCCATTAAATTTGCCACTAAAAAATTCTTATTTTGCGAAGCTAATGACAATTGTCACAAGAAACACGGCAACTGTATCGAAATTGCGACACAGAACTCATTTCCTGTCAAGACTTACCGAAAATTCTTTGAAAAATCTTGTGACAATTGTCACAAGATTTTTTCGCGAGAGAAATGTCTGTTTTATCCGATATAATAAAGTTTTTTTTAATAATAGGTACAATGACGGTGGCAAACACGAATACGGCCCGCCCGATGGTAAGCGGTAACTGTATTATTAAATTGTACAACGGGACTTAATCGCGTATCTAAGTTTTAAGATTTACCTCCGACGTTTCGAGGACGGCGTTGTCCCCGTGGTCTCGGAGAAGACTGGCTTAAGTTGACATCAGCATCTTCTAACCGCGCGAGTTTTTCGAACTACCCGCACTTGGTCTTGTTTATCCGCTTGAACGTTTTGCGGTTCCGTTGTACAATTTAATAATGTGTAAAAATCGTGAAAGTTTAAATCAGTGTTAGCGGTAACTGTAGTCCATGGATGCCTATGGCGTCAATAACAGTGATGTTTTTGTCGTACCTGTCACCGTGGTGAAATAGGGGCCAGATTACGCCGCGCCGCGTGGAACGTGAGGTGCATTGGGGTAAATGCATACCATTCACTCAAGGAAAATAATCTCCCTTATAAGATCACTCGTGTGTCTGCCATTTTGTTAAAGCCAATTTTCACCGTAACTACTGGACTAGTTCAATTGAAATTTAGTACACATATGTCAAGTAAGGAAGTAGTAAGTCGGTGATCCGAAGATGAGTTACGTAAATAAATGAACTTTTAACTTTGCGGCGATTTTTGGTATCATGTGACATATCAGATATAATACATAATTATAAGTAAGTGAGCAAAAATGTACCATAACCTAACTCAGAATTGTATTACATAAATACATATACAAAAAATAGTTCAACGCCAAAAGATTAATGGAAGACCTATGTCCTATAATAGGTGAGTTGGTCTTAAACAAAAAATATGCAATAAAAATGTGTAACTG
Organism: Cydia amplana; assembly: GCF_948474715.1. Taxonomy (NCBI): domain Eukaryota; kingdom Metazoa; phylum Arthropoda; class Insecta; order Lepidoptera; family Tortricidae; genus Cydia; species Cydia amplana. The sequence goes on along the minus strand of NC_086071.1, from coordinate 14,184,967 downwards.
TGGAACCCATAGTGAATCCTACTCGTACATGATCGGTTTTTATATTATGTTCCTATAAGATATTTTCTACTTTATACTTTATAAGTGTACCTACATAATATTTACTTATAAGCAGTTGTCACGTAAAATATTTGTAGATTTTTTTGGAAGTATGTGTCACATCATCATCATCTTCCTCGCGTTGTCCCGGCATTTTGACACGGCTCATGGGAGCCTGGGGTCCGCTTGGCAATTAATCCCATAAATTGGCGTGGGCACTAATTTTTATGAAAGCGACTGCCATCTGACCTTCCAACCCATAGGGGGTAAACTAGGCTCTTATTGGGATTAGTCCGGTTTTCTCACGATGTTTTCCTTCACCGAAAAGCGACTGGTAAATATCAAATGATATTTCGTACATAAGTTCCGAAAAACTCATTGGTACGAGCCGGAATTGCAATTCGCACGCTCTTACCGCTAGGCCTCCAGCGATTTTTTTGAAGTATGTATAGCACAAAAAAAATATTTAGAAATGTAACATTTAAGGTAGGTAATTAAAATACGGTATAAACATTATTGGAGAAGACTTGGAGGAAGTGTCATAGGGATCTACATTCGATGCGTGGAAAACAAGTTCTTTTGTCTAATTATAATCCATCGGCAAGCACGCGAGCGCATAAAACGAAAATCATTTTTTTTTCACTCCCTAAAATTCCCTTAACCTAATAACAGTAAAACAAAAAATAAAATATAGAGGGTTACCAACCAGCCAAAGAATTATAAGTAGATATATGCACTTATCCCAACGCACCTCACGTTCTACTCTGCACGGGGTTCATTGCCGCTCCTACCGCCGTAAGTAACTATCAACACCTACATTATCAAGGCTACGATCGAAGATAATCGCTTCAGCACTGAAATAATACCGGTGGAATACCGGTATAATATTTTTTATTTTAATTGTATTAATTTAATAGTGAAACAAAAGGCGAATATACCACATAAAAGTAAATCGGTAAAGATATTAGGGGTACATTAGCCAACACTGTTTCCATATATTTTCAAATTTTATTTTGTCCGCCTTAATTAAATTTTGCACCCTGCCGGAACTTTATTTATTTAAATTCTCATTTAATTGATTTTGAGCCTTATGAAAAGTCGTATAGAGTAGTAAATAAAATTTTACATCTGACTTAATGACATCTGGTTTTATTCGGTTTAACTTTAGAAAACGCGTATCTCGACAAAGCCATAATGTAGAAAATTGTCAACAACCAAATGAATTATTAGAATTTAAATACGTCACGTGTGACATGAACAGACAAGGAAAGCAAGATTAAATGTATTGTTTCTCTTTCTTCTTTCAATGGAACGCTTTTCCTAAAAGGAGGCCACTAAACTCAAAACGCTATCTTAAAAAAAACTTGATGGGTCAGTGACCTGTCCCAGTAAAGTGAGGTAGTGTGCGTGAAGTGCGCTTGTGTGTGAAATGGGGTAAATTGACAGAATCTGAAAATTTACCCACCTCTACCGTCACCTTAAGTTTTAAATAAAACTGCTACTGTTGTATCCACATAATATTGCAATAAAGACAATTAACAATTTCGTATTCATGTCCATCTTCAATGTAGATTTAATGCTAATGTAATCCTTACTGACCCCGGCTTAAACAATTTCGTTAGCAATACAGCATTCCTTGCTAATATTCAGAGGATCCAAACCGTATAAAATGCAATTAATGCCCCAAAAGGCTTTTAAGGCCGTTGCGAGTTGCGAGCACTAAAAGGTTTAATAGTGATATTCCGTTTGATAATTTCGCAAGAGGAAATACCATTTAGGAGTGCTTTAAAAGTACATAGATACGAAGACAAGACGTCACACAAAGATAATGACGCAAACTTTCTCAAGACTTGTTTAATTCGACACTGCCATAGTACGATCGTTCGATAGTTACTTTTTACGCACGTGAAGCACAGAGCACAAGGCAAAGAAAACCTATCTACTTATACCTATACTATTATTAGAGTACGCTTCATAACTGACCATTAATCGAAAGTGAAAATTGCGCATCTTTGTCTAATATAAACTGGCACTGTTCACGCTACTCACGCATAGTTTTTTTAGTTATTAACCGCTCAAATCTAATTATGACTGTCGGCTTCTAGGAATTTTAATTCATAATGTCTCAATTACACTAATCCATTCGCGCAAAACGATCATCGTGATTCAGGAGCCCAGTGTATCGACACAAAAAATACGAGCGTTTTATTGAAACGTCTATAGGTACTTACCGCTTAAGTTAGTATTGAAATATGTCTCACTCATAAATAGGTACATAATATTCAAAACTGGCGATTTCACCAAGCTTTCAGAAATTTGTGGACCTATTTGTTATTTTATGGAGGAATTGTATGAACACGTATTTTGGTTATGAAAGGTTGTCTGTCAGCATCATTATACTTCAAGGAGAAGTCACGTCTGCTGAACAAGCAATTAGGCTGCACATTCTGTGGCGCCCATAGAATTGGTCCTGTTAGCGTAGGTATATTTACAAAATGTGGGTGTCTAAAACTGCAAAAGTGCTTTATATACAAGGCAAGGGAAGGGTTGAATTAAATTAAGTTAAAAAAAATATTATTTCATCGCGGATAGTATGAAATATCGGCTTCGTCTTTCCTTTAGAAAGGCACCATGAACGAAAATTCATGTTATCCATGGTGAAGGAAAATTTAACTTGAAATTGGTTAAAACTCGCGTATTTTGTTTTAATCAAGGAATTATTACCTAATTTACGTGGGCTTTCTAACATAAGATCAGTGTATCCAAACATTTTTAGTTATACACCGCGGGATTTAATAATCCGAAAGATTTAAACCAACGATTTTAGAGCCTAATTAGAGTATATAAAGTTATATAACATATAGTCCAAAAACCCATAATTTAAGAGATATTAATTATTTAAAACAAATCACAAGTTAAAAAATCTCAATTCTAACACACCCTAACGCGTGACGTAGCCACCAACTAATTTTACACGCAGACTCACTAACTGCATGGTTATTACTTATTACTCTTATTAGCCAGTTTGGTATCTATCCTACAAAAAGGTTTCACTACCGAAATTTTGTTCTGTTCTCAATCGAAAAAGTGAAAACTATTTACTTTCACGATAACTGGCTGATAGTTTGAAATTGATGTCACTAAAATGACATTTTTCATTAGTATGAAGTAATAATTTACTGATTGTCACGCAAGATAAAATCTTAAACATTTGATTGACTGTAATAGATAAAATACGCCATGCCGCATTATCCTCCGGCTCATTTAGCGGATATTCACATTGTGTACGGATTTGGAAACCCGAAGAACTATGTGGTTCCGGCACGACGGACCCACTTCAGCCTAGAAGTTCGTAAATTGGCTAGACGAACAATACCCTGAGGGGTGGATTGGCCGTGGAAGCAACGTCCTAACCTGGCCTGGCCCACCCGGTCACCCGACTTAACACCATTGGTTTTTTTCTATGGGGAACTCTGAAAGATAAGGAATACTCAACACCAGTGAACTCTGGAGAAGAATTATTAAGAATTCAAACGACTTCCGAAGAAATAAATAACAGTTTTGTAAACCTAAATAATGAAATCCTTTTAAAATTAAATCTTTGTGCTGAAAACGGTGGTACACACTTCGAAAACCTAATTTATTAAATTAATAAAAAGCGTAATTGTTTAACATAGTTGTTTATTTTACTTTACTCAGTATAAATCAACATATCGAGAATTTAAAATAAGTATTGATAAGCATGATCGATATTTTAACAAAAGATCATTGATTTTAACAAAGTAATCATCCCTTTCCAGCTGTAGTATGAGTTAAAACAATAAGAGGCATGATTTCTTTCGGATAGAATCATAGTTAATGGCTTTGGTTACCTCAGTCAAAGGAAAAGATTTTATCGCAAAGTTTCAACAATAATAACAATATAAATGCACTGTACTGTTGTAGTAACTAATAAAATTTTGATACAATTTGTGGTATTTTGTGGTGCCAATAAATTGAAATAATTTCAACGTAAACATCATCCTAGACATGTCCTAGACATAATTTGATACTTCTTGTCATGGAACACAAGTCACTGCATTCGCCGTGCATCGTATGATATCGGAGTGATTCGTGAAATGTCATACTCGCTCTCTGTTTCTCTACTTGAGATTAATTAAACTTGCTCACTCTCTGGAGTAAAGGTTTGTTCACAAAGAAGCGGTAAATTAAAATGATTTAATTTGTACTGAAATAGTAGTTTAATTAAAACACATAATTGGAGTTGAACCCATGTTGATATAACATTATTTACTCGTATTGTCGTTAAATCTTTCGGGTTATTAAATCCCGCGGTGTATACTGAATATTAATGATAAATCACATGCTTTTCGGTGAAGTGCCGTAACTATGAAATAAAATTAGAAGGAATTACTTATGGCGCGCGTGAAGTCGTTAACTCGCACATGACCAGCGTAGGAATAGCCCATGGATTTCCTTACTTCCAAAAAGAGAGGTCTGTACCCAAATAATGGTACCGGCTTTTTACTATATTTAAGATATGCATATAGGTAACTGATGCCCTGATGGTAATAGGTGAATAGCGATGTATTAGTAAAATGATCAGTTTAAATGTTTCATTCGCATGCGACACTTACGGCCTTCCATGTATTCCTAAGTTACACAATCAAGTTGACAAATATTATGGCCACCACCTGCACTGGTATTAAAAAATAACCTTATTCTTTTCAGGAAATGCTACAGCGTTCGTCGTTAGAGACACAGAAGTTGGAGTTACTGTCGAAGTTGAGTGAAGTCCGGTTGCAAGCGGCGGCTCGAGGCGTACTCGAGCGGTCGCCACCGCCGCCTGACACCACGCCCGTGGCCCGTCCAGCTCCGCCCAGGGTAACTTAATACTAGTAAATTATACAACAAGGGCATAAAGCGACACCTTTTATCCGAGGCAATTTATATAGGTCGAGGATAAAATAGGACATTTATATAGGTGTAAAGAACTTTTATTTCTCAAAGAAATTTACATTTTGCTTAATGGGAAAAAATACATAAAATACAAGTATTTATCTTGAATTACAAGAGCATCAAAAGAGCAGTTTACATTAGTAGGTAGTCACTATTTTATCTATAAAATAAAAACTAATATTAAATACATATTATAACTATGTATTAACTATTAACTAATAGTAACTAAGATAATCTTTACATTTACATTATATATACATTTGTAATATACGTTTTTTGTAACTTTCTAATTTTGATGACTGTTATGAATGTTATGGTTCACAATCTTCCCAATTAGGCATTAGGTTAGCAATAAATTGGGTTCAGATAAATGAAACTTGTCTGCGATATAAAACATGTAAAAGATCATATTATGTACTACGAGGGGTATTCAAAATATTCTCGGTATGAGAATGAAAACAAACAAGTACGAAAAGTTTGATATTTTTATTTTTCAATATACTCCCCCCCTATGTTCATACACTTAAAAGATCGATCAATTATTTTTTTTAATCCCTCGTAAAAATATTTTTTATCTTTCGTGTAAAAATGCTCCTCCACTGCCGCCTTCAATGCTTCATCGTCAGAAAATTTATTTCCACGCAGATCCTTTTTAAGATTGGGGAGCAAAAAGAAGTCGCTGGGGGCTAAGTCCGGACTATACGGTGGGTGAGTAACAGTTTTAAACCCACGTTCAACAATAGCTGCCTTGGCAATATGAGCAGTATGGACGGGGGCGTTGTCATGCAGAAGCAGAATACCTTTGGTTAACTTTCCTCGCCTCTTTTCTTTAATTACATCCTTTAATTGACGTAGAATGTTAGCGTAGTACTGTCCTGTGATATTTACACCTTTTTCTTTATAATCGATTAGTAATACTCCTTCACAATCCCAAAATATCGTGGCCATGACCTTGCCAGCTGAAGGGATGACCTTCAACTTCTTGGGATGAGCTGAACCCTTAATGTGCCACTGCATGGACTCTTGTTTACTCTCTGGGTCATAATGATGAACCCAGGTTTCATCTCCAGTAACTATTCTTTGCAGCACCTCATCAGGATTTTCACCGCACAGGTCAATAAAATCGGAACAACAAGCTACACGCATGTCTTTTTGAAGCCGAGTCAGCATTCGCGGAACCCATCTTGCACTTACTTTTGACATATTAAGATGGTCATGTATAATATCATGTACGGTACCAATAGAGAGATTGGTTACTTGTGCTATAGATTTTACCTTCACTCGACCATCTTCCAATATAAGTTTTTCCACTTTATCAATATTTTCTTGTGAAGTAGCTACTACAGGCCGGCCAGGTCTAGGGTCATCTTCAATACTCTCCCTTCCGCGTTTAAACTCGCTTGACCACTTTTGAATGGTAGATAAAGAAGGAGCAGACTCACGGTAAACACAATCCATTTCCTCTTTTATGGTTTTTTGATTTTTACCCTGTTTTGTCAAGAATTTTATCACGCATCGATGTTCTAATTTAGTTAACATTGTCAATTCGCACAGGATGTTCATGTTTGTTCAGCAATTGCAGAAAAACAAAAGACTATCTCGGTTCGAATTATACTTTTTTTTAATGTCAATGAATAAACCTTAGCGGCCAGTAACGAAAGAAATTTTAGAAGAGATCGTAAGATATCAATACCGAGAATATTTTGAACGCCCCTCGTAGGTCTCTTGGGGTACCCGGGGATACGCCGTCCCGTACGCTGCGTACATACATTTTGACTGCAAGACTTCTTTAGAATGACACAATACGCAGCGTACGGAGACCAAAAATTCTGTAACCTCAGCCAAACCTGTCTCATATGATGTTTCTTTATCGCGTGATAAATATCGCCTCCCGTTATCCCCAGACGCCGCCAGCGAACTACGGTCGGCAGATCGAGCGCAACACGCACGTGTACTCGTCTCTGCCGCGCTCGTCCGTGCTGGCCGCGGGCTTCGGTAAACAACACACCATGGTGGTGGCGCGCGGGCGCGGACACTCCGTGCCCAACCTAGGTCGGGCTCGCGTCGAGCATGCCGTGTGCTTGTGTCCCAGCCCCAAGCCACAAAATAGATACAGTACAGAAGTCAATCACATGTATGTACTTCACTTTTCATACCTACGCTCGGCGGTCGCTCTAGGGTTGTCAACTATGATTTATGCACAAAAAACTATCGTAGTAACGTGATAGTGGCACTCGTATCTAGTAGTGGCCGGGGCGGGGTGCATAGGTACCTACCTACCTAACTGTCCTCTTTAACGTTAAAACGAACCATCGAAATACAAGCAGATACTTACTTACCTCTCTGAAACCACTGGTAGCTTAAAAAACGACAATTCATCGTTTTATGTTGAATTCAAACAACCGTCCACTGAACAGTTATAATAACTTTTTTTTGTTTCTCCATTATTGCACAAAAAAGTTCACAGACGCGTGTCTCAAGCGGATGGCACTCGCGCTCGCACTGGTCCCAAGCGGTCCGAGATATCGTGTCCGTGAGCAGTGTCTATGTGTGCGTTGCTCGAGCGCACTTTGTATGTAGGTTGATTTCTGTACTGTATCTATTTTGTGCCCAAGCCCTGTGCCCTGCGCTTTGTGCCCAAGGCCCAGCCGAGATCACTATCCTACAGTGGGCCAAGAAACTGGTCTACCACTTTTGACAAAAGTTTCTGCGATATCTAACAGTTGAGACAATGACGTACAGTTGACGTACGTGTGTCGACCTTGTTGTCTCATGACGTTCAAACGAACCTCAACCGTAGGGTGGTAGACCACTTTCTTGGCCCACTGTACATCGACAAAAGCCGAACGACAATTAAAAATGTATTGGGGTGATAGATACTACGAAGTCATGTGAATATTGGCGCTTTCTATCAGCGATTGTGATCTTGGCTAGGCCCCCTGTTCCCTGCCTGTATCAGCATTGGTTATTTGCTTCGCTATGCCGGAATACTCACTGTACTGGAGTCCCGGGATGTCAATGTTACCACCTAAGAAGTCCATATTTATTTTATAGCAAACATATATATACACACACACAGAAGCAAATAAAGGTGATTGAGAATTGTAATTGTGAAAAAAAGGTAAAAACCCGCGCGACGGCCTTCTCTTCCGTTGCAAGTTTCGCGCGACGCGCCATATCTTTTGATCCTTTCTTTACGTCCCTCTTAAGTATCTAGTTAAAAAAAAATGTGTACTGCGTTATACCGAGGATTCAATCGAAACGGGACCTAGGTAAGTAGGTATTGGCGCGCGTTTATTGAGCTTTGAAGTAGGGATTTGCGTCTCATCTCTATATGGGTCAGGACGCCTTTGAACTCATTTCCGATAACAGAATGTATTCAATCTCCATTATCAGCACAAAGGAAAATACTTTCCGCGTGTTTTAGTATTTTTTGGAGAAGAGTTGACGATTCTAGTTATGTTAATACTAGCTGATGCCCGCGACTTCGTACGCGTGGATTTGTATATTGGTGGTTGTATATTCTACATTAGCTTAGAACATTATGCAGCAAGAGATTGCGGTAGGACGGTTAATCATTTGTTAATTACTAATATTATACAACGCATGAGACTTTGTCTTTCACAACCTACGAAGTTTCAAGCCCCTAACTGAATAAAATTGTCCTCGATATAATCCCTCTAAACCCCCTTAGAAGATTTTCATGTCCTCTATTTAATAAAACCTACTACCTAACTACCTATTTACGAAGTTTGAAGTTCCTAGCTTTAAATAAAATTTGAACCCTATACAAACTTTCAACCCCTTTTTAACCATTTTAGGGGATGATTTTTTTAAAAGCTGAAATTATTTTTCTTGTATTCTAATAATATGCCTTTATACAACGATTCAAGTCCCGCACTCAAAAAAATGTTTGGCCTCCATACAAATTTTCAACCCCTTTTTCACCACCTCGTGGGACGAATTATCAAAATCTCTGACATTAGTTTTCTTCTCTTTTGATAAAATACATTTTTACGAAGTATCAAGTTTGTAGCTTTAAATAAAATTTGAACCCTATACAAACTTTCAACCCCCTTTTTAACCCTGTTAGGGGATGAATTTAACAAAACGCTAAAATAACTTTTCCTGTCTTCTAATAATATCCCCAAATAGAAAGATTCAAGTCGCGCGTTCGAAAAAATGTTTGATATCCATACAAACTTCCAACCCCTTTTTCACCACCTTAGGGGATGAATTATCAAAAACGCTGAAATTAGTTTTCTTGTATCTTAATTTAATACCTTTTTGCAAAGTTTCAAGTTCCTAGCTTAAAATAAATTTGCACCCTAAGACGAACTTTCATCCTCTTTTTATCCCCCTTAGGGGTTGAATTTCCAAAAACGTAGCAATTACTTTTTTTGTAATCGGCTATTATGCCTTTCTAAGAAGTTTCAAAGCATTTGTAATGGATTAAAACTTATAACCCCTTTTTAAACCTGTTGAGGGATGAATTTTACAAAACGCTGTAATTATTTTTCCTGTATTTTAATAATATCCCGAAATACAAAGATTCAAGTCCCGCGTTCGAAAAAATGTTTGATATCCATACAAACTTTCAACCCCTTTTTCACCACCTTAGGGGATGATAATTCAAAAACGCTGAAATTAGTTTTCTTGTATTTTAATAACATATATTTTTACGAAGTTTCAAGTTCCTAACTTAAAATAAAATTTGAACTCCATACAAACTTTCAACCCCTTTTTAACCCTGTTAGGGGATGAATTTTACAAAACGCTGAAATAACTTTTTCTGTCTTCTAATAATATCCCCAAATACAAAGATTCAAGTCCCGCACTCTCAAAAATATTTGATCGCCGTACAAACTTTCAACCCCTTTTTTACCACCTCGGGGGATGAAGTTTTAAAAACGCTGAAATTAGTTTTCTTGTTTTTTAATTTAATACCTTTTTACGAAGTTTCAAGGTCCTAGCTTAAAATAAAATTTGCACCCCAGGACAAAGTTTCATCCCCTTTTTTACCCCCTTAGGGGTTGAATTACCTAAAATGTCGCAATTCCTTTTTTTTGTCATCGGCTATTATGTCTTTCTAAGAAGTTTCAAAGCATTTGTAATGGATTCAAACTTTCAACCCCTTTTTAACCCTGTTAGGGGATGAATTTTGAAAAACGCTGAAATTACTTTTCCTGTCTTATAATAATATCCCCATATACAAAGTTTCAAGTCCAACACTCACAAAAATATTTGATCTCCATACAAACTTTCAACCCCTTTTTTACCACCCTGGGGGATGAATTTTCGAAAACGCAGAAATTAGTTTTCTTGTTTTTTAATATAGTACATTTTTACAAAGTTTCAAATTCCTAGCTTAAAATAAAACTTGCACCCCATACAACCTTTCATCCCCTTTTCAACCCCCTTAGGGGTTGAATTTTTCAAAATCGCTTCTTATCTCTTGTACACTTTATAAATTCAACCTAGTGTGCAAATTTCAACTTTCTAGCTTTTGTAGTTTCGGCTCTGCGTTGATGAATCAGTCAGTCAGTCAGTCAGTCAGTCAGTCAGTCAGTCAGGACACTTGCATTTATATATATAGATTTGATTCAGTTGTATTCCGAGTATTTCAGATATTACTTTTTTTTTATTTAAGTTATCAACGTTTAATTGAAAAAATGTAGAAACATGATATTACATACTTTGTGCCATCTTCCTAAAAATACATAGGTACCTCCATTGATGCTTGCGCTTAAATCATTCTGGCAATTTTTGTAGGTATTGGCTGTCAAATATTGCTTTAAATGTTGTCTTTAGGTTAAGGTACGAGCATAGTATATACGTCGTATGTCAGCCGTATTTAAGCAGGGACCCGGCCACCCTTGCCTCGGGGCTTTAAATGAACGTCTCTTTATAATGGATAACCCAGTGACAGGCTTACATTTTCAAATTGACAACTCATTTTAATGATAGTATATGAATAAAGCTTGAGTACTTTGCAGTGACAATGTGTGGAATCGTCACCATAAATGTTTAAGTTCTATGAAATAATGAGATTTACAGTGAAGGGGAGTGGGGGAGGTGGTAGACGGACTCATTTTCTTTTTAGCGCTTTTTTTCAACTCTTTCTCTGTGCTTTATGACGAAGATAGAGGACTGAAATTAGCATATGGCCCTAGTCCAGCCCTAGTAGCACGGTCGCATTTTTATCGTTTGTCACCATGCCTGTCACGTTCTAAAAAGTATGTAAGTGCGAAAGTGACGGGCATAGTGTTAGTCGATAAAAATGGAACCATGCTGAGCCCGCAGAACAAAAAGAAAAATGACCTTGTTTGATAAAACTTGAACACAATGCCACTCTCTTCAATTGATCAAATATTTTTTAACCTTTAGTGTTGAAATATAGCTGGTCAACCAAATCTTGTCAGTAAAAAAAGGCGCGAAATTCAAATTTTCTATGGGACGATATCCCTTCGCGCCTACATTTTTCAAATTTGCCGCCTTTTTCTACTGTCAAGATCTGGTTGACCAAGTATAATAAAAAACCACGTGTATACAGCTGAAAAAGAGGAAGCCATACCGCGCGGCAGCCCGTCCCCTTCCCTCCGAGACATGCGGTCGCGGCTCGGCAGCGGCGGCGTGCGTCTCGAGGGCGACGAGCTGCGCTCCTCGCTGCGCGTGCACACGCCGAGTCGCCGCCCACCCGACACCATGCCTTGGTACGTGCAGTACTGGTGTACTAGTGTACATAATGCGCGACCCGTCGCCTTCCCTCCGAGACATGCGGTCGCGGCTCGGCAGCGGCGGCGTGCGTCTCGAGGGCGACGAGCTGCGCTCCTTGCTGCGCGTGCACACGCCGAGTCGCCGCCCACCCGACACCATGCCTTGGTACGTGCAGTACTGGTGTACTAGTGTACATAATGCGCGACCCGTCGCCTTCCCTCCGAGACATGCGGTCGCGGCTCGGCAGCGGCGGCGTGCGTCTCGAGGGCGACGAGCTGCGCTCCTCGCTGCGCGTGCACACGCCGAGTCGCCGCCCACCCGACACCATGCCTTGGTACATGCAGGGCTATAACCGCGAAAATTGAAGTTCGATTGTTCTCTGTCACACTAATTACGCCTTCATTGGAGTAAAAGAAATATTCCCGCAATTTGCGAATTTTAGGTTTCGCGGGAGCCCCTTAGTACTGGGCCCCTATTCGACATGTACAACTGTCAGATTTCGCGTCCACTTCAATTCAACAGTTGAATGAATCGCATGTTCATCAAGTGCGGATAATATCATTTGGTATAACCAATAATTTAACAAACATTTGTTTTATTATTACTTTAAGGTTTATAATGGTTTGGTTTGGTTGTCACCTAGGGATTGCTAATGAATGTAAAATTTTGACACAGGATTGTTCTGAATCACAGACAAGACATCCTCTAGACTGTGCATAGCAGCGCTACCCCCTCTGCCACAAATATACGGTAGTTTTACTCCATTTTCGAGTCAAAGTGTCTTTGTGTGACGTCCGTGTCTTTGAACGGACCAATCACGGCACTATGTTCCGATTCAACGGGAGTTCAACACGAAACGTCAAAAGTCGCTTGTCGAATGAGGCCCCAGATGTACTAGTTTACATAATGCGCGACACTTTGCCTCGAACGTTAGCTACTCGTACTGTCTCGTTCCTAACATGTTTGAGTAATCAGGCAAACAACAGACGTGCGGCAATGGGACTGCGACACCACGTGCGGCTGGCTGGAGCACTTGGGGCTGGAGACGTACGTGCCGGCGGCGCGCGCGTGGCTCGCGCCGCTCGAGCGCGGCGCCCTCGCCGCCGCCTCGCACGCCGCCGTGGAGAAGGAGCTCGCCCTCAAACACCCCATGCACAGGAAGAAGATCGTGCTGGCGCTCACCGATCTCCTGGTGAGTGGGGCAAATCAAATCAAATATCATCTATTGTCAGCCAACTAGGGCCCATAGATACCTTACAAACTAATATACATACAATAATAGGAATCTTCGAAGCCAAAAATTATTTCGGCGACACGGTGGTTTTCTGTTGTGTGTTGTGTGTAAAACCAGGATCGGTTAAGTCTTTGAGTCCTTTGCTTTAAGATTCGATTCAGTTTCAGACTCTAGAAATAAAGTCGAAGCTTGAATTATTTTCGACTCATTAGAGACTGGAGTCTTTTGTAGAGACTGGAGAACAGTCAATTATTTTACATAAAAATTCAAAACGTCTTTACATAAAATTCATGGAATGAATGAGCGGCCAGTTATACCTAACTCTTCGCATGCATGCGCTAAATGCGGACGAAGTGGTCTCCACCACGGCGTATGCTACCGACATGACAGCCCTTCCCCTGTGTATAAGTAACTAGCGTCGTGTCGCAGGGCGGGCACGGGGACCCGCTGCTGACGCTGGCGGGCGCGCTGGACACGGCCGGCACGCTGCGCTGGCTGGAGGACGTGGGCGTGTGCGGCGCGCGCGCGGCCGCCGCCGACGCCGCGCTGGACGGCCGCGCGCTGCACCGCCTCACGCACACCGAGCTGCACCAGCACCTGCGCGTCTCGCACGCGCTGCACGCGCTCGCCGTGCGCCGGGGTACGTACACACACACATACCTTCTAATCCACCCAACCCTTCACTTGGCAAAAAGCGTGGCAGATCGCGAGTTCAAGCCTCCTCTGAGGTCAATAGTAGGTACTACCGATTCTAAAAGAGACAGACAACCAACGGTAATGTCCTCTATTCCGTTGCCAATTTATGGGTTAAACCCCGCCGATAATGATGTTTACCAGTACGTATATAATGGTCGTATTTGTCTACGTAACGAAAGAGCGCGTCTCTTTCAATAGTCAATTTCAAAGTGTCACTTATTCTACCACACGGTTAAAACCACTAATAATTGTCGTGCAGGTATCCAAGTGCTCCGCGACAACAAGTTCAACCCGGACACCATGATCCGGCGCGCGGCCGATGGCTCCGAGCAGGAGGACGTCGCGCGCTGGTCGTCGCACCGCGTCATGCAGTGGCTCAAGCAGATCGACCTGGCGGAGTACGCGCCCAACCTGCGCGGGGCCGGTCAGTACCTATAGCTGCTCAAGCAAATCTTGTCAATAAAAAAACCGACCAAGTGCGAGTCGGACTCGCGCACGGAGGGTTCCGCACCATCAACAAAAAATAGTGCAAAACAAGCAAAAAAACATTCACCCATCCAAGTACTTACCCCGCCCGACGTTGCTTAACTTCGGTCAAAAATCACGTTTGTTGTATGGGAGCCCCACTTAAATCTTTATTTTATTCTGTTTTTAGTATTTGTTGTTATAGCGGCAACAGAAATACATCATCTGTGAAAATTTCAACTGTCACGGTTCGCGAGATACAGCCTGGTGACAGACGGACGGACGGACGGACAGCGGAGTCTTAGTAATAGAGTTCCGTTTTTACCCTTTGGGTACGGAACCCTAAAAAAAGGCGCGAAATTCAATTTTTCTATGGGACAATATCCCTTCGCGCCAACATTTTTCAAATTTGCCGCCTTTTTCTACTGACAAGAGCTGCTTGACCAACTATAGCTACGAAAACCTGCTGCTGAGCATAGATCAACCCCAGCAGCATTTTATGTCCCGCGAACATACCAGGGTGCCTAACCAAAATGACATCGCTTGGACTACGACAGCAAAACGCATTGTCTCGTCACTCTTTCATATTAATGCGACAGTGACAGTTGCATCTCGTTCGCTACGAAGCGTAAACGATTGGCATGTTGGCTATGCACCCTGTGCCACCATGCGGAGCGCTTCTCTGCCCGTGTTCGCCAAAATAGAACTTTAATGCCCGTCATACTATCACAGTCAGTGTCATCAAATCGGTACGCACTGATAGCACATTGGCATCATGCGGTGTAGTGATTTATGCAGATATATGTACTTCGCGGGGCATGGCACAAAGCAATGCTTAGCTTGTACTAATAGTATTTAAATTCACGAATTAATTTCCAAGTGTATCTGCGTGGTGGTGGGTTTGATATGGTTATTGGTTCCCGCCCTCCCCAATCCATCCCTGATGGCGAAATATCATAAAAAGTGTTTCAGTAAATTTGAAAATGGAGCGTGTATGGACTGTCGAGGCTGCAAGTTTTAGATTTAGGTCATAAGGTGGAAATAGCAGACCCTTCAACGCGCACGGATCTATATATGTATTACTAGCTTTTGCCCGCGACTTCGTCTGCGTGGAATTAGTTCCAGCAGTTGAGTAAGTATAGCGCCTGGATAAAACTACTTTGGAATATAATTTATGCTTAATTGCTTACATCAATTTACAGGCGTTTTATTAATTTTCTCATTTCAACCCCCCTTTTCACCCTCTTTAGGGATGACTTCCGACATAAAAACTATCCTATGTTCTTCCACGGGACTCAAACTATTTCTATGCCAAATTTAAACTCAATCCGTTCAGCGGTTTAAGCGTGAAGAGGTAACAGACAGACTGAAAGACAGACAGACATACACACTTTCGCATTTATAATATTAGTATGGATATTAGTATGGATTGAGGTTGTGCAATAAAGAGGATTAGTATTGTATTGTATATGTAAGTATGAATAAAGTATGTGCTGTATTATTTATTTTATTTTATTTTTATTTATTTTATTTTAGTACATGGAAAACCAACAGCGCTACATATATCCAGAAATTACAATAGAATCACAGAGCCAAATATAGGTTCTCAGGTGTTCATGGTGTTTGGTTTTTGTTTGGTTTTCAGGTGTTCATGGTGGCTTGATGCTTCTAGAGCCCAGATTTACGGCCGAACTGCTAGCAGATCTACTGAACATTCCCGCTAACAAGACTCTACTGAGGCGGCATCTGACGCAAAGGTAAATTCGATCTTAACCCATCAGCATTACGGTCGAGTTTACCTTTTTAATATTTATATAATTACAGGTTCAATGACTTACTCGGCCGTGACGTCATTCAGCAAAAGCGGAATGCCGAGCAAACGCTTGGCTACCAGCCTCTGACGGCTACCACTAAGTATAAGGTATGACCACGAATAAGTATGTTGCGTGTTTTTTTTCTTGTGTAGTTTTATCCGATATTTATACAGTTTACACATAATAACTCAGCAAAAAAACAGTGCCTATGTTAAGTATGTCGCGATCAAAACAACTGTATGATAAACTTAACAATTCTAAAGCTTTTGATTCCTCCGAAAACGGTGCCGTCATATGACGGCCGTCATATAGCGGCCGCAAAAGACGGCCGTCTTTACGGTGGCGACATGTGGAAAGTACCACGGCGTCATAAACCACCGTCAAAGCGGCAAATTTGAAAAATGTAGGCGCGATGGGATAACGTCCCATAGAAAATTTTAATTTCGCGCCTTTTCCTACTGACAAGATTTGCTTGATCATCTGTAATTTACTTGGAGGATGAAATATCATCAGAAGAGGAAAATAATCGTAGTACGGAATCATTTATTCAAATCTCGTGTCATTTATTCAAAATGGCGTCACCGCTATCTAATAAAACGTTCACGAAACTATCGACACCGTCATGACGGCCGTCATTTTACGTTACGTCGACAATCAACGTAACGTAACGCCGTCTAGGAAACCGCGCCATCTTGTTTACATAGACAACGTTCTAGTGACGTCAGTCAACGCTATATAGCGGCCGTAATATGACGGCACCGTTTTCGGAGGAATCCAAAGCTTAAGTGTTTATACTGTTATATTGAACTTTAATAAAAAAATATAAAATTGTTGAAAAAAATACGATTCCTGTATATAGGGTAATTCGCCAGTGTAAGGAGAATAGAATTCATTTTTAGTTTAGGGTTTCCAGTTACTAACAGGTGGCCAGTTACTGGCGAATTACCCTAGTATGTATATGAAATTATTTTTTCGGCTCGGGCCCTAATCTGTTAAACAAAAAGCCTTTGCTTCTTTTATGGAGAGGCGTCTCAGGCGCGTGCCAAAGCAACCATGCCGTTACAAGGCAACTATCGTGATAACCTCCTAAAGGCCAAGGTCCTACCTATAGTACCTATTCAGTTCGATGTAAAAATAAAAACCATGTTCAATTGGAACGGAGTCGCTTTTGCTTTGTTTCGTTCAATTTTCAAACAAAGCAAAATCAACTCTAATTCTTTCAATTTAGGTTCAATTTTCAGTGGCACATTTTGGATGTTTCGTTTGAAAATTCATACCTACTCAAAATTGAACCATCGCAGGTACCAAAGAAGAGCCAGTTCTCCCTGAAGCGCAAGAAAAGCAAGGACGAGCTGGAGCTCGCGGAGCTGGTGTGCCCGCTGCACGACGACGGCTCAGGTGACGCTCACAGCACGTCGCCAGTGAGTCACTAACCGCACTAATACACTAACCGGGTAAGGGCCACTTGCACCATTCACTAACCCGAGGTCTAACCGGTTAAACCTGGAGTTACCATGGTTACCAATACAATTGACACTGAGTTAACAGTTTAACCGGTTAACCCCGGGTTAGTGGGATGGTGCAAGTGGCGCTAAGGGCTTCGGGAACTTTCCAAAATGTACTCTAGCTTGACCAATAGGCTACATGACTAATTTTCATTTATGGTATCAATCGATCGGGTTTGTTTTTAGGATCAAATGTCTATATGGGACCCATTGCATTAAAGTAACACAAAAGTCAGAAATTGTAGTCAAAGACCGACAGTCGCACTTCACTCGCGAAACGCCCTATACAAAACGGCCAGAGGCCGTGACGTCAAGGTCTCTGGGAGCCCATCTTGTAGTATGGACAAAACAAGAAAATTGCGTTTTTGCCGGTGAAATATTGCGTTAATGTATATAGTTGCTATACAATATTTTCTTGGATGAAATGTAAGGAATCGAATGGTACCCTTACTTTTATCGTTTTTGGAAGTAAAAAAAAAAACTTAAACTGTCCTGTATTTTTGTAATTTTTCAATATTTTATTTTAATATCCACATTATTGTGATAAATTGCTCGTTTGCTATCTATTTTACTAGATTTTGTTATAAAATTCAACATGTGTCATCAATGTCATCATCCCTATTCGTACGTGACACTCCCATGGTGCTTGGGCGACGGGGGCGGGGGCGGGGCGGGGCTCCTGCCTGCCGCCCCCGCTGTCGACAGGAGCCTACAGGAGCTAGAGCAGGGGTCACCAAATGGCGGACTGCGGTCCGGATCCGGACCGCCGACCTTTATTTTTTTCTTATTTAATAAACTCAAGTAGACCGCGATGGTAGTACTATTTTAAAAACCGGACCCCTGAAGAAACTAATTGATGACCCCTGAGCTAGAGCATAGACTATATAGGAATCCTCTAGACGGAGTTTAGAGCAATTATTTCATGAAACCGATGCTGCCAAAAATACTGGGGTGCGGGGGACGAGGTGAGCGAGTCCCGTGCCGTGATTGGTCCGTTCAAAGACACGGACGTCACACAAAGACACTGACTCGAAAATGGAGTAAAACTACCGTATATTTGTGGCAGAGGGGGTAGCGCTACTATGCTCAGTCTGGAGGATATCTTGTCTGTGAGCTAGAGTGTACGTACGATCAAGCTATAATTTTCCACATTCAATTTATTTGTCAGAATTAGCTATGGCCATCGAAATATTCGTTTGCAAAATGGATATTTCCTTTATTTCTTGTGAGGTTTTACAACTTTTTGGAAAGTTTCCGTAACTTGCACATCTGTAGGGGAGTTGGTTTGGAGACAATTGGTATGTAAAACGCAGATGGCGCTATAGAGCTAAGAGCAGGGGCCCGTATCTCAAAAGCTTGTAACTTGTAATACAAGTGGAAGTCCCTTTCTAACAAAAGGTGTCAAAAAGTGACATCCGCTTGTATTACAAGTTACAAGCTTTTGAGAAACGGTCCCCTGATCACTAATAATTTATAAAACTGAATCGGGACGGGACTAATTCGCGTTCACTTACGTTTTTTATTTGGCCTGTCGTTTCAAACGTGACAATACGTCCGTGCTCACAGGCAGACCGGCGAGGGTTTTTGGAACTATCCTCCCTTCATCTTGATTATTCACTTTACGTTGTCACACAACACTCACGACATCCGATGGTTTGTGACTGGATGTTTTTTCACGTTTACATTTACTAATCACCGGACTCCACGAAGATCAAATCCCTTGTCCCTCATTCTGGTTTTAATTGCGATGTTTTCTGATTTCAATTGCTTCACGTACTTTTCTGCTTGATATAGTAAAGACGTTCCGTTGAGAGGACTTTGGGAAGTGAATTTTTCACGTACTTGTTAAGTAAGTAAAGTGCTATCAATTAAATACAAATTATAGCCTATAGCGTAATCCTAAATATGGTAATCAGCGGAGGCTTAACTTCGAATTATAATGTAAACAAGGCCTATTTGAGGTCTGCTTGAATATTAATTTCCATAAATAAGTTATTGCTAATTTTTTTTAGTTCTTTACTTGTACTTAGGTACTATATGTATTTAATTATAGGGAGTATTACTGCAATGTTCTGCCGCCAGAGTGCAGCACAAGCTCAAACCGTAAACCATAGAGTAACTCATAGTATGTATATATATATACTATGCCGTAAACAGTTTGTTGACAAGTTTTCACAGATTCTTTGTTACATTGAAACCTCAAGGCGGTTTCTTTACTGTTTGTGCAGTTTTGTGTATTGCCTTTTATAAATATTTTAGTTTACTATTTTTTGTGCACTGATTGTCAATTGGTTATCGGGTGTTTGCTGCGGATTTCTATTGCATTTCTATTCTTTTAAATAAAAAAAAACTGGCGTGCACATTTGGTATGGGTTTTATTAAAAATTTAATCACAATAACACGGCAGTTAACCAAGGGCGGAAGCGTTATTTATTATTTTATTTTGGGTAGTTTTGCATTTTATCTAACTAGACGCTTTTATTTTCTTTCTCTTCGGGTCGGGTGTAGTTATATCCCTGTCGCTAGAAAAATAAAGTGGATGTGTTTACAGACGATGAGAGTAAAATCAGCGGAGGGCGTCGCGTCGGCTGTCTCTCCCCCGCGTGACCCCGCGCGCGCGCACTAGCGCCTGCGCGGTGCACGCACACTGGCACCTGCACGGTGCACGCATACTGGCGCCTGCACGGTGCACTCATACTGGCGCCTGCACGGTGCACGCACACTGGCGCCTGCACGGTGCACGCCCACTGGCGCCTGCACGGTGCACGCACACTGGCGCCTGCGCGGTGCACGCACACTGGCGCCTGCGCGGTGCACGCCCACTGGCACCTGCACGGCGTGCACACTAGCGCGTGCACGGTAGCGCCTGTATGTGCGTCTGCGGGCCTACATTAACGCGCACGCGGACCACACGCCACCACCCTTCGCAGCAGCTAATCTACCGTGGACTAATACCGCATGCGTTCTAATTTATCGTGTTCTAATAATTTTAAGACTAATTTGGAACGAGGGTTTCGAGGGGAGTAATTTTGATTGGCTAACTATGGTGCTAAAATTAAAATTATACGACACGGCGTCCGAAGCCCTCGGTGTGCGTTCGGGGTGATAGATTGTTAAGTGATTAATTTTATTAAAATATTTAATCGAGTCACGCTGCCAAAAATCATGTCTTGAATTATATTGGTCCGTTGTAGATATTGAGAGGTCTAAAGTACGGTTTATTTAAAGAGATATATTTAACTTAATGTAGTTTATAATGTTGATGTCGACGACGCGAACGCGCGACGGTGACCTTAGGGCCCCGCCAGAGGGCGCTTCTCTGACTGATAAAAAAAACTGTAGGCTGCCAATAAACATCACAAACAGGCTTTACTCATCTCATCATACCAACCATCAAATCGAAAAGCAATAGACATTCCATTTTATATTAAAATAATGTGCTTGAATAATTTATAATGACCGGACAGTTGGCAAGCGTATGTATTAAGACCGATTTAGAACCAATCATAACTGTTGAAGTATGATCTACTTACACACGTGTAACTTTACCATTAGGTCCATTAGATTTGTTACAAGTTTTTGATACAGTACTTAGTGCGTTTTATGGTACATATATTGTTAAGTACGAGTAGCTTTTTAGAAAACGACTGAAACGCGACAATATAACTCTGGTCTCATTTCTATTGCTGCAAGACTTTTCCATCTAGTTATAAGCCCCACATTCAGTGTATAAATTTTGTCATCTATGGTATATTGAGATTATATATTATAATATTATATCCATGAAGGACCATTACCCAAATTCTATTCTTATAATGTACTATCATAACATAATAATTCATAACCAACGTTCCAGACATTGTCTTCTATTCTGTTT
This sequence comes from Cydia amplana, assembly GCF_948474715.1. Taxonomy (NCBI): domain Eukaryota; kingdom Metazoa; phylum Arthropoda; class Insecta; order Lepidoptera; family Tortricidae; genus Cydia; species Cydia amplana. Next base: position 14,163,661 of record NC_086071.1, on the reverse strand, counting down.
TTGCTTGTTCATATAATTTTTTTACCATTCCTTTTGGCAATAAATTGAAGGGATGTTTACAAAAACGACATAACTACTTAGAGCGGTTGACACTTTTTTAAGAACATTGTTAATCGTTTCAGGTGTCAACCAGTGTAGTCAGTTATGTTGTTTTTGTAAACATCCCTTCAATTGAATCCAATAAAAAGGTTCTGTAGGGCTATTATGGCCGGCTCTTTATCATTTGTCACCATGGCTGTCACGTTCTAACAAATAGGTAAGTGCGAAAGTGACGCATAGCATGACAAGTGATAAAAATGCGACCATGATACGCCGCCTGGATAACAACAGTTGAACATCATAGATTAGGCAACACGTCGCATAGACATAGGTTGACCAATTAAAGTGTTGCCACTGTTGCCGCCTCACTGAATTTAGTGGATACAACTTTTGCTTGCTAGGCAAAATTTAAATAAAGATGTGTTATAAAATGGCAAGCTGTATTTTGAAGTCTGACAATATGACGAGTAAATACACTTTTGTCACCATGTGAAACTTTGTGATACAAAAATATACTGTACCTAATTCATATTGATGTCAACGCTTAGAAAATTACGTTACGAAACGAGAGATGCCTATAGGTAAGTATTTTATTTTTAATTGGCGCAATCCTCTCGCACAAATTTAAATAAGATTCTGACTAACAACTGGTAACTTTTGAAATTCCATTTTACAAATATTCATAGATTACATTGACCAGATACAGAACTAACTGGTCTATTTAAAACTCACACATAATGTAAACTTGATGTGAACGCATTGACGAGTTTTCACAAGCACTAAAAATGAGTGACGAAAGTATTGATTATTTTACAGAGGCCCTTAATTATTTTTGCCACAAATAACTGACACATATCAGTACGGATATGATGGTCGTTCTTGTCTACGTGACAGCGTGATAAAACGGTGTCCGTCACTTTCTTTCCCACGGTGTTAAACAGTGACAGTTATTTTATCACGTGGATAAAGATGGATAAATCTATCCATAATAGGCTGGCAGCACTACTTTGAAAAATTTCTTAAAGTTCCTAGTGCCGATATGAATAACCAAGTTTATAATTTTTATCATAGTGCTGATAATGCAAAAAAATAGGCAACGTCGAAAATATCACTTTACTGTCTGTAACGGATACGATAAAACAGTGTTTTTGTACTTACTAGTATACAAGTTTACATATTAGAGAACTCCTGTAAAGCGAACTGTATATCGAACAAATATCGAATGTTTGGACATCGCTTTTGTTTATCGTTATTATAAACGTAGTGTGATCCAAGATCCCGTTCCTACCACGTTGTGCCAAATCTTATAAATATTTACATAGGCCCTTACGACCCTGTCTTCCATGACTTTGTAATACAAGTGTAGGTTGGAAGGTGAGTTGTATCACCGGATAGCGACAAAACATTTATACATTATGTATCAAATAAATTTTAATATAACTTAAAGTCATAGAATATAAAATGTATGATTTAATAAACATTGAATGACGATTTCGTGTTTTATTTATGTTTTTCATTTTCCTCAAACAGATGTTTCGATTTCATAAGTGCCGATGCGTTACTAGTTTTCCATGTTGTGAATCCATCTGAAAAAAATAAATATAGGTAATAGATCGGCAATTCCAATTTCTAGCTGTCACGAGAGAGAGAAGAGGAAGAGCGAAAGTTTATGACAAGACGTCTTCTTCAACGAATGATCATAAATGCGCTACCTATGCTGAATGCAGATGGCGCTACAATCGTTTAAAACCTGTCATTAGCTAAGATGCCAAATCTAAAGCTCCCTCCAGACTATGCGCGTGTATCGCGGGCGAAGCCGCGGACGCGAGTGTGGAGGGGGCTTTAAGTAACATAAACCACAGACTATTACGTACAATTGGAACCATTCGTGCATTCATAATCAGTGGGTGTTAACCACCTCAATAGCGTTCATTGAACTCGCGTTTAAAACGCTTTTAATTCCATTTTCTACTATTACTAATCTCAACCCGATTGTATCAGCAAATTAGCTGTCGCCAATGTGGGCAATGAGCCTAATAAAATTATTCTACAAGTATTATGGTCTGGATGACTTGGAAGTTAGAATTCCGGTAGCCGTTTAAGAAGTGTAATACTCTACGGTAGATGTCGCTAGGCGCGTATAACGGAAATATTCGCTGTCCTCCACTGAAGTCTCGGTAGCTCGGTTGGCAGTGCGATGGGGTAGTGATCCAGAGTTCGAGCCTGGCCCGAGACTGAATTATTCCACTTTAACTAATTTTAACAATTATTTTACACTCGCCTTTTCCCCGGGTCTTGCAGCGGATTTCCGCGATGCGGTCCGTATCCATCTCCACTTCGGAATCCTTCATATGTTTTTCGACAGCTGCCACAGCTTGTTTGAGTAATGACTGTTCCAATAAAGTTAACTCTGTAAAAGTGGAAATGATATGTACCTACTTCCTTTTATTCACCGAATATTCAACTAGGGATAGGGAACAAATCAAGGAAATATTTTTAAGTAGTCACTCTGCTATTTATAAATTATACAACTGAAATATATTAAGTCTTATAGGTACCTCCTAATAAAGAAAAAACCGGCCAAGTGCGAGTCAGACAGCTTTGATTGTTATACATTGTGTCAAAAAAATTTCCATAATGTCAATATCCAGGGAGGAAAATGGGGATTTAAATAGGTCGTATCGTGGTACCGAGGTACAAAATAAGCATTAGAGTTATATAAGTAGAATGCTCGTAAATAGTACTGCTGACTGTATGATACTAAAGAGAATAGATAGTATAGAGGGGTCCTGTCATAGTAAATTTTGTAGTCACCGTAAATTTACTGCCATCGACACACGATTAAATCTCAAACTGAAAATGTATAAAACTATTTTATTATTTTTATATCATTTTGACCTATGTTCTTTCACTGAAAAATTAAAATTGTTAAATATCAAAAGGTGTCGTCAACGCCATCTAGCCGCGCATAGGCCAAAGGTGTGTGCGCCATGGTTTACTAATGAATGGGCCAAAAACGTTTCCCAAAGTATCACATCCCAAACTATGTTTCCCAAATTATCATTTCCCAAAAAAATGTTTGGCAAAACAACTTATCGCAATTTTTCAGTTAGCAATAGTCTTTTTTGGCAAGTTATTGTTTAGCAAATAATTACTTGGTCAAGTTTCATTTTACCAAGTATTATTAAGTCAAATGTATCATTAAGCATAACTTACATGTCCCAAAATATTACATGGCGTACAATTTACATACCAATAGAGGGCCTGCAGTATTTTTATTTTTGCTTTCATTTGAAATACTTTATCCCGACCTTGGTTTTTTTATCATTTTGGTTATGTTTTACGCAAACGGATGTAATTTGTTGAACCATGAATTCTATGCATTTCGCTCTTACTGACATATTAGTGCGAGTGGTGCGAGCGAGATGTAGGTACTATAGAAAGTAAATTACATGGTTACGTATATGTCAGTGTTGACACTGTCAGTGACTCATGGTTCGGGGTACTTAATAGTAAGGGAGCGTTCAAGTATTACGTAACGAATTTGGGGGGAGGGAGGGGTCTTGTAAAACGTTACGATGCGTTACAGGGGCGGGAGGGGGGGTTTGAACTACGCGTTACGTAACATTGTTTTTAAACCCTTCAGAACTTTTCGCCACTTTACGGTACTTTACGCCACAAATTGTAGCCTTTAGGTAAAACAGTGGCGGTACTTCCATACAAGCCCAAAAGCCGGGCTTGCCTTAGTTGCCTTACCGAAATTATGTAGTGATAAGATCAATATAGATTATTTAAAAACCGCGCGCCAAAAGAACCCGTATTAACATCGTATTATTAAATTCAAGCCACAGCTCTCCGACCGCGGCGCGTGTTGCAAATTTTTGCCGTGGCGCCACTTCCGCGCGAAAGAAATAAGTCGCAGGTTATGCTCGCTATCCTGCTCGCACTCGTCGGCTTGCAACCGGGCTTGCTTTTTCGTCCCGCTCTTAGGCGCTCCAGCCTACAAACCGCCATATAATGAATGTAACAATTTGTTGGTATATATAGCACTTTTGTACGGCGATTTAAGCCTGACTTTTAGTGTGAAGTTAGCTGCATAAGTTTGCTCGAGCGCGAGTTGATGCGGGTTGACTTCAAGTGTATTATTACTTAGTCAAAACAAAAGTTGAATTAGTGAATGTGGATTTGTTCGTTTGTTGTGGCGTTTATAAGTATCTAATTCGTTAACAATGGATGAAGTTGTTGCTTGTGATGGTATGAAATGCGTTCACGTATTACTCAACGAATTTAAAGATCTAATGGTATGACATTTTGATGATAAAACTTTTAAAAAACAGTAATTTTTTTGGTACTGCATTGTACCTACCTACTATAACTTAATTTATGAAGATTACCCCCAATCTGCATTACACAGAACTGTGATTTTTAGGGTTCCGTAGCCAAATGGCAAAAAACGGAACCCTTATAGATTCGTCATGTCTGTCTGTCTGTCCGTCTGTCCGTCCGTATGTCACAGCCACTTTTCTCCGAAACTATAAGAACTATACTGTTGAAACTTGGTAAGTAGATGTATTCTGTGAACCGCATTAAGATTTTCATACAAAAATAGAAAAAAAACAATAAATTTTTGGGGTTCCCCATACTTTGAACTGAAACTCAAAAATTTTTTTTTCATCAAACCCATACGTGTGGGGTATCTATGGATAGGTCTTCAAAAATGATATTGAGGTTTCTATAATATCATTTTTTTCTAAACTGAATAGTTTGCGCGAGAGACACTTCCAAAGTGGTAAAATGTGTGTCCCCCCCCCTTTAACTTCTAAAATAAGAGAATGATAAAACTAAAAAAAATATATGATGTACATTACCATGTAAACTTCCACCGAAAATTGGTTTGAACGAGATCTAGTAAGTAGTTTTTTTTTATACGTCATAAATTGCCTAAATACGGAACCCTTCATGGGCGAGTCCGACTCGCACTTGGCCGCTTTTTTGTATTATTTCCAGTTAGAATCACGAGCTCTTTCGACCCTAATACGAGAAAAAAGTGTCCCCAAAATTTCATACAAATGCAGCAAAAACGAACGAACGAATTTAGGTTCAAATTTAAATAGTGATGCATATTTGCCAAATTTGCGAAGTAACAATTTGAGCAAATTTCTTTTTGGAATATAATATTAGCCAATAAAAAACGTTTGCTAAATAAGTTTTTGTCCTAATAACATTTGACAAAGTAAAATCATGCCAAATGATA